>NC_089038.1:28135000-28443750 GCF_034140825.1 Oryza sativa Japonica Group | reverse complement strand
TGACCACTCTCTTTTTGCTTCTTCTTTTGTCTCCTCTCGCGATGCTCGGGCGTTGGATCCCATGTTGATTCCCCCATCGCTTTCCACGTCGCTCGCTGGCTCTTTGGACGCGGTGATGGCAGGCGCAGAGAGCGCGGCGGGTGCGGAGAGCGCGGCTCCCCCTCCGCACGTGGCAGCGGTGGCTCTCTCTCCGCGCGCGGCCTCGCCAGCTGGGCTGCTCAGTCCCGGCCTAGTCTCTTCTTCGCCAGCTGGGCCGCTGGGTGGGCCGTCCCCTCCCCTTAGGCTGGTGGACTCAGCTGGGCCGACGTGTGACTTGGAGGAGTCGCCACCTCTTGTGCCGCTTGGGTCGCCGCCTGCGCTGGCCCATGCAGCCCATGCGGCCACCTCATTTTCTCCGTTGGCCGACGACGGGCGGGGCTTGCTGCTGGCGTTGCCGGACGCCACGGGTTCGCCAGCTGCTGCAGACGCCGTCACGGCCTCTCCGGTCGACGTCGTCCCGCCGGTCGACGCGGGCTCGCCAGCTGCCGATGTGGCCACCACGTGCTCTCCGGCAGCCGCTGGCATGCCGGCCGCCGCCGTGGCCGCTGCTGGCTCGACGGCTCCTGCTGTGGTCGCCCCGGACTCGCCAGTTGCTGCCGTGGCTGTCTTCAGCTCGCCAACTGCAGTGGCTGCCTCCAGCTCGCCAGCTGCTTCGCCGGTTGACATCGTGGCCGCCTCTTCTTCGCCGGCTGCCGCCGTGGCCGCCTTCGGCTCGCCGGCTGTCGTGGTTGCCTCCAACTCACTGGTTGCGGGTTCACTGGCCGCCGTCGTCTCTCCGGTTTGCGCCACTTCGCCGGTTGCTGCCTGCTACCCGCCGACCGCATCTTCCTTGCTGTCTGGCCCTTCGGGTGGCGGCCCGGCGTTCCCTGCCTCGCCACTGTGCTCGCGACGTTCGCCGTTGTTGGCCGATGGGATCGCGGCCTCCTACGCCGAGCCGACTGGTCTCTTCTTCGACGAGCTCGACGCCCTGGCCGCGGAGTTTGGTCCGGCTGTGCCTTCGCCGCCCAGGGTATCGCCTGTGCCGCCGTCCGCCTCCGGTGCAGGCACTTCTCTGCCGAGGACTACCTGCACACCGCCTACTGGTGGGGAGTGGCTGAGGCCTGAGTCGCCGCTTCCTCAGCAGGCTCCAACTTTGGTAGTTGATGTGCCCGACGGCGTCCTCTACGATGTGCCGATGGTTGTCCTTGACCTCGATGGCCGCCCACTGGCGCACTCGCTTCCATCTTCTGTAGCAGACAACGCCGCTCTTCGCGCCTTCCTCACCAGCTGCTCCAGGCCTCTCCCTCCTGTGCTCCTATCGCCGCCTTTGCTGCTGCAGCCTCTCGCCGCCAAGGCGGTGGAGGTTGTGCCGAAGCGCGGTGAGCGTATCGCTGCTAAGATGGCACTTGAGGCGCTTGAGGGGCCGATCCACGCAGTGTCGCGCGCCCAGCGCAACCTGATGCGGAAGCTCGGCCTAGTTCCGGAGAGGGGCCCGGTCACGGCCGAGGCGGTTGCGGCTTACAACGCCCTCTTCTCCAAGCCACTTTCCCAGGAGCACATCATCGCGCTCTCCTCGCTCTTCTCCAGCTCCTTGCCCCCGGCCAAGGCTGCGGAGGAGTTGGTCGTGTGCGGCTGATCGGTTTCTTCTCTTCTGCTCTCGGTGTGGTCCCCCTCAATGGGATCATGCAACGAGAACATTTTGGTGTGGAACGTGCGAGGTCTGAACTCGCGCGCCCGCCGGGATGCTGTGCGTGATGTAGTCCGTGATGAGCATGTCTCTCTTCTCTGTCTTCAGGAGACTATTATGGATGTAATCCCCTCTCGTACTATTCTAGAAATGCTAGGCCTCGACTTTGATTATTCTTTCTTGTCTGCGGTCGGTCGGAGTGGGGGGGTGTTGCTTGCCTGGCGGACGACCGTCTGGTCTGTCTCAGATGTTCACCTTGCGGATTTCTCTCTTACCGCGTTGGTTTAACACTCTTCTGATGTCGCCCCCTGGTGGCTCTCCATCGTCTATGGGCCACAGGAGGAGCCGGACAAGCTTCGTTTCTTAGATGAGCTTCGTTCGCTGCGCTCCTCTCGCACGGGGCCGTGGGCCGTCGTAGGCGATTTCAACCTCATTCTCGAAGCTCAGGATAAAAACAACCTTAATCTCAATCGTCGTATGATGGGTCGTTTTCGTCGGCTCATCGACGAGTTGGAACTCCGGGAGCTGCCGCTTGACGGACGTCGCTTCACTTGGAGCAATGAGCGTGAGTCGCCCACGCTTGTTAAGCTCGACCGCGTCCTCTTCTCTGCGGATTGGGAAGAGCTTTTCCCCTCTTGCCTCCTCCAAGCGGCCTCTTCTATCGCCTCTGATCACTGTGCTCTTCTCCTTCATACCTGCGTCACCTCCCCGAAAGCGCATCGTTTTCGTTTTGAGGCCTTTTGGCCCAAGTTCGACGGCTTTCTTCAAGTCGTGTAGGACGCCTGGCATCCCCCTGCCAACCTACCCCCTCTTGCCGCTCTTGCTTGGTGCTTCTCTACCATGGCCAAGCGCTTACAGAGCTGGAGTGACCGTCACATTGGCAGTGTTCGTCTGCAGCTTCAGATGGCGAAGGAACTTGTCTTCCGGCTTGATGTTGCGCAGGAGAGTCGGTCTCTTTCCCCCTTGGAAACCTGGCTGCGGCGAGATTTAAAGTTGAAGTGTCTTGGTCTTGCCTCGCTTGAGCGTACTATCGCGCGTCAGCGTTCGCGTTTGGTCTGGCTTAAGGAGGGTGACGCCAATACCAAGTTCTTCCACCTGCACGCCAGAGCTCGTAGGCGGAAGAACTTCATCACGCGCCTTTATGATGGTGACCAGCTTGCCGTCTCCCATGATGCGCTGCAAGAGCTTGCCTCCTCTCACTTTTGCGCCATCTTGGGGACGAGCGTCGAGCGTGAACTCGCCCTAGACCTCCACTCTCTTGGCCTCCGCCCTGCGTAGCTTGAGGGGCTGGACTGTCCCTTCACAGAGGATGAGGTCTGGGCGGTGATCAAGTCCTTGCCCTCTGATAAGGCGCCCGGTCCTGACGGTTTTACGGGCCGTTTCTACAAGTCTTGCTGGCCGGTGATCAAGGTCGAAATTCTGGCGGCTCTTAACTCCTTGTTCCTGACCAACGGCCAAGGTTTCGCTTCCCTCAACGACGCCCTAATCTCCCTCTTGCCGAAGAAGGACGAGGCTGTTGACGTTAAGGATTTCAGGCCGATTAGCCTTATTCACAGCTTTGGGAAGCTGTTCTCCAAGATCTTGGCCTCTCGTCTCTCTCCTCGCCTGGACGAGCTTGTGGCGCCTAATCAGAGCGCTTTCATCAAGGGCCGCTCTCTCCATGACAACTTTCGCTATGTCCAGCTTGCGGCAAGGGCGCTCCACGCCAAACGCGTTCCCCGACTTCTTCTCAAGGTGGATATCGCGAAGGCCTTTGACACGGTCAGCTGGCCTTTCTTGCTTGAGGTGCTAGCCCAGCTTGGCTTCAGTCAACGTTGGCGTGATTGGATCTCCCTCATTCTCAGTGCCTCCTCTTCCCGGGTGCTGGTTAATGGGGTGCCAGGTCCACGGTTCCCCCATCGGAGAGGTCTTCGCCAAGGAGATCCTCTTTCCCCCATGCTTTTCATTCTAGTCATGGATGTGCTCAATGCGATGCTCCGCAAAGCCTCTGACTCGGGTGGTTTTCTTCCCCTCAATGATCGTTCTATTCGACATCGTGCATCCCTCTACGCCGATGATCTAGTTCTCTTCCTTTCCCCCGTTCGGCAAGACCTTGAGTTCATCCAAGGCATCCTCTCTGTCTTCGGTGCCGCTTCCGGGCTTCGGACCAACTTCACCAAGTGCTCGATTACTCCGATCCGCTGCTCGGTTCTTGACCTGGAGCTGGTTCAGTCCTCTTTTCCTTGCTCGATCTCGGAGTTTCCCTGCACCTACCTCGGCATTCCACTGTCAGTTCGCAAGCTGCCAAAAGCGGCCCTGCAACCGCTTGTGGATAAAGTCTCCCATTGGCTCCCCCCCTGGAAGGGCTGTCTAACCACTCTGGCGGGTCGCTCGGTTCTAGTCCAGTCGGTTCTCTCTTCCATTCCGGTCCATGTTTCTATGGCGATCGGCTTGCCAAGCTGGGTTATCAAAGCCATTGACAAGAAGCGTCGCGCCTTCTTGTGGACAGGTACGGACTCGGCCAATGGGGGACAGTGCCGGGTGTCCTGGACGAGGGTTTGTCGTCCTAGGGATCTCGGTGGACTGGGCATTCCGGATCTCAGGGTGGCTGGCTTTGCCTTGAGAGTTCGCTGGCTCTGGCTTCAGCGCTCGGGACACCCCTACTGGTCTGATCTGAAGGCCCCTGTTGAGCGGAGCGTCTCCGACATGTTCGTAGCATCCACCTTCTCTATCCTGGGAGATGGTCAGTCCACGCTCTTCTGGACTGATCGGTGGATCGATGGTCGCTCGATAGCTTCTATAGCTCCTGACCTCCTCCACGTCGTGCCTCCACGCTTCCGGGGATCGCGCACAGTTGCTGCTGGGTTAGCGAACAACTCCTGGGTTGGTGACATACGTGGCGCCCTCACTGTCCCGGTCATCTCTCAGTTCCTGTTAGTCTGGGACGCGGTGGTTCCTACCCAGCTCTCGCCGGGTGTTGAGGATCACCTCGTCTGGCGTTGGACGGGTGACCAGTGCTACTCAGCGTGATCAGCGTATCAGGCGTTCTTCCTTGGCCAGCACTCTTTTGCCTGTGCCGACTTACTCTGGCACGCGAAGGGCCCTGCTAAATGCAAGTTCTTCCTTTGGTTTGCATTTCAGCAGCGCTGCTGGACTGCCGATCTTCTCCAAAAGCGTGGTATCGATAGCCACTCTGCTTGCCCCTTTTGCGCTCAGGAGCTTGAGACAGCGAACCACATCCTCATCGATTGCGTGTTCGCTCGGCAGGTCTGGCTCCGTGTGTTGTCCCCTCCTGGCTGGGCTGCCCTCTCTCCCCCTCGTGGCAGCTGGCTCCAGGATTGGTTGTCATCCTCCAGGGTATGTTTACCTGAGCACCTTCGCAGCGGCTTCGACTCCTTGGTACTCCTAGTCTCCTGGCAGCTGTGGAAGGAACGAAACTCCAGGGTTTTCGACTCTGCGCTCGCTTCGGTCGCAGTGGTTCTAGAGTCCTTCCGCTCGGAGGGCCAGCTGTGGTCTTTAGCCGGTGTTACTTGTTTTGGGGATTTCTTGGGAGTGAAGCGTGGCTCTGCCCCCTCCCGCTGTTTGGAGTTGCGTTTTTAACCGTCGTAGTAGTTCCTAGCTTCAAGTCCCCCCCTTTAGACATAAGCCAGTCTAGCTGATTGCTTTGTGTAACAAAAACTCTTTTCCTGCTAATATTTTGACGTGCAATCCTTTTGCGCGTTCGCAAAAAAGTTTCCACTTGTGCATGCCATATATACTCCATACTAGTATAACTAAACATGCATCAGTGATCAGTCAGGTCTGCATCTATAATTATATTTCACTTCATTTTGAATTAAAGATCACAAATGAACCTATATGTTACTCCAACTATTTTCAGGTTATGAGACGTTTTGACTTTGGTCAAAATCAAGCTGTTTTAAGCTTGACCAAGTTTATAGAAAAAAATAATAATAACATTTTCAACCCAAAACAAATTTATTATAAAAATAAATTATTATTGATTTGATGAAAATAATTTAGTATTATAAATATTACTATATTGGTTTACAAACTTAGTCAAACTTAGAGCAGTTTGACTTTTAAAGTCAAAACATCTTATAACCTGAAACGGAGAGAGTATTTAATTAATTCCCGTATTACGTAGGACACTATCATACTATGTCCATCGTATTAATTCATACAATATGTATAAAACACTACATGTAGAGTTCTGACTTGGAACGATGGATTCTACAACGGCGAGGTAAAGACGAGGAAGATATCCAACTTAGAGGACCTCACCGCTGACCAGCTCGTCCTGCGGAGAAGCGAGCAACTGAGCGAGCTCTACTACTCTCTCCTGTCCGGCGAGTGCGACCACCGGGCAAGGAAGCCCGTCGCCGCACTGTCGCCGGAAGATATCGCGGACACAGAATGGTACTACGTTGTCTGCATGACCTACGCCTTTCGACCCGGCCAAGGGTGCGTATCTCATCTGCTAATTGCTGCCAGCCAACGCACACATGCATGATGAGATGATCCGTTGATCTGCCCTACACATATGACTGATCACTTGTCGGTTGATCTGCTAGCAACTCCAATAATACGTTTATAAAAAAAAAACTCCAATAATACTCCGTAGGAGAGAACACAAAGCTTATAGCTGGGTATAAGCTCAGTGACGCAGTCAGAAAGATTTTTAAGCCCGAACAAATTTTGATATAACTAGTATTTGCTATTAAAAATTTTATTTACTCATTAATATTGAAATTTAATGTAGTTTTCACCAGTGAGTCCGGGAAGCTGCCCAGGCTAGCCGGGCGGTGGCTTCGCCACTGCAGCCTAGCAATGTTCATAGGCGGATCTAAGGGTGGTTCCGGTGATTTCGGGACCACCCAAAAAAATTCAGCCCAATGTATATATATACATATGTGAAAAATAAACTTTTGAAAAAAAAACTCATTTCATCAATCTATACTTTTAACTTTATTGTATTTAAGGTATTTTAAAAAATTATATAAATTAGATCACCTATATAAAGATACGTCACTTCACCACTGGCAATGTCTCTCATGAGTCCCATGTTGACAAGAATTTGCTTTACCGTGTTGTTGTTATTGATCTGCTGGGGTACATTCTGCCAGGTTACCCGGCAGAAGCTATGCAAGCAATCGATCTGTTTGGTTGTGCAATGCTCAGTCTGCAGATAGCAAAACCTTTCTACGTGCGCTCTTAGCGAAGGTACATATATATTTCCCATGCTGTGCTAGCTGCTCATGGCATCGTCCCTTATGCCTCCAAAGAATATAATGTTCAGTTCCCGAGAAAAAAAGGATAATGTTCATGCATTCTCCTTGATCTAATCATCATATTTAGTTGTTATTTATCTCCCTGTCATGTCATGATCTAACTCGCATGCTCTCTCTCTCTCTCTGTGTGGTCCAACTCCGTCCACTAATAATATCGTATGCAAAGAGCGCGTCTATTCAGGTATGTAGGTACAGTTGTACATAGTACGGAGTATTTCAGTTTTCAAATTGATGTATACTGTACGTGTACGTCGATATCTCTGACTCCATCTGAAATATCTATACATTTTACAGACAATTGTCTGCATCCCCTTCATGAGTGGCGTGCTTGAGCTGGGAACCACTGATCCGGTAAGTTCATTGGATCACTCAGCACGAAAAACTATGGACCTATATATATGTAGCTAGCTCAATCGCCTAGTGATGATCGACCAACATAAGAGTATACTAGTATGTTATAACAGAGTATCACATGCTTGGTATATGTTATAGAGAGAACCTATTATATGTCACTGAGTTTATCACAGGTCTACGATTTGTCATTGATTTTGTCACGTTCTATAATATGCTATCGATTTTGCTTAACTTTTATGATTTACCATAACCGTCAGTTTAACCTTCGTTTGTATTGTATTTTTTTCAAAATATGATAAAAATTGTAAAATATCTGTCGGTGACATGGGACCGGGGGTATCGTGACTAGAGGCTTGGGCAGCCGCGGTCACCCACGTGGCCTGACCCCCTCGGGGGGGTGGGGGGGCGGGCCCGAGGGTGACGTGGCCACCCCTCCCTCTGTCTCCCCGAGGGGTCGGGCCGCTCCCGTTTCGGCCCCGAGGGCTGGGGCGCCCCGACCCCCTGTGGTATTGGTGCCACGTGTGTGGGTTAGGTGGGCACAACGGCGCTCACCTAACCGCATTTATAGCGGATTGGACGAGCGCGTCACGCCGCATTTAATGCGGCGCAGCGCACGTTTATCCGGTCCGTGACCAGTCGCGGTGTGTGACCGGTCACAGACCGGTCAGATCGCGGGTTAGGTGGCAACAGGCGGCCTGTCACACGCCTCGCCCCGTCCCGTCGGAATGATGAGAGCTTCCTGGCTCTCGTCCCTAGCCGGAGCCGGCGTGCTAACTCCTGGAGTTGGTATGTCAGTCCCGGTCAGATTCATTCCAGGCTTCAGCGCAAGTATGGCAAGGAAGTCGCCGGCCATTAAATGAAGTTTGAAATGGGCGTCCTCCGGGAAAGCTGACGAGCGGGGCAGGAGACGTGCGCTCTGCTTGTCAAAGGTCACTTCCGGCTGTAGACTAGCCCTCATTGTAAAAAGCATGTTTCCTTTCTTAGGCAGCTAGAGGCCCATGTGGTGACCCCTGACCAGATAAAAAGGAGGCCCAGGCCTAAGAGAGAAGGGAGGAAGACGGGGGGCTAGAGCGGAAACTCTGTCTGGCTCTCCGGCACTCTGTATTCCTTCACACACAGATCCACCAGAACACAGGAGTAGGGTGTTACGCTTCTCAGCGGCCCGAACCTGTCTACGTCGCCCGTGTCTTGTGCGCTTCCTTTCTCGCTGACATTCCTTAGATCGAGGGCGAAGAATCTCACTTAGCGCCCCCGGCCGAACCGGCAAAGGGAGGCCTGCGCGGTCTCCCGGTGAGGAGCCCCACGCTCCGTCATCTGGCGCGCCAGGTAGGGGGCGCGCGTGTCTTTCTAAGCCCTCGTCCTCTTTCGTGTGCGCCAAGCTTCTCCCGCTCAGCCCAATGGCCGAACGGGCAGTGGCGCATAGCCTCTCTCCGAACGCTAGCGGCGACGACGGGGAGCAGAACCCACGCCGTCGGGCTCGCACCCCACCGTCCCCCTCTCGTCGAAATCTTGGGCGGGGGGAGGCGCTCGGGGAGGTCGGAGGATCCGCGACTTCGCCGCCCGCGGGCGACGGGGGAGGACGGCGAGACGGGGCGCGTCGCCGCCTCGTCTACGGCGATGGCGGCACGCCCCAGGGCGCGCTCCAGGCTGCGGGCGCGCTCCTGCGTCACCCGCCCGTCGTCCCCGATCCAGAGACTCCAGCCCGGCGTTGGCTGGATGACGTGGCCGACTTGGTCATGACGGCGCAGCAGAGCCTAGGCGCCGGCGGGAGGTCCTCCGCCACCGAGGCCTCTGGCGCTGCCGCCGCCGGCTCCACGTCGTCGAGGCGGAGGGCGCGGCGAGCGGCGGCCGTTACCCGCCGTTCGTCCGCCATTCCCTCATCAACGCCTCCGACCCAAGAAGATGTGCGTGGGGGGTCGGATGCCCGCCTCGATATCGAGCACCGGCGCGACGCTCGTCGCGCCGCCCACGCAACGGAGGGCGCTTCCTCGTCCGGAGCGCCACTTCGGTCCGGGCACGGGGGCCGGCCCCCCGTGTCCCCGGTTGGCGGTGCCGGCTGTCGAGCCTTTGTGGCGAGCCTTCGGAACGTCCGTTGGCCCCCAAGGTTCCGGCCCACCATCACCGAAAAATACGACGGAAGCGTCAACCCCGCCGAGTTTCTCCAGATCTACACGACCGGGATCGAGGCCGCCGGGGGTGACGACAGGGTCATGGCGAATTTCTTCCCCATGGCCCTGAAGGGTCAGGCGCGGGGTTGGCTAATGAACTTGCCACCCGCGTCGGTCCACTCTTGAGAGGATCTGTACCAGCAGTTCACCACGAACTTCCAGAGCACATATCCACGCCCAGGCGAAGAAGCGGACTTGCACGCGGTACAGCGAAGGGACGATGAGTCTCTTCGCTCGTACATTCAGCGGTTCTGTCAAGTCCGCAACACCATACCGTGCATCCCTGCACACGCGGTGATCTACGCGTTCAGGGGGGGCGTGCGGCACAACCGCATGCTCGAGAAGATTGCCTTCAAGGAGCCCCAGACCACCGCGCAGCTTTTTGAGCTCGCGGACCGTGTGGCTCGCAGGGAGGAGGCCTGGACCTGGAACTCCTCCGGTTCTGGTGTGGCAGCTCCGGCCGTCCCCGGGTCCGCCGCTCGGTCAGGGCGGCGGGACAGGAGGAGGAAGAAGGGGTCGGCCCGTTCCGACGACGAGGGTCATGTCCTCGCCATCGAGGGTGCTTCGCGGGCCCCCCGAAAGGGGAGGCCAGCGAGCGACAAAAAGAAGGAGGCCGGCGCTCCCAGCAGGGAGCGCCCGACCGGCAAGTGGTGTACCGTGCACAACACCTCCCTCCACGACCTCGCGGACTGCCGCGCGGTCAAAAGTTTGGCTGAGCGGACGAGGAAGTGGGAGGAGGAGAAGAGGCAGGAGCGCCGTGAGGGCAAGGCCCCGGCGGCTCCCGCCGGCAACCGGCGAGGTGAGACCAAGCAGAAGGCCACCGCCGAGGACATCGACGATGGTGACGATGACCTGGGGTTCCAGGAGCCCGAGGCCACCGTCGCCACCGTCGATGGGGGAGCGTGCGCTCACGCTTCTCGCCGGAGCCTCAAGTCCATGAAGCGCGAGCTTCTGGCCGCGGCCCCTACCCATGAGGCGACGCGGCGGGCGCGGTGGTCGGAGGTTGCCCTCACCTTCGACCAAACCGACCACCCGCCGTGCGTTGCCCGGGGAGGACAGATCGCGATGGTGGTTTCCCCCACCGTTTGCAATGTCAAGTTGGGGCGTGTCCTCATAGACGGGGGTGCAGCCCTCAACATCCTTTCCCCCGCAGCCTTTGACGCCATCAAGGCCCCGAGGATGGTGCTCCGGCTGTCCCAGCCGATCATCGGTGTGACGCCGGGGCACACCTGGCCGCTGGGTCATATCGACCTCCCGGTCACCTTCGGTAGTTCCGCCAACTTCCGCACGGATCGGGTGGACTTCGATGTGGTGGACCTCAGTCTGCCCTACAACGCGGTCCTGGGGAGGCCCGCGTTGGTGAAGTTCATGGCGGCGGTCCACTACGCCTATCTCCAGATGAAGATGCCGGGCCCCGGTGGCCCCATCACCGTCCATGGCGACCTCAAAGTCGCGCTTGCTTGTATGGAGCAACGCGCGGACCACCTCGCCGCGGCGTCCAAGCCCGCGGGTGGCGACGAGAGGCTCAGCACCTCCGTCCCGGCCGCCCCAAGGCAGCGGATGGTCACGTGCGACGAGGTCCCGGTCAAGGAGGTTGCCCTGGGCGACGTCCCGTCCAAGACCACACGAATCGGTGGTCTTCTGGACGACAAATAGGAAGACGCGCTCGTCTCCTTCCTGCGGGCAAACGCCGACGTCTTCGCCTGGAGACCGGCGGACATGCCCGGGGTCCCTAGGGAGGTGATTGAGCACCGTCTCGCCGTGCGGCCGGGCGCAAGGCCGGTCCGGCAGAAAGTGCGGCGGCAGGCCCCGGAACGTCAAGCCTTCATCCGTGAGGAGGTGGCGCGACTTCTGGAGGCCGGATTCATCCGTGAGGTCATCCATCCGGAGTGGCTGGCGAACCCGGTCGTCGTTCCCAAGGCGAATGGCAAGCTTCGGATGTGCATCGACTACACCGACCTTAACAAGGCATGTCCTAAGGACCCTTACCCCCTGCCACGCATAGATCAGATTGTCGACTCCACCGCGGGGTGCGACCTTTTGTGTTTTCTAGATGCATACTCTGGTTATCATCAGATTCGCATGGCTAGGGAGGATGAGGAAAAAACTGCATTCATTACCCCCATAGGAACTTATTGTTATACGACAATGCCTTTCGGGCTAAAGAATGCAGGTCCTACTTTTCAACTTACTACTCGAATTTCTTTGGGTAGCCAGATAGGACGCAATGTTGAGGCCTATGTTGATGACTTGGTTGTGAAGACGTGCAACCAAGAGACCTTACTCTCGGATCTAGCGGAAACTTTCGAAAGTCTCCGCTCCGCCCGCATAAAGCTGAACCCCGATAAGTGCGTGTTCGGCGTGCCTGCGGGCAAGCTTCTCGGGTTCTTGGTCTCTGCCCGAGGCATCGAGGCCAACCCCGAGAAGATACGAGCTATAGAGCGGATGCGCCCCCCCAGCAAGCTTAGGGATGTGCAGTGCGTCACCGGCTGCATGGCCGCCCTAAGTCGGTTCATATCAAGGCTGGGAGAGAAGGCAGTACCCCTATTTAAGCTCCTCAAACGCTCCGGGCCGTTTACCTGGACGGAGGAGGCTGAGCGGGCCCTCACTCAGTTGAAGGCGTACCTCAGTTCTCCCCCAGTCCTGGTCGCCCCGGAGCCAGATGAGCCGTTGCTACTCTACCTGGCGGCAACCCCGCAGGTGGTCAGTGCGGCGTTGGTCGTGGAGCGCGACGAGGACAACCCTCACTCCGCGCATGCCTACCCTGTGTCGACTCGACCCGGGAGAGAGCAGGGAGGAGAGGCCCCCGAGCCGAACGGTGGCCCAAGGCCCCCGACGGCCGGAGTTGGCCCTCCGCCTGCTTGTCCGACGGTGCCAGGCGCCCCCGACCCCCAGGATGGCCCCGGGGCCACTGCGGGAAGGCCGCGCCTGTCGCCCTCCGACCCCGAGGTCGTCGGCACAGAAGCCGAGTGCGCCCCGCGCGGCCTCTTGGACCAAGAGCGCCATGGAGATGCGGCCCCTGGCGAAGAGGATCGGCCCCGCCGAAAGGTGCAGCGGCCCGTCTACTTCGTTAGCGAGGCTCTTCGGGACGCCAAGACCCGATACCCTCAGGCCCAGAAGATGCTTTACGCTATTCTGATGGCTTCGAGGAAGTTGCGCCATTATTTCCAGGCGCATCGGGTCACGGTGGTTACGTCGTACCCCCTCGGCCAAATCTTGCATAACCGAGAGGGTACTGGACGGGTGGTGAAATGGGCAATCGAACTCTCTGAATTCGATCTGCGCTTTGAACCACGCCACGCGATCAAGAGCCAGGCCCTCGCCGACTTTGTAGCGGAGTGGACCCCAGCTCCCGAGCCCGTCTCCGCCCCCGAGGCCAGCTCGGGCCCCTCGCAGTTGCCTCACACCGCCTTCTGGGTGATGCAGTTCGACGGCTCCCTGTCTCTTCAGGGCGCCGGTGCGGGGGTCACGTTGACCTCGCCGAGCGGAGACGTCCTCAGATAGCTGGTCCGCCTCGACTTTCGGGCGACCAACAATATGGCGGAGTACGAGGGACTCCTTGCGGGACTCAGAGTGGCAGCTGGACTGGGGATCCGCCGCCTCCTGGTGTTAGGCGACTCCCAGTTGGTCGTTAACCAGGTCTGTAAGGAGTACCGGTGCTCTGACCCGCAGATGGACGCTTACGTGCGCCAGGTTCGGCGTATGGAGCGCCATTTCGACGGGATAGAGCTTCGGCACGTGCCCAGACGGGATAACGCGGTCGCCGACGAACTCTCAAGGCTCGCTTCCTCACGAGCCCAGACCCCACCGGGCGCCTTTGAAGAAAGGCTTGCCCAGCCGTCGGCGCGACCCGACCCCCTAGGGGAGACGGACGCGCCTGAACGGCCCCTGAGGCCCGTCGGAGTCTAGGCCTCGGGACCCGAGGGGAGCGCTCCCAGCTCCCCTAGATTGATTGCTTGGATCACTGAGATCCAGGCGTACCTCGCAGATAAGACTCTACCCGAGGACCGCGAAGGGAGTGAACGCGTCCGGCGCATCTCCAAGCGCTACGTGCTGGTGGAAGGGACCCTCTATCGGCGCGCGGCTAACGGAGTCCTCCTGAAGTGCATTCCTCGGGAACAAGGCGTCGAGCTTCTCGCCGATGTCCATGAAGGCGAGTGCGGAGCCCACTCCGCCTCACGCACCTTGGTTGGCAAGGCCTTTCGCCAGGGTTTCTATTGGCCGACGGCTCTCAACGATGCGGTCGACCTGGTCCGGCGGTGCAGGGCGTGCCAGTTCCACGCTAGGCAAACCCATCAGCCGGCCCAGGCCCTGCAGACCATACCTCTTTCGTGGCCGTTTGCTGTCTGGGGGCTCGATATCCTTGGTCCGTTCAGGCGGACCCCGGGCGGTTTCGAGTATCTGTATGTCGCTGTCGACAAGTTCACTAAGTGGCCCGAGGCTTATCCGGTCATCAAGATCGATAAGCACTCCGCGCTTAAATTCATCAGGGGCATCACTGCTCGGTTTGGGGTGCCTAACCGTATCATTACGGATAACGGCACCCAGTTCACTAGTGAACTCTTCGGTGACTACTGCGAAGACATGGGCATCAAGCTCTGTTTCGCCTCCCCCGCCCACCCCAGAAGCAACGGCCAAGTGGAGCGCGCCAACGCGGAAATCCTCAAGGGCCTCAAAACCAAGACCTTCAACATCCTCAAGAAGCACGGCTACTCGTGGATCGAGGAGCTGCCAGCGGTGCTCTAGGCAAACCGAACCACGCCAAGCCGAGCAACCGGGGAAACGCCTTTCTTCCTTGTCTACGGCGCGGAGGCGGTCCTCCCATCTGAGCTCACCCTGAGGTCCCCTCGGGTCACCATGTATTGCGAGGCTGATCAAGATCAGCTTCGCCGAGACGACCTCGACTATTTGGAAGAGCGAAGGCGGCGCGCGGCCCTCCGAGCCGCGCGCTACCAGCAGAGCCTGCGGCGCTACCATCAGCGCCACGTCCGGGCCCGATCACTCTGCGTCGACGACCTCGTCCTACGCCGCGTCCAAACGCGTGCTGGACTGAGCAAGCTCTCACCAATGTGGGAGGGTCCGTATCGAGTGATCGGCGTCCCCCGGCCGGGCTCCGTTCGGCTGGCCACGGGCGACGGCACAGAGCTGCCTAACCCGTGGAACATCGAACACCTTCGTCGCTTCTACTCCTAGTGGGGGTCGGGTGTTATGTCTCGGGCTCGGGCCAACCCCGCGCCTCCCCTGGGCGTGCAGGGTTGGCCGGGGGCTACCACATGCATATACTTATCTTTTTTCTCTTCCGTATTTCAATAAAAGCATTTTCGATTTCCTGAGGACTGTGTCTGTGCCATCGTTTCCTTTTGAAGAATCTTGGCTTGAATTAGCACGCTCGTGCTCGACCCTGCCCTCGGTGGCCCGGGCCGGCTAAAATCGCCAAACGGGGCCCAGAACCGAGCCGTGCCCCGGGGCGTGGTGAACTCCGGGGGGGAATCGGCAAAGGCCCACAATCGGGTCATCCATAACCCTCGGTCACCGCGCTCCCGGCCTGGCCAGTCTCGACACGTGGATCTCCCCAGGCACTAGCCCCGACCCGCACCGTTTGAGGCTGGGACCTGGGCACGAGCCCTTGTTCAAGCTAAGACACAGAAGGACCGTGGCACAGACCATCCTCGTCTCAAACACACAACAAACAGAACTGACGCAGAAATTTCCTCCTTACTTGATTACAGATTAAATCAGTCTATACAAGAAGGGGGCCCGAAGGCCTCGGAAGAAGAAGGAAAAGTTATTAAGATTGGCGGGGGCCTGGGGGCTCACTCCGACGCGCCCGGGTCGCCGGCCTCGTCGTCGCTGTCGTCCGCACCGTCGTCACCACCCTCCTCGTCGGAGTCGAGGGCGAACGCGAGCCGAGGGGCCGTACCCTCGAAGCTGTGGACGATGTGATCGGCGGCGTCCCGGACCTGCGCGCGCGCGCCGTCCTCGGTTCCGGGAGGGAACTCTTACAGCGCTGCCCACGGAGAGAAGTCAGGGTCCCTGGCCTGGTAGCTTGCCAGTACGAGCTCCACCGCCCCCCGGGCGAGGTCCCTCGTGGATAACTTGATCGTCTCCTCGAGCTCCTCGGGGAGCCGCTGGAGGGTCCCGGCCATCTCTGAGAGGCGCTGGGCGAGGCCCCCCTGGTTGGCGGCGTACTTCGCGGTCCGCCCGCCCTAGAGGCCCGCCTGCCGCCCGGCGCGGTCTAGACGGGAGACGGCGTCCCGAAGCATGCCGGGTCCTACCTCGCTCACCAAACGGAGGGCCTCGACCTCCCTGGCGGACGAGTCCAGTGCGCCCTGCAGCCCGGCGATGGTGTGTTCGGCGGCTGCGAGGCGGGCGGCTAGGTCGCCGTCGCCCGCGGCCGCCCCGCCGCTGTGCGCTCTCGCGTCCAGCTCCTTCGCCCGCGCCTCGAGCTCAGCGGCCCGCTGATCCAGTGCGGCCCTCTCGGCATGGGCGCCTTCCAGATTGCGGCGCGCCTGCTCCTCCCGCGCTGCTTCGCGGAGGAACAGGCTGTCCGCCAGCCACTGCGCCGCGGCCTCGGCCTCCTCGAGAGCTCGCTCCCGCTCGGTGAGCGCGTCCTCGCGGAGGCGGAGTGCGGACTCCTCTTCGGCGCAGGCGGCCTCGTGCGCCGCCAGTGTTGCCTCCCGGGTGGCGACGGCGGCCTCGCGGTCCGCCAGGTCTTTCTCCTTCGTGTCCAGGGCGCGGGCGCGCTTCTCCAGCGCCGTGGCGCGAGCCTCAAGGGCCTCTTCGCGCTGCCGGGACGCCGCCTCGATCTCCGCCGCCCGCCGTTCCCGGGCAGCGGCGGCGTCAAGGACTCCCCGGGCGGCGTCGAGCTTCTTCTCTAGCTCCGCCGCCCGGCTCCCGTATTGGAGGCGGAGGTCGTCCCGCACCTCGTCGAGCACGGCGATGGCGATGAGGGCAGTCTCCCGCTCCTCCTCCACCTCCCTGGCGATCTCCGCCAGGTCCCTACGACGGGCCTTGAGCTCGGAGGCGTGCCGGCGGTGTGCCTTGCGGCCCGCCTCCACCATGGCCTCCACCGAGCGCCGCCCCTCCTCGACGCGCGCCCACGCCGCGTCGAGCTCCGCCCGCTCTGCCTGCAGGGCCTCCATCTGGGCACTTAACCCGTCCAGCACCGTGGTGTTCGCGGCGGCTAAGGCCTGCAGGAGGGGCTCCGCACTCAGTGGGGCAACGGAAGGCAGAGGGGAGAGCCGCCTCGGTGTGGGTGCCGCGCGGCTCGGCCCGCCGATCGACGTGCCGGACCCAGGGGTGTCCCCCGAAGCTGGCTCGTCCCAAGCATCGCCCGAGGGGTCGGGCCCGAGCGGCGCGTCCGCGGCCTCGTCGTGGGTGGCCTCGGAAGTCGTCGTCGCCTCGGGCGGAGTCGGGTCGGGGGCTTGGCAGGCCGCCTGGCGTGCACGCGCCGTCTCCTCCTCCCGGACGGACTCCCCGGCCCGGCGGAGTCTGGCCTCCTCCCGAGCGGCCTCCTCAGCCTGGCGAACCCGGACGGCCTCCTGGGCAGCCTCCTCGGCTTCCCGGAGGCGGTCCGC
Organism: Oryza sativa Japonica Group; assembly: GCF_034140825.1. Classification (NCBI taxonomy): domain Eukaryota; kingdom Viridiplantae; phylum Streptophyta; class Magnoliopsida; order Poales; family Poaceae; genus Oryza; species Oryza sativa. Next base: position 28,426,676 of record NC_089038.1, on the reverse strand, counting down.
GGCTTCTCGCCGGTCAGCTTCCCGCCTCCGGGCCTCCGCGATCGCCGTCTCCTCGGCCTCGGACCGGCCGGACTTGGAATGGCGGGGGGGGGGGGGCGACGGGATCTCGCTGAGGCAGAAGAAAAACCAGAAGACAAAAAGAAACGGGTGAGTGAAAACTCGCCTTGGGAGATGGGAGAATGAACACGGCCGCGGTGGGCGCGGGGACGAACCTGCGGGGAGGTCGGCTAAACGACCACCTCGGGAGCGAGATGAGGTTCCCCCGGCATGGCTCGGTCCCCCCCATCTTGCGGAGCCGTTTCTTCTTTCGCTCCCCCTCAGGCTGTGGCGTCGGCACGGCACCCTCCGGGCGCCTGCTGCTGGCACGCACCGCCTCGCCCTCTCGGGGAGGAGATGGGGGGGTCGTGCCCTCCTGCTTCCTCTTCCCCCGGGCGTCGGCAGGGCGGCTGCCCCCCGGGCCCCCGTCGCGGGGCCCAGAAGCATGACCCCCTCCCAGGGTAGATTGTTTCCCCCTGCGGCTCCCGCCCACGCCATCGTGGCCTCGGGGGGGCCGCTCCCCCGACGCCCCGACCGCCTGCATGATGGTCAGGATGTTGGCGCGATCTGGATCGCTGCAGAGGGGGAGGACACCTTGGGGGATAAGGGATGCCTCCACGGAGCTGAGATTCAGCACCCGTTGGACCACCATCCTGAAGTCCTCAGGGACCCAGTCCCATTTGCGCCCCTGGTGGGTCCTCATGTAGTCCTCGGGCCCGGTGTACTCCCAGGCGCCCCGGGCGCGCCGCTGGAGCGGCGCGATCTGGCGACGAAGGTAGTCGCCGAACACCATGGCCCCCGTGAGCCCCTGGGATCGCAGACCCGCCAGGCGGTCAAGAACGGCGTCGTAGCCGTCTCCCAGATCTACCGTCGCCCGCCAGCTGGAGGCCTGCGCCGGGGGCTGGCTCGGAAGTCGGAGGCGCGCTTCGTCGGCGAGGGGGGTGTAGAACCAATCGCTCTTCCAGTCGTCCCACTTCTTGCGGAGGACGCAGGGAATGTAGCGGTGCAGCACCTGCCCCCGCGGCTGGAAGTAGCAGCCACCGACTACCGTCGGCGGCGACACCAGCTGTACGGTGAAGAACCACTGGAACAGCCGGAGAGATGGGCGCACCCCGATAAACATCTCGCACAGGTGCGCGAAGATGGCCAACGTCATTATTGCGTTGGGGGTGAGGTGCGCCATCTGGAGATCATAAAACTCCAGAACATCCATGAAGAAATTAGAGAATGGCGGGACCAGCCCGGCCATTGCGAAAGAGAGGAAGAAGACGGACCGCCCCGGGTAGTGTGGCACCGGGCGTCCCTCGCCCAGCTCGACCACCTCCCGGCCGGTGGCAGATTCCGGCATGAATCGGCGCGGCAACCCGGCCTGCCTCTCGCTCACGATGCGGGAAGGCGGCAGCACGCTACCGTCGAGCGGTGCGGAGCCCCGTGCCATGACGCCGGCGGAGGAGGAGCTTGAGAGCGAGCAAGTGCGGCGAGGGTAGGGCACAGGAAACGAAGAGTTAGAGCGCAAGTGGCGAAGGCAAGGGGAATAGTGGCGAGAGGAAGGAAACGAATCTCTTCCTCGGCGTCTTTATACCCTTGCCAACGCTATGCCCGGCTCCTCGCTTCCCGCGCCCACTATCTCGCCCCCTCGTTTCTCGCGCCCACGCCTCCACTAATCCCACTCGCCCCTTTGCAGCGCACGCGGCAGATGTGCGGCCGTGGCGGTTGAGATGGGACAGATCGTGCGCGCATTAACTACGTTCGCCAACCGAGAAGAGCGCCATCATCATGTCTCCAGGCGAAACGAACCGGCTCGTCCCGATTCGCGCGCTGCTCGAGTAATGTAGCGGTCTTGAAGAGACCGCTCATTATTGTCGGTCGGTTTTTCCCTTGCCGATGCGCGCGATTTGCGACCGCTGGGTTTCTGCCCGCCTGTAGAGACCGGCCCCGCCTGTCACCAGGCCTAAGGAGTGGCGTCACGCCCGAGCGCTTCCCTCGAGGGGGGTGATCGCCCTGGCGTAACGCCGGCGGCTACTGTCGGTGATATGGGACCGGGGGTATCGTGACTAGAGGCTTGGGCAGCCGCGGTCACCCACGTGGCCTGACCCCCTCGGGGGGTGGGCGGGCCCGAGGGTGACGTGGCCACCCCTCCCTCTGTCTCCCCGAGGGGTCGGGCCGCTCCCGTTTCGGCCCCGAGGGCTGGGGCGCCCCGACCCCCTGTGGTATTGGCGCCACGTGTGTGGGTTAGGTGGGCACAGCGGCGCTCACCTAACCGCATTTATAGCTGATTGGACGAGCGCGTCACGCCGCATTTAATGCGGCGCAGCGCACGTTTATCCGGTCCGTGACCAGTCGCGGTGTGTGACCGGTCACAGACCGGTCAGATCGCGGGTTAGGTGGCAACAGGCGGCCTGTCACACGCCTCGCCCCGTCCCGTCGGAATGATGAGAGCTTCCTGGCTCTCGTCCCTAGCCGGAGCCGGCGTGCTAACTCCTGGAGTTGGTATGTCAGTCCCGGTCAGATTCATTCCAGGCTTCAGCGCAAGTATGGCAAGGAAGTCGCCGGCCATTAAATGAAGTTTGAAATGGGCGTCCTCCGGGAAAGCTGACGAGCGGGGCAGGAGACGTGCGCTCTGCTTGTCAAAGGTCACTTCCGGCTGTAGACTAGCCCTCATTGTAAAAAGCATGTTTCCTTTCTTAGGCAGCTAGAGGCCCATGTGGTGACCCCTGACCAGATAAAAAGGAGGCCCAGGCCTAAGAGAGAAGGGAGGAAGACGGGGGGCTAGAGCGGAAACTCTGTCTGGCTCTCCGGCACTCTGTATTCCTTCACACACAGATCCACCAGAACACAGGAGTAGGGTGTTACGCTTCTCAGCGGCCCGAACCTGTCTACGTCGCCCGTGTCTTGTGCGCTTCCTTTCTCGCTGACATTCCTCAGATCGAGGGCGAAGAATCTCACTTAGCGCCCCCGGCCGAACCGGCAAAGGGAGGCCTGCGCGGTCTCCCGGTGAGGAGCCCCACGCTCCGTCAATATCATATTATAAACATAAGATTGGAAACATCCAAAATTTGACCAAAAATTTAAAATCTGATATTTCAGAATTTTTGCCCAAATTTTGGAAGTTTTTGTTTCAGGGGTAGTCATTTGGACAAAATTGTACATTACTAATGAAAGCTAATCGGATGGCAATGGTAAATCATAGAAGTTAAGTAAAAGTTGATGGTATATTATAGAACGTTATAAAGTCAGTGGCAAATCGTAGACATGTGACAAACTCGGTGCCATATAATGGATTCTCTCTATGTTATACCATGTCCGGGGCATTTCGTTGCTATGCTGGCAGGGAGCTGCTAGGGGCAAGCTAGTATAGTGCAATGTTCCGTAGCATCCAAGATTCCCTCATTATTTATAGCGTGTATATCAAACTACTAGTATATATAGCATGTGCCGCATCCATAATACGCATGTAAGAAATCAAGCTACAATTCAAGTTTATGTGCAGCTAGCTAGACCACTAATGTTACCATCATATATTTTTTCTAGAATCTTTTACTGAAATATATGAATAGAGGCGCAGCCACTGTGGTGGGATGGGGTCTGGCCTTCCCCAACAGCCCAGTAACAACCAGCCCCTCCTTTCCTACACCCCAATAGTTTACTTTTGCTTTTAAATACTACCTTTTATCAACATATAAGTAAAAATAACCATGTACTATTTTCTTTTTAAAATATATGACACCGTTAACTTTTCGCATAACGTTTGATCATTAATCTTATTTAACAATTTAGTATAAATATGTAAAAGTATAAGTTAAGATTATATTTTATTTGATGATAAAACAAGTCATAATAAAATAAATGATATATATATATAATAAAACAAAATAGTCAAACATTATGTGAAAAGTCAATAGCATCATACATTTTTAAATGGAATATATTTTTTATATCATTAGTTGTCTAACACTTCAAAGGTATAATTTCACCTCTCCAATTAAATTTCAATTTTTCTAAAATATTAGTTAATACTTGCATGAAGATGCGTATATAGTTTGTTTCTCATTTTACTAAAATATAGTTTTTTTTGGATTGCTTGTCAATTTATTTGGAATTTTAGCTCGGATGATACTATCACCGCTTATGATTGTCTGCTTAATACTCATAGGCTAAATTGAAATGAATAAATATATTCGGTATATCAACATACCTACCTTTTTTATTATCATGTGCTATTTTTTAGTTGATACGATATATTACGTACCTTTGGGAAACATTACGTATATTTTTTACACTATATTTTTAATAATCATAATCGCTTTGTGAAGTTCGTCTTCCTCGTATCTAAATCCTAGCTTCACTACGTTGCATGTACAAAATGAGGGGACGTACCCTTAACTTTAATGAACAAAACGACATTTTACGAACTACTGAGCTACGAGCAAAGACACTCCACGAAATCGAAATGTTAACTTATATATTTTTTTTTTTTGAAAACTAGAGGGTGCATGCAGCGGTCGAAGATGTAGTTTTTGCTAGTCTCATTATAGTCTCTTACACTCATTATAGTCTCAGTTCTTCACAATATATATTGATTACTATTGAATTATATTCCCAGGTTTCGGAGGACCCAAACTTGGTAAACCGAATCGTTGCATATTTGAAGGAGCTTCAGTTTCCGATATGCTTAGAGGTACCGAGTTCTACTCCTTCTCCAGACGAAACAGAAGATGCCGACACCGTGTTCGATGGCCTCATTGAAGAGGACCAGATGGTCATACTCCAGGGAGAAGACGAGCTAGGCGACGTCGTCGTCGCTGAGTGCGAGACCAACGGCGCCAACCCCGAAACGATCACCATGGAGACCGACGAGTTCTACAGCCTCTGCGAGGAGCTGGACCTGGACCTCGGTTCTTATCAGCTAGTCCCGACGTCGGCACGGGAGACGGTGGCTGCGGCGGCGGCGGCGGCTAACGATGTCGACGGCGTTGCATACTCTCACGCCTCGTGTTTCGTGTCATGGAAAAGAGCGAACCCGGCGGAGAAGGTGGTGGCCGTGCCGATGACTGCAGGCATAGAGTCACAGAAGTTGCTGAAGAAAGCTGTAGGCGGCGGCACCGCATGGATGAGTAATATTGATGATCGTGGTAGCGTGGCAATAACGACGACTCCAGGAAGTAACATCAAGAGCCATGTCATGTCAGAGAGAAGGCGCCGAGAGAAGCTCAACGAGATGTTCCTCATTCTGAAGTCACTACTCCCCTCCGTCCGCAAGGTTAGTTAACTTAGCGTTCCATACTGAAAGTTATATAGGAGTAGTATTATTCATCGAGCTGTGGATTGTCCCTGCAGGTTGACAAGGCATCCATACTTGCAGAAACGATAACCTACCTCAAAGTGTTAGAGAAAAGAGTGAAAGAGCTGGAGTCCAGCAGCAGGGAGCCATCGCGTTGGCGGCCAACCGAAATTGGACAGGGGAAGGCGCCGTAAGATCACCGGGAAGGAGGTCTATGAGATCGGTGTCAGTGGTGGTACCTCGTCGGTACCTCGTCAACACCGTACGTATATGATATGCATGTATAAGATCACCGGGCAGGAGGTCTCTGAGATGGATGTCATACGGTGTTGACGAGGTACCGTACGTATGATATATAGTTATCGTTTTCATTATGGAAAAAAAATTCCGAATTACCTCGTGTACTATAAAAGACGCGAATATTAGGGAAGAATCTAATATCAAATAATTAGAAGGGGTGAGGTTTCGAATCCAGGTCGTCTATCACACCACCTTGTGAAGCTAGCCGGAAAACCCTTAAGCGTTTCTCTACCTCCATGTACTATTGGTGCCATCTGAATTACCGCTTACTAATAGACTCGATTCTCTCCACACAAGCTCAATATGATTTCAGCACATCTGCTAGGTTTTGTCCCTTTTATTAACGTCTATTATAGCTAGGGATGCATTTACGAGTGCATGCATGTGTAAACATCTTTTATATAATTGCAAATAGAAGAATAAATTCCATAAAACTATAGACTGCGAATAAAGTATCGCAAGTTCACATAATTAAGATGATGCATCACTTTTATTACAGATCGAACTACATATATAAGATGGAGTGTTAGAAAGCTACAGATTTAATAATAAAATTACCATGAAACTACAACATTTATAAATCCAACATAACAATGCTTTTATATTTAAACTCTAAAATATATAGTTTTGTGATAACTTAATTATTAAATGTGTAGTTTTGTGATACTCCGCCAATTTGATATATAGTTTCATGATAAATTTATACTAAGATGATACACTGTCTCAAATATATATTTTTCTATAAAATAATTTTAGTTTCTTAAATTTTACCTATTTTAAATAATATAATGGCTATATCAGTTCTTGGAGACAAAAGGAAAAAGCCAGGAAACTCAAGTTGGAAAAGACCTCACATTTTCATAATCTAGGAAAAGACCTCACATCTATTATATAATTAAAGGAATATAAAAGGAAACCTCCACGTTCGCTCTCATGGCCTAGAAATTCTCACATTAATCGGAGAAAAAGAAAAAACAGAGTCCATATAGAAATACAATTTAGAAATAGCTGAAATTCGGAATTAAAAAATAAGGAATATTAGAAGAGGAGACTAGAGTCCATATAGAAATACACTTTAGAAATAGTTGAAATTCGGAATTAAAAAATAAGAAATATTAGAAGTAGAGTATAGAGTCCATATAGGAATTTAAAACTAACTAAAATTCGAAAAAAAAGAGCCTCCACGTTCGCTCTCATGACCTAGAAATTCTCACATTAGTCGGAGAAAAAGAAAAAGCAGAGTCCATATAGAAATATAATTTAGAAATAGCTGAAATTCGGAATTAAAAAATAGGAATATTAGAAGAGGAGACTAGAGTCCATATAGAAATACAATTTAGAAATAGCTGAAATTCGGAATTAAAAAATAGGAATATTAGAAGAGGAGACTAGAGTCCATATAGAAATACAATTTAGAAATAGCTGAAATTCGGAATTAAAAAATAAGGAATATTAGAAGAGGAGACTAGAGTCCATATAGAAATACAATTAGGAAATATCTGAAATTCGGAATTAAAAATAAGGAATATTAAAAGTAAAGTATAGAGTCCATATAGAAATACAATTAGGAAATAACCAAAATTCGGAATTAAAAATAAGAAATATTAGAAGTAGAGTATAAAGTCCATATAGAAATACAATTAAGAAAAAAAATAGAAATTTGGAAATAAAAAAATAAGGAATATTAGAAGTAGAGTATAGAGTTTATATTGGAATTTAAAACCAACTAAAATTCGGAATAAAAAGGAGCCTCCACGTTCGCTCTCATGGCCTAGAAATTCTCACATTAATCAGAGAAAAAGAAAAAGCAGAGTCCATATAGAAATACAATTTAGAAATAGCTGAAATTCATAATTAAAAAATAAGGAATATTAGAAGAGGAGACTAGAGTAATTATTACACATTAGTAGTTTTGAAAAGTTATTGCAAAATTTAAAATTATGTTGTTATTGTAATATATTTTAATAATATAATGAGAAAACATATATGCTATTATATAAGAGAAAATATAATGATGCTAGCCGCGCAATTTGCGCGGGCCACCATGCTACTTTTCATAATCTCACGAGAAAACCCTCATATTTAGGGGGAAAAAAATATAAATATACTTTTTTTTCATCGATATAACATAAATATACAAGTTTAGAAGTAAATGGCAAAAATATATCATTATCACATTATTAGTAATTAATTAATTACTAATTAGGATTATTAATTACGTCGTTCCAGCCGTGTCTCTTCGGCAACAAGTGAGACCGAACGGACTCGCACTCTCACCTGGGTACGCCTAATGGGCGATCGATCGCCGTAGGGATGCGGTAGCGATCAGATTCGCTCCCCACCTCCCCCCTCCCTCCCTCCCTCCCCCTGGTTTCCTTTTTTTGGCACCGCATTACTTTTCTTTTTTAGTAAATTTATACACCTAAAGTTTACACATCTAAAGTTTAGAGACCAAAAGTTTATAAGTCAAAAGTTTATATATCCGATTTAAATTTGAATTTGAATTCAAATATTTTTTTATATATAGTATTTCTGTACATCTAAAGTTTATAGACCTAAAGTTTATAAGTCAAAAGTTTATATACCCGTTTCAAATTTGAATTTGAATTGAAATATTTTCCATATATAGTATTTCTATACATTGAAAGTTTATAGACCTAAAGTTTATATACCCGATTCAAATTTGAATTTGAATTATATCTAATTCAAATTTGAATTTGAATTCAAATATTTTCTATATATAGTATTTCTATACCTCTAAAGTTTATACAGCTAAAGTTTATAGACCCAAAGTTTATAAGTCAAAAGTTTACATACCCGATTCAAATTTGAATTTGATTTCAAATTTTTTATATATAGTATTTCTATACATAAATTTTTCTAACTTTTGTTTTTCCAAAAAAAATTGTGTGGTCTACTGTAGTAGAAAGAGGAGAAGGAGAGGAGGAAGGGAGAGAAGAGGGAGGATACATCTAGTAGTATTGGGGAGAGGGTGGGCGGGTGATCGCTGGGCGGGTGGGGGAGCGATCACCCGCCCATTAGCCTTTCCACTCTCACCTTGCGAGACTAATTGCGTCATCATGCCATCATCACTAACACGCGTTGGTTTTGCGATTTCGCACTTCCAAATTGCGATGATGGTCTATTCGTGTAACTTCCTTCGAATCTCGCTTGTTTCTGAGAAAAAAAAACTTCAACAGTATAATTTCAGTTTTTTTTTCCGTATTTGCCGTGATCTCAGGCTCTCTCAGCTGTCAAAAACACCCTGATCGGCCAGATTTCAAGCGCACGATATGATGCCTGACTCGTCCGTCATGCGCGACGCGGCGCGATGTGCCCGCTCGCTCGTGGTGCAATAATGCAAACCGCGCGCGCGCGCGCGCCCGCGCCCGTCCACGCGCACGTCCCTACCTACCGGCTCACGCAGCGCACCGGGACGCGCGTGTTTTGACGGCTTGACGCGCTCGCGCGCAGTCGCACACGTACATCCGGCTTGTGTGTGGTTTTGCCTGATTGGCTCCGTCGCCGCCGGTTGTCCCGCTTGCGGCGCGGAGAGGAGACACGGGGTCGTTCATCCGTTTAATTATTTGTTGGTTTCCTCCAGCGCAGAAGCTGGAGAGTGACCGATCACCGTTCCGCCCTCTCCAGGACCGTTCTCGCCACGTTCTAGTACTACCTACCGCGTGCAGAAGATTGCTGTACCAGTTTTTTTTTTTCTTTTTGGAGCCACATCCGTCACACCGTCCTCTCTCATCAATGGCGACATGTCTGTCGGATCAAGACGTTGGCCTGCAGCAGAGTAGACCATACATATGTGTCGACCATTCGCCCGGGGTGGCACTGTCACTAGTCTTCGCCAAGATTTGTACTTTGTAATTGAGGAGGAACATATAGAACGCTAGCTATATAGTTAGGTCCAACGAAATACTTTATATGGACTGACATCGATACAATACCTAGGTACCATACGGATGTTAACATAAACCTCACGTTTCAATTAATTGCATACTGTACATGTTGCAGTATTTCTATTTGCAATCGGCTAAAAAACAGTCAAAGGGTTGCTAATGAAATTAGAGGGAGACTACAAAAAGGATCCCGTTAGAACGGGATATTTTAAATGACTCCTTCCCTTTCTTTCTGTTAGCTTCCACATGTGTTTCTCCTAGCACCTGGTACCTTGGATACCAGCTAGTACCTAGTACCTGGTAAATTTGGTACCGACCGATACTTGGTACCTGGAACCTTGGTACTGGCTGGTACCTAGGTATCACAAACTTTGGTACCTAGGTACCTGGTACCTTGGTATCGGCTGGTACCTAGGTATCACAGACTTTGGTATCTAGGTATCAAGCATGATACTTGTGGGTAACAGGCTTGATACTGAGGTATCGCGATTAATACCTGATAAAGATGGCCGTGGCACGGACACAGAAGATGGTGAGGTTTGGCCATAAGTCGGCGGCGACCATCTACAGGAACATGCGCGGCAGCAACTTCATCTTGAAGTTGATGGCGAAAGAGAGGAGGTAGAGATTCTAGAGTAGGTTATCGTCGGCGTTGCGGCGACAGAGGCACCGGGACCGCCGACTTCTTCTTCTTCTTCTGCGGCGGAGGAGGAGCCACCTGTGCTCACTAGCAAGGAGGCGGCGGGAGCAGCGGGCAAGGACGATGGTGCTGGTGGCTCGCGAGGCAACGGAGACCTTGGCGAGGAGTGTGAGGGAGGAGGGGAGAGGCCTCGACGCCTACAGTGACGGGGAGCGCCAGTGGAAGAAGCGGCGCCGCAGCAGGCGGAGGACGGCGTCGAGGAGGCACGGCGAGATCACCCTCGACACTGCCCCGACCTCGCCGACGCCGGGCCGTTGTCGTCCACCTCGGCCGCCGGAGACGACGACGGCGACCCCTTCCTCCTAGCTGGCTTCATTTCCGCGCTCTTGGAGAGAGAGAGAGAGAGTTTGTGGAGGGGAAGGGAAGGAGATAAGGTAGAGGAGACCTTATCCCGTTGTGACGGGATACTATTGTGTAGATTCTCTTTTTATTAAACAAGTGGTCAATTACCCGTGCATTGCTACAGAACAATATATATCAAGAAAAATGTATGATTTATTTTGCTATAATATTTGAAACATTTTTAAACAAAATATTAGTTGTGCATAGGTTAAGAATGGTTTCTCAGTAGGACTGTATACTGCTCATACGACCAAAACAGCACCCCGGATCTGTCAAAATTTACGATTTGTCACATCTAAAATATACAAATAATAAAAAAACAAATGGGCCGGCATACTGTGAATATTATTACGGCCCAAATGAAAAACCCAAATTGAAGCCCACTCATAAAACAACTTAAACATATTAAAACAATAATAGGCCCATCATACAAAGAATTTTGAGCCCAATAAAAATTGTCCAGATTAAAAATTCAAAAAATATTTGGATCAAGGCCAATTCATCCAAGCCCATATGGAGGCCAATTATATAAGAAAAAGAAAGATAGTAGCATTTTCTTAACATGTGTGTTGAGTTGTTGATCGACTAAACATGTGACGAAATACAATTTAATATTAGAGGTGGTGAAGGAGGTACACCAAGGATCATGCAGGGCACATCAAGCTGCACGGGCGGTAGCATACTAGCAACCAAGATATTTCGCCAATGGCTATACTGGCCAATCCTGCTACATAGCTCCGAAGAGCATATCACGCAATTCGTAGGTGCCAAAAACATGGTATATCTCACTCCGTCCCATAGTACAACCTTTAGCTGATCTTGCCGGTCTGGCCGTTCGCACACTGGGAGCTACTCCGGATGTGGATTTTCATCCCTCGAGGGGACATCTCCTCGTTGTTTGCATGTCATCTAAATAGTTATCAAAAAATTTTAAAAAAATTGGCAACATAGATTAATACGAAATATATCACTCCACAAACATGCGAGACCATATTCAACTTCTATAAGTTGCAACAAAAATAACAAACTAAACTGAAAATAGTTATCGCACATTCGCAACTATATTTGTTATTTTTGTTACAACTTGTAGAAGTTGAATTTAAACTTGCATGTTTGTGGAGTGATATATTTCATATTAATCTATGTTGCCAATTTTTTTCATATTTTTTGATGACTATTTAGGTGACATGCACGAAACGAGGGGATATCCCCTCGAGGGATGATTTCACTTTCCCGAGCTACTCCCTATGTTTCACGATGTAAGACTTTCTAGCATTACTTATATACTATACATATAGATGTTAATGAATCTAAATATATATATTTATCTAGATTCATTAATATCTATATAAATGTGGGGAATACTAGAAAGTTTTACATTATAAAACGGAAGAAGTAGATATAATTGGTCCTTTCCCAACGACAAAGAATAGCTACAAGTTGCAATCAAGTACTTTTGAAGGTGGATTGAAGCAGAATTCTTGGCCACCATCACTTCAGCCACCGTATAATGATTTGTGTGGAAGAAAAACATTATATGTCGCTTTGCATTGGCGTATTGAAATAATTCACCGCGAAGGGTCTGGCTCATAAACTGGAAACAGGAAGGCTTAATATAAAATAGTTATTGCCAACTTAATATATTGACATTGGATTTATCCTTGTTCAGTTGCCAGCTTGGTTTTCTACTATAGTATATACGATTAAGAGCCTTACCTGGTGAAGGTAGGTGGGCCTGGCTCACCACAAAACCTTTATTCTTTCTCATGACGTAAACTAGTGGAGTCCTATCGATATCGATCTTATGTTGCTATATACTTAGCATTTGTGTCTACGTAAACCAACATAAAAGAATGTAACAAATAATTAATGATTGCTTACCTTGGGGAAGATCTTTTTAGCTCAGATCTTCTTCGTATGGTCACCTGAACCACTATTTACATGTGCGATGCAATACCAGCTTAAGCATAACGAAATTCTCAGTAAACTACGTTGTAGGATTCTATGTGGCCCGTATCTAAATTGGTTTTCTTAAAACACGATCTACTGTAGTGCCGTGATATAGAATAAACCATATTGCCTCCGTTTCATAATGTAAGTCATTTTAGCTTTTTTTATATTTATATATTGATGTTGATAAATCTAGACATATATATGAATCTAAATTCATTAATATTAATATGAATATTAGAAAAGCTAGAATGACTTACATGTGAAATAGCTTACATTGTGAAATAGAGGAAGTATATAGTAAGCATGTAATTCAATTTTCCTTCGCCTCTTTTCTTTCTGATGACTGGTTGTCTTTCCATGACGCAAGCCACCCCACGGAGAGCTAGTTTGCACCTAATTTATCTGTCTATAAATTGTAATGTAAACAATGTCATATCAGGCATAAACCTTCTGCACCACTAAGCATAAACGATGTCCTGGCTTGCTTTAAATGTCTTATCCAGCGAACACTAACACACAAACGTTGCTCCGAAAGTCTATCTTATCCGATAACGATTAGCATAAACTAACCTTAGGCCGGTGTCTAAATGACTTTAACATCTCATGTGATTTCTTAAGTGCCGTCAGCATATAGGCAATACCAAGTGATTTTAGATGGTTTGGACGTTTGGTAGTTTTCAATTTTCATCCAGATACCTCTCTTGACAATTCCATCCACTTGTCTATTCCTGTCCTGTGTGGAAATGATCATGTCTCGATTCTAGATAGGCAAAATCAATAGATATGCAGTTACAGAAGTTAATAGGACGAAATGGTAGGTCCTATATAAGGATAACGTTCAAAATTATATATAAGCCCCTGCGTACCATGTCAAATTATCAATTGAGACTTTGAAAAGGAAAGCACAGGTCTCAACATGGCAGATATGGAGTGAAGGATCATCGTGGCCTCTTCCTTTATTTCTGTGCATTTTTATGCTTCGCTTTTCATATACTCGGACAGGACATTGCTACGGAAGAATAGAAGATGGTCCCTTTAGTTTTACACTCCATTTTTTTCTGGTTTGTTGGATGCCACTGCTAACATTAAACTATGCAAACAGAACGTTCACCAAAGAAATTAAAAAGAAAACCACACTAACCTCCGCAGATCGACTCTAGCTAATCCATTTTTACTAGTATGATGTTCAAAGGCCAATGGTAAATATATGGTGAAAATCCCAATTTAAGTAGAAACTAGTGTAAACCCATCAATAAAAAATGGAAACCAGATATTTCAAACTGTAATTGGAATTCCACCTCTAATATTAAAAAAATGATAGATCCCTTAATATTCTTGAAAAACCATGGATAACTAGTAGCTTGAAAATTGTTTACTTGCCCGTTCGATAGTAAACAATTTTTTGCTCAACTTACAGCCTTATTATATCAAAATATATTTCATCTTTCTGTCAAAATAATATATATTTCATCTGAGATGTTGGTGGCCTGATTGAACTTATTTCTACAATTTCCACTTGATTTTGATTCTAAAAAACGTTAACTTTTCTTTTTAGACCAATACTATACTACGGGTTGGTTTGGTTTGTGGCCTAAATAGACCTTACCAAATTTTGTCAATGCCAAATTTAGGCAAGTTTTGGCATGACTAATTTTGGTAATGCAAAGTTATGTTTGGATTGAAGCCAAAATAGCCTAAGTTCTCTATTGAAATGGCCTATTTTTTTAGGCATGCTAAAATTTGGCTTCAAACCAAATAGACACTAAACACTATTGAAATTGCTAAATATTGGTAAGCCTAATTTAGGCATCAAACCAAATCAGCCCTACAAAATCATTTAATAACATACGCGGATTGACGTGGATCACAAACACATAGTGCAAGACACCTACATCTCTGAGTTTGCGTCTTTATCACAAACGTAGTTTTTTCTCCACATCTGTGGTATATACTTTTATAGACTGGGGAGACCTGTGTCACTATATTTGATTGTAGTCACATCTATGACTTGACTTTTCCGAGCAACTCAAAAAAATGTCGTATTTTACTAGATATACTAGGTACTCCAAGTATTCATACACATGCGCAGGTCACATGATCTTTCTCGAACCTCCCAGATAGGTGGCTTTTCCTATGACTCAATTTTGAAATCAAAAATAAATTTGAACACCTTGACTCCTTTAGCCTCGCTTTTGTTTGTAGGAGTCGTCATGCATTCATACTATAGCAATAACATAGAGACTAAAACTTGCACTTTGTCCTCAATAAACATGTTAATCCCTTAATTAGTCGCATTGTTAACCCACCAGGGGCTAGATGCACTTCTAGCGAGTAGATTGCATTGAGATCTACAATTTTGATATATAACATGTCTCTGTCTAATATAATTTAAAATTTTTGTTTTTAAAAATAGATTTGAGAACTTGTAAGGATACTGAGACAAAAGTCTATAATGAAAAGTACTTAGAGACACAGGTATAACCTGTGTCCGTCATAGATATCAGGCACACTTTTTATGGAACCAAGTTTGTGATGATAAACCTCATTCATTGACACGTTTTCTTTATCCACATCTATGATTTCTTAGCCCATGTGTTTTATTTCGACATGTATCTGATAGCTTCACAGACCTACATCTCTATGGTCATTTCAGAGACACAGCGTCACCAATTTCGTATTTTGTGGTAGTGGATGTTAATTGTCATGAAAATACCATAACAAGTTAACAACAAAATCCTCAGCTGAAACCCCCACATAGCATGAATGATAACATCCCTCTGCTAGAATGATGGATATATCAATGGGGTCGTGACATCAAACAAGAGAAACAGGGAAGGCATTAAACACTCTTCATCCTAATTACATGGGATAATTGAAAAGATGATTTGTTAAAATAAAGTGTATCCAACACATTGCATAACAGACCGTTGAAATATAGGCAACTCTAACCCTAGTTTGTTGCCTCCACTACTTTCCTCTGTCCTTGCCACCGCCAAAGGGGTGCCCTAGAATCTGGCTGCCCTCGAGGAAGGTGGTGGCGGGGTCTCTTCCTTTTCTGGCGTGTGCCCTCTTCCGGTGGTATCGTCACGAAGTTATCTTCTTTTTAATCAAGGCCTTCACTCTAACCTACAAACTAGAGTCATCTTGGTTTCGATTTTCGATGTCGTTTACGTCGATAGCTTAGTGACTCTTCATATGGACCGTACGGATTGTGGAAATGTGTATATTGCCTTCTTCGTTTTATAATCATTTGAGTAGCATATCTAAAGATGCTTGTAGCTATTGTGTTTCTGATCGATCGAAATTGTCCTAAGGGTTGGAGGGGGTGGAGGTTATGGCTCGCAGCGACGAGGCAACAATATTGGGGACTTTGATTACATAGGTGGCGCTCTTTGGGTACCGATTTCTTGAGTCTAAGGTTAAATCTCTAGGTCTGACCTTCAAAATGATCGCTTCCTTGTTCAAGGTAATGTCTGGAGTCAGTTTTTGTCTCCAGCGGTTTAGTATTATTTACTAATTGATCAATGGGATCAGCAGCGCATATGCATCATTCCCTTTTTGAAGGCATTGTTTTAGGAGAGCATTTTTCATAGTCTAAGTTTTGCTTTGGTGGTATTTGAGAATGAGTATCAATTGTGGTTGTATTTTGCTCTACGGCATGACATTCTTTCCATGTCTTCCTTTTTTTTCTTTTTAATAATTATAGGTTATGTGCATCTTAATTATATAGAGGTTATGAGTGATTTTTAGAATAGTTGTATCATCTTGATGTAATTGTTTAATATCAATATAGTTTCTTTTATTAAAAATATTAAAAGTATGGCTACATAAAAGAGCTTTTCACGATGAATCTAGCTATCAATATAATTTTAATATTTCCAATGAACGATGCTAGTATATGGTGAAAATAATGTTGTGAAAATATAATTGTCTACTATTTGGATGGAGTACCGGTTGGCAAGATATCAAACTCGTATCGTACCAAATCGATTTTTTTCTGAAAGCCTCCTGAACTGGTATGATGTCATGATGCAGTGCATGTAAATATTGATGTTCAAGGCATGGCACTTTCTTGCTGATCCACCAAGGAAGTGTCACCTGTCAAGCAGGATATATAGCTTCTTATGCACTCAAAGCTGAATTATCTTGGCCATCGGCCTTCCAAGCTAAATGAGCAATGGATGTACAGCCACTCATTATGCTACAACTGACTACTGAGGTAAACATCCATTGCCATGCATTATGCTAAACGCACTCGATCGCTAGAACAAAAAATTGGCAGCACAGCCACATATCATCGAGAAAGTCCCTCTTGGGACGTATAGTTTACTCACTAATTCCCCTTTTGACTGGATAGTGTTCTCTTCATTCGTAATTGATTATCGTATTATCAAAAAAAAATCTGATTTGATCATGACAACAACATTGGGAGCTAGCGAAAATGTCCTTTTTATAACATGCATGTATGCATGACTTTAATGCGGAGATTAGTTAAATCACCGATCGTCTTTAACCATATCCAATGCGTGCATGAATTTAATGCGGAGATTAGTTAGTTAAATCACCGCTTGTCTTTGCTGAATTAAAGTAAAACTATATTTATTTAGGGATGGAGGGAGTAGTTTTCGGTAATAATCCAATGTGGTGGTTACTCCAATTACTCACTCCGTATTCGTAAAGAAAGTTGTTTAGGATAATGTTCAAGTCAAACCTTAGAAATATAAATCATGAATAACTCTCAAGCTGTTGAGTTTGAAAATATAAAAATTATATGAATAGACTTTTTTTTTGCAAAATACTTTCATAAAAATATATCACTTTTAAATAAATATTTTTATAAAAACAAGAAGTCAAAGTTGTGTTTTGGAGACCGTGTCGCTGTCCAAAACGATTTTCTTTATAAGTACGGAGGGAGTATATTAGAAAGATACTACACGGATAGCAAAGTGAAAGTAGGATAAGGCTATTCCCAACTCAATGACTAGGATGATGTCCATATTATTAAATAAGCTACCATCTAAGATGAAAAATGATGTGGAAGTGAATACGTGAGGAAAGAGAAGGAAACCATGACTTGCATGAGACATGGTTTCTACACAACATATAAGACATTATGTGAGATAAGTAGCATTAAATTTAAGTATGTAATAGTGGTGTTTGTATTGGAAGAGTAGTGTCTAGTACTAGTTTTTTGATGATGTAGAGTTTATGGAAACTATGTCTAGTTCCTTGGGTTGAGAATGGCCTAATTAACTAGTTAGGTTTTTTTTATGGTATAACCTGTTCACTCAAGTTCAAACCTCTTCGACTTAATATGGGTAGTCGTATTTACGGCTAATTATTTTTTCAACGGTAGACAATATAGCCATCTGTAATGAGGTATATATGGTGATTTTACCAATCCCTAAAAGTACTGAACTAATCTGTTGGAAGTGTTTATAGGAGTATGGTGAAATACGCCCTCAGTTTTCAATTGAATAACTATTGCCAGAACTACTTTAATGGATCACTCGTCTTTTATAAAATGTACAAATATTTCTAATTATAAATAACAATGATATCATATTATAAAAATGTATTACTAAGGTTTTGCAAGACCAAACAACGAATTTATTGCATCCAAATTAACTCGATGATATAAAGTGAACGTAGCTCATATCAGCTAGTTAAGTTTCATACGGTGAAACTAGCTCATCAAGTTTTTGTAAAATCAAAAGTGTTTTTGATTATTATTATGTGATAAACAATTGGCATCTGAGATTATTGGTTTTGAAATTTGGATTATTGTCGAAGTGGTTTTGGAGATAATTGGATTTACAGGTGTTAACAGGTACTGCTGCTGTTTTGATCTGGTCAGACTGGGCAGGTGCTGCCGGTCGGACCGGCGTGTATTGCGCGGTCAGACTGGCTAGCCCGCGGTCTGATCGGCTAACATTGTGTCGGTTTCGGTTTCAGTTGTTTGTTTGGATATCCGTGTTTGTTTCATGTTTATGGATTCTAGACGGATACTATGCATATGTAATACTGTTGTTTGCTAACAATGAGTCAAGTTGGAGATAGCTTGGTTTTGGAATATGGTTTCTTTGTTTGATTCATGTGTAGGTGACTTGATGCCTCGGGAGAGTATATCCGGTGATGGATCGGAAGTCGACTTGGGGATAAGGCGATGTCTGTGACGATCATATATCATACGGGATACTTAGGCTAAAGTTCAATGCACGTGATTGGTGAAGATTCCATATGGCATACGACGGAGGTATTGTGTGCGTATGGGATGTGGAGTCGAATTTGGAAGGAGTCCAAATTTGGTATGGTTAGAGTTTGTAAAGTTTGTTTCTTGTGCGGGAAGGTTTTCTAGGTGGATTAGGACTTCTAGAATGAGTTTGGTTCGTGGCTTTAGGCTGCCTACCTCATGTATAAATAGAGAGGGAGCGTGAGGCTTCCCGGTATCGCTTTTGAGAGCATTGAGTTGATAGTTTAGTTAGGGTTTCGAGTTTAGTCGAGATTTTTGTAAGGAGTACTGTTGTTGCACTTTGTAAACATAGAGAGGAGCAATAAAGTTGTCATCTACTTTGAGAGTTCTTCGATTTGTGTTTTCTCGGGTTCGGCGCTCTAACCGGTGAAACACCGTCGGTCTAACCGGCTGCATTGCGGCGGTCAGACTGGCGGCATTGCGGCGGTTAGACCGGCGTCGGCGTCAGGAGGCTGAGGCGACTTCGGAGCAGTCAGATCGGGCAATCTACATCGGTCAGACCGGCGGCACAGGCGCGGTCAGACCGACGGGACTACTCTAGTCAGACTGATCTATATCGATTCGAGGGTAACTTTTAATTCCGCTAAAAAATTATGTTTTTTGGTATACCAACCATTCACCCCCCTCTGGTTGTCTTAGTTCTTGTGTTTCGATCCTACAGTTTTAAATCCTGTAATTATTACAGATGCTCATATTTACGGCTAATTATTATTTAGTGGTAAGTAACGTCACCGCTAACAGTGAGATACTCATGCTTATAGAGATAAAGCTTACATGTATATATGTTTATACAAATGAGTATAAGTATGTTACGAGCGTCTATGTATGTTTAAGGGTTGTTTCTAACGAGAAAAGAAAGTGACTCAAAAGATGAGCTGGTTGTACGTACTAAGGTCTATGACTGGGCACGACATTAATTGCGTCCAAGATGATCCTCATGTGGGTGTGTCACACATTTAATTTTTTTTAGATATGTTGTTCATTGGTTATTGTTAGCTAATTATTAATTTTGAATCTCATAATTAAATTAGTTAGATAGTATATTCTTTCAAGAATATAAACCACTAAGAAAATAAATATTTAGCAAAATGAGTGTAACTCAACTGGTTATGTTTCTTACGGTGAAACTAGTAAACACCTCGGTTTAAATCCGAGACTTGACACGAGTCCTCGTATTTTTATACTATTTCAAATGTTAGTAGTTGTGGTGTTCGTTCTGCCACACCATCCCTACCCACTAACATTTGGTCCCCATAATCTATACTATTACATCACCCCTCAATGACAATTATTCAATAACAAAAATCATAAAAATACAACTTGGACTAAATATGTGCTTAATTGACTTAGTTAGCTAGAAACTCAATTTGTTTTCCGCTGCAATGCACGAGCTCTTCCATAGTATTTCTAATTATTCTTTAAGTGCTAGGCAACATATCTATCAATAACAAGATATCTGCCGTGACTTGTCAATCTCAATATACGTCGAGCATGTTTGTACTGTGTCTCTAAAAAAGAAGATCAACATTTATAACTTTAGTTTAACCATTAAACTAACAACATACATTAGAATTCCTAGTAATGGTGGATAAAAAGTAATTAGTCAAATATGTGGTTTTATCAGTTTAACATATGAGTATTTATAGTAATGGTGGATAAAAAAAAGGTAATTTGGAACCATGCCATTATAATTTTTTAAAGTTTGAGATATGCCATCGGTATCACAATGACATGTAGGACCTACATGAGTCAATGACATGTGGGTCAGGATGGCATATATCAAATTTTGCAAAATTATAATGGCATAGTTACAATTTTCCCTAAAAAAATAATTAGCCAAATATGTGGTTTTATTGCAAGGGAAGGCTTCATCAATCTCAATATGTATCAGCTGCGTTCGTACTATGTTTTAAAGAAAGAAAATCAACATTTATAACTTTAGTTTAACAATTAAACTAACAACATACTCCCTCTATTCCCAATTGATAATCACATATATTTTTAGGTTATTGTCAAATGATCACCATATTAGTATTCGTTCTCTAAGTCTATTCGCATAGGAGTAATTAATGGATATTGGTGCATATATCCATGCACACAACCATTTATAACCAACATGCAATGTTTTGGTTTGTTATTGGCATAAGGTAAACAATATATGGCTGAGTAAGGGGACCCATCCCACATGACATTGTAAAAGAATGCAACATTTAATAGAAATGCAGGATATTTGTAAATTGGGTACAATATGATCAATTGTAATGCATGACTTTCCTTGCTCTTGCACTGATGAGACCACAGCAACGTCTTCAAGAAACCGCGGATCGACGAAACGGCCGAAATCTACGCGACAAACAGAGCACACAAGCAAAACACACTATAAGACTACTGAAACAGGAAACAAAACCATTTTTAATGGATTCTAGGGATTTTTATGAATTTACTGAGACTTGAATGGACTTAAACGGAGCTCGGATGAATTACTTATGAATTTTAGAAGATAAACTATGTTTTTACTAATAAAGAAAAGCCTTAATAACTTTTATTGCGTAATATTACCCAGGGCTGATGTCAGCCGGGGGGGCTCGGCAGGTGGGCCCCGCATGTCAGCGGCACAAGGGGAGAGGGAGGGGGTGCCGGCACGTGGGCCCCACGGGCAATGGCTAAAAGGGGGGGTGGTCCATCGGCTGGTGGGCCCCACCGGGGCAGCGGCACAAGGCGGGGGAGGGGGTGCCGGCTGCTGGCTCGGCACGGCTCAAGCTGGCCGGCCATGGCGTGGCGGCGACGGCGCACGACCGCCGGCAACGACAAGCGGCGGCGCGGGAGGCGGCGCGGACGGCGCGAAAGGTGGCGGCGTCGGCTGAATGCGACGGCGCACACGCGGAGGGTGGCGGCGCTCATGGGAGGGAGGAAAGGAAGAAGGAGAGGGGATCCCTCACCGAGGCGATGACGGCGATCGGCGCGGGAAGAGACGAGCGGCGGCGGCGGTTCGGAGAACGGTGGACAAGGTCAGGCACAACCTGGGAAAGGCGATGACCGGGTTAGGAGAAGGGAAGGATGACCACGGCGACTAGAACGGCCGGCCAGAGTTGGGCGGAAATGGAGAGCTCACCGGCGTGCGAGGGAGGCGGCGCTTTGGCGACGTTTGGCGGCAAGCGAGCGGCGGCCGAGGTGTGCCGTGGGGAGAGCGGCGGAGTGCACGGCGGAGGCCCTAGCGGCGACGGCGTGTGGCCGGAGATGGGCGGCGGCGGCGGAGCTCGGGTGTGCCGTGGGGAGAGCGGCGGAGTGCACGGGCAAGCGCGGCAAGAGCGAAAAAAGGTCGAGGGGGGCTCGAGGGAGTGATTTATAGGTACAGGAGGGGGCGGACGTGGCCTGGGAGGTGGCCGATTTGGCCGGCGACGTGGGGTGGAGAGAGAGAGTGCGGGGTGGGATTCAAAATGAATCTCGCCCATTTTTGGGCGCGTGCGAGGGCGGGAGGAGCGGGGGAGGGGCGGCGACGTGGGCGCAGGGCGCGGAGTGGGCACGGGGAGGCGGGAAAGGCGGCGGTGTGGGCGGTTGCCGCCGGGGTGCGGTCGGCTGGAGGAAGGGGACGACCCCGACAGGTGGGGTCCACCTGTCGGCGTCCCGGAGGGAGGGGGAAGGGGAAACGGGCCGGTCCAACAAGGAGAGGCCGAGCGCGGGGTAAGGCGAGGTGGACTGGGCCGATGGCCCAAGAAGAGGGAAGATGAGGAAAATAAAAGGGAAAAAAATGAATTCCCTGGGATTTAAAATTGCACTTTGGTGATTTTTAATTGGTAAAAATTATTTCCAAGGCTCTGAAAATTCCACTAAAAATCCTGTTAATATATTGCAACATGGGGAACTCAAGAAAAATTCCACCACGCCATTTCCGATTATTAATTGCATTGATTAATTAGGGATTCAACTCTAGGTTAATTAAACAATTTCTTCGAGCAATTTATTTAACTAATTTTTTTTAGCAAGAAAAGGGGGAAACTTCAGGGCGTGACAATGTCGCTCCCGCCATCGCTGTTTGGCGCTACCGCGCGAGCAGCCGCGCGAACTTCGCCGCCGCTCGGCCATGCGTCGCCGACAGCTCCTCTCGACGTTTTCCCCACTGTCGCTCTCCCAGAGACCCCTTCAACCCCCCTCCTTTGGCCGCCCCGCCTCTTTCCTCTAGCCGCCGGCCTCCCATCCCCTTCTATCGCCGCCGCTCTGCTTCCGCCGCTGCCGCGCACAACCGCGCGCCGTCGTCGGCCATTCCCCGTCGATTCCTCTCGCCTCCGCCCTCTTGGAGCTCCCGTGGCCCTCCCCGAACCGCCGCCTTGACCGCCGGCCTTCCTTCTCGTGCCCGCGCCGTGCCACCCATCCCGCCGCCGCACGGCTGTCGTCGCCGGCCGCCGTCGCGCCGCCTCCCCATCATCCGAGCCGGTGGATGGAACCGCCTCGACCCCCTCTCGCCTCCAGTGCCCGCATCCCCCTCCGATTTGCCGCCGCTCGCCGGAACCCGTCGGCTGCCGTGCACCGTCCGATCTCCGGGCGCGCTCCCCTCCCCTCTCGTCATGCCAGCGTGGACGCCACCTCAGCCCCCGGGCCCGCTTGACCGAGTCAAGCCGGCGCCCAGTCAGCCTCCCCCTTCATCCCTTTCCCCCGTGCGCGCGGTCCATGGCGAGCCCAATGGCTACGCGTGGGTCCGCCGCTATCCCGTCCAACCGGTGCACACCATGTGAGCCGCATCCACCGATTCAAGGCAACGCGTCCCGCGTGCGCCCATTCTTCCGTGGACCGTCTCACCGACAAGCGGGCCCCACTCGGGACCCCGCGAAGTGAACTTGGTCCACCGGACCGCCTCTCTCTCCCCACCCGGGCTCTAATGGGCCAATCTCCTTTGGGCCACACCAATGCCACCCGAAACAAGTCTAATATATATCCCTCCTTGATTTCCTTTCCACCCTTGTTCCATAAATCATTTTCCTATATTCCAAAATTCCATGAATCATTTTCCTTGGTCCCGCATGTCAATGACTGTCAATAATATTCTTGAGAATATTATTTCTATAAATTTCAAAAATCAATTTCCCCTTGTTCCACAAAATATCTTCCCTTGTCCAGAAATTCCAATTAATCTTCCAAAATTCATATCTCGCGTAATTCCGATTGACTCCGTTCCACTTCCAGTTTTTCTCTAAAATTGAGATCTATTTAATGGCACTATTAATTAGGCTAAATAGGATCTTTCTTTTGGGTCTTGTGTAGGTTTTTAATTGTTTGTGTATAGTTGCGGTTACCGGATTTTCGTCAATCGTGGGAATTCTCGAAGATACGTGAAGCTTCGTGAAGACCTTGAGCAAGGCAAGTCACCCTTTGACCAATTGCTCCTATAATTGGAAAATCATTATTATTTTGTTTCCAACTTGCATTATTAGAATCACACACTCAACTTGCTTGGCCTCAGTTTGCGTGCCAAACCGACGGACCTACCCAGTAGTCGCACTTATTCCTGTAGGCTGTACTACCCTGATTCCTTGTCGCCCCACCTTTGTGGTACCTCGGTATCTGTGCTCTCTGAGCGCGTATACCAAATATCCCACATACACCGTTGTTTGTAAAAACTTGGGAAATGGGTTTGAGAAGCCTTTAAAACCCGTCATGTGGTGTCGGCGTGTTTGAAAATAAAATAAAATGTGAAAACTTGCGATGCGGGGGTTGTGCCTATGTGGCACTGTCCCATATTTGCATATAAGGACCGATTACTGTGGGAAATTCATCCGAGCATATAACAAGTGCGACCACACGGGTGCAATGGGACACCCCTGGCTGAGTAATTAGCTAATTAGGGGAGCCTTGATGCCAAGAGAAGTGGATTCTCCAGGGTGGTGTCGGGTAGGACCCCTGGGCTTCCTGGCACAGTATGGTCTGGGACCAAACCTGTTGTTGGTCTGGGACCCCTCTCGTCGGCATATGGTAAACCTGTGTCGGCTCTCGAAATGCCTTGTCATGAAAGCCTTAAGGTCTCCCGACGTGGCTGATCTCACGGACTGGGTGATCCGGGTTAGTAATGTCGTGTGGGTAAAGTGTACCCCCTCTGCAGAGGTTAACTAACTGTTCGAACAGTCGTGCCCACGGTCATGGGTGGATGTGAGGTGTTTCCTGTAGCATAGATTTGTTTGCCTATGCTTTGTGAAAAGTTGTTGTGCTGTGGGAATCGTTACCAGAATCAGCCTATGTGGCAGATGGATGACCTGAGTGGTCAAGAAACGAATCTGTGTGATTCGGGATGTCTACGGGCATCATAGACTAGGCTTCCCGAGTGGAAGCGGATTGTTGTGCTGCTGGGCAGTTGGACTCTGGGAATCCGAGAAAATGAAAAGGCTCTGGGAGCCGACTAATCAAGTGAAATGGCTCTGGGAGCCGAGAAGTAATGATCTGACCCGGGAGGTCGGTACATTACCAATTGAGTTGTTGAAAAACATCTCTTAAAAGTCGAATCGAGACGCAAGTCTCTTTTCGGCCCAAACTTAGAAAGAAGTAAACCACTTAGTGATTTCAAAAATGATTTCAAAACAAAAGATTTACAAAACAACCTTGCCTCTCTTCCAAGCTTGCATTAAACACCTAAAATTCCCGTGACTTGCTGAGTACGAAAGTACTCACCCTTGCTCTATATAAATATATATAGTTCCTCCGCCTTAAAGAGAAGATGAAGTGGAGTGAAGAATATGGTTTCGTCCTGGTTCCCAGCCGTCGCCTGTGGTGTTGGGTGTTAGTCCGTTGGTTCCGCTACTGCTGCTGTTGTTGGTGTTTCCTCGTCCGTGTCGTCGGTTGCATTCTCGGGCTGTTCTGAGCTGCAACCTAAGTTAAGGTAAATAAGTCCTCTATTTATTTTAAGGATTGCAATGATTCATATTTGTCACCGTGGGTACCAACACTATGTCCTGGGACTGGTACTGTGATCGCGGTTTCGTAGGAAGCGGTTCGCGCCGTTTTTCCTACGACACGCTCCTGTCAGGTGCCGTTGTACGGCGGTGCCGGATTGGGAGTGACAAGAACCCAATACGAGATTAATCAAAATTCAAAATAAAAATAAAATAAAATCCAAAATAGAAAAAAAAAAGGAGAGTCCAAGTATAAATACAATTTAAAAATATTTAAAATTCGGAATTAAAAATAAGCAATATTGAAAGAAGTATACATTAATAACCCAATACGAGATTAATCAAAATTCGAAATAAAATAAAATAAAATCCAAAAAAATACAATTTAAAAATAGCTGAAATTTGGAGTTAAAAATAAGGAATATTAAAAGAGGAGTCCATATAAGAACCCAATACGAGATTAATTAAAATTTAGAATAAAAATAAAAATAAAATTCGAAATTAGCAAAACAAATAAAAGAAGAGTTCAAGTAGGAATACAATTTAAAATTAGCTGAAATTCGAAATTAAAAATAAGCAATATTGAAATAAGTATCCATATAAGAACCCAATACGAGATTAATTAAAATTTAGAAAAAAAAATAAAATAATATCCAAAATTAGAAAAATTAAAAGAGAGTTCAAGTAGGAATATAATTCTTAAACAACTAAAATTGAAAATAAAAAATAAAAATATTAAAAGAACACAATACGATATTAATTAAATTTGAAATAAAAATTCTGAAATTAGAAAAAAAATAAGATTTCAATTAGGAATACAATTTATAAATAACTAAAATTGGGATAAAAATAAAGACTATTGAAAGAAAATACCATCTAAAACACATGACGAGATAAATTAAGTAATAGACCTATAAAAGGAGTAAAGTGGTGGAGGTTGATACGACGTATAAAAACTGTTAATAAAACACCAAATAGAATCCTAATGACGATTAAAATGAGGGATGACAGGCAGACCATGAAGCAAACGAGCAAGGCAGTGCCGGGACTTCTAGAAAGTAAAAAAAACCATTGATAATTATATTCGATTTTTAAAATCTAAATAACAATAAAAAGGAGAAGCAGCGGACGGGGTGTATAGGAGTATAGTTATAGAGCCGCCAACGGTTGACGGGACTTCTAGACAAAAAAAAAATTCCAACGATAGTTATGTTCGATTTTTAGAATCACAATGACAATAAAGAGTAGACGGCGGACGGGCCATGAAGGAGCATAGTGGCATCGTTGGACGAGACTTCTAAAAATCATAAAAAATAAAACCCAAACAAGACAATAAACTTTAAAAACTATAGGGTCTAATTTTTAAAGGTTCGGAACTTCTAAAAGTAAAAAAAACAATGATAATCATGTTCAATTTTAAAATCTCAATGACAATAAAGAAGGGAGGCAGCAGGCGAGCCGTAGAGAAGTGCAATGGTAAAGCCGCTGACGGTTTGGCGGGACTTCTAGAATGTAAAAAATGAACCCAAACGATAATTATATTAGATTTTTAAAATCGCAATGTCAATAAAGAGAAGAGACAGTGGACGGGTCATAGAGGAATATAATGACAATGTTTGACGGGACATCTAGAAATTATAAAAACGAAACCCAACATAACGATAAACTATAAAACTTTAAGATCCAATTTTTAAAGGTTACAAGAAGAATGAAGAGAAATAGTGGTAGATCGACCAAGTAAATAAAGAAGGAGATGACATAAGGGGTAGCAACTGGTGTGACTTTAAAAAACTATATAATTAGAAACACGGGGATGATAAGATTTGGTCTTTCGAAGTCTTAAAGACAATGAGATAGCTATTTAATAAATTTTAAGTAAAAAAATCCTAAAAATATATATGATTTTGTTTGGATGCTAGCCGCACAATTGCGCGGGCCACCCAGCTAGATAACATCTATATGAATGTGGGTAATGCTAGAAAGTCTTATAACCTGAAACAAAGGTAGTATATGATAAAATAGTAAATTTAAAATTATGAGGGTGGTCCCCGAAAAAAAATATATGAAGGTGGAATAAATTTATATTAACGAGCCAGCTCGTAAGCTGAGTTAAGCTAGGCTTTAACTAATTAAGATTAATGAAACGAGTGTTAAAAAAACGATCTGAAACGTGTTGAGCCTTAACGAGCCGACTGGCTCGTTATCCACCCCTAGGTGAAATCAGCAACCACCGACGGAGTATGGTTTACACGGTTAAAGATATAAGGAAGCGTTAAGCTTCCTAGCTTCTAGTTGATGGCACCACGAGTCCGGTTCCTGTAGCTTCTTCTGAGGCAGTAGGAGTAGGCAGTTAGTCAGTTAGGCACCAGGCCGTGGCCTCCTCTCGATGCAGAGTCAGTACAGCTATCAATTAGCTATGTACTACTCGTACTCCGTATGCTCCAAACCTAGGAGTACAACCTTAAGGCACTGCTGGACAGCAGAATAGCACATGCTAGTAAATCTGAAATAACAACCAAACCGCAATAACTGCCCCCTCCATCCCAATAATATTAGACTAGGGTGTGTTTTTCACATCAAAATTAAAATTTTAATTGAAATTTGAATGATGTGATGGAAAAGTTAAAAGTTTGTGTGTGTAGGAATGTTTTGATATGATGGAAAAGTTAAAAATTTGAAGAAAAATTTTGAAACTAAACTCAGCCTAACAAAGAATGTGACATAACTAGTATAACAAATCTAAAGGGAGAATTATCTAGATTTATATTGTACTAGGTTGTGTCACATTCCCTCATAGATTATTTTTTTATAGGATAGAGGGAGTATATTGAACTTGAGAGTTACATCTTACGGAGTACATTCTTTTCACTACTATGAAGGTCATTCGTAACGAGTTGTAACACTCATTTGTAATAAATAGACGTCTGATCAAGGATGGGTGCCTCGTCATGAATGAGTCGTCAGTGATGTGAAAATCTCATATGGGTCAGGTCCCATTCCGTCACCAATTGTAGATAATGGGTGAAAAAAAGTTTATACAGTGACGGCGATGTAGATTACTCATCAAAGATGAGGGATCATCAGTGATGGGTTTGACCGTGAGACCCAATCTTCAATGGGGATTTTTTTTTCATGTCATATCTTAGTGCCTATGTACCAGGTCGTTAGCCGTTGTCACTGTTGAGCCATTCACGATTCCCGGTTCTATATCAGTGTGTATAGCAACCCAAAACCCATCGATCAATCCAAAGCTCCCCTATCTACCTTATGCAAATTAATATTTGTTAAAATTTAGGTCTGAAAGGACGTAAAGTGGTGGTTAATTGGTGATCACATAAAACAACTGTTGGGATCTCTAGATGAAATTAGGTTGCCATGTACAATACGGGTACTCGGCCGATTGTTGTTCCATCATCATGGACGACCACCACCATCTGGCCCGTCTACCATGCCGCCTCGAACGCGGAGACACTCGGTAGCTGGCAAGCAGAACGAGTTTGGGCAGCAGAGAGGCGGAAGGGGCTAGGTGGAGACTGGAGTAAGGGGCAGTGGCGCTGCTCATCAGAGGAAGGGGGTGGCGCTGCGAGCGAATTGTCGGTCTGCTGCCTTGAATCGTAAGGGTTCAAGTTTTTATGGTTGAAAATGCCCCTGGCTAATGGGGAATTGGATATTACTCTGTTGGAGAATGGCCAACGTATATATCCCTAAATGAAACCCAATTTTAAAATTAGGGTTTCTTTTGTGAAAAACTTGCTCCAACAGTTTCTCTAAAATTGTATCTAAAAATTAGAATTCCCTTATCCTCCTTTCTTGCTCTTCACAAGTTGGGAGACGCTTTCTCGCTCCCAATTTCTAGAAGGCGATACGTGAGGAGAGCTCACGCATGGGGAGGGATGGGGTAAAACAATTTATGTTCATGTATCAGTTGGTAGTTACGGCCAGTGGGTCCACCTTTTATTATTGGAAGTTGATTTAAAGTATCTCTTGAAGACAAAAATTTATTTACACCTTAAATTTTAATTAGGAATTTCAAAAACATAATTTTAGAATAGATTTTTGGGTATTTGTTGGCATGCTCTTAGTCCACTTTTATCCCACCATTGATGCGCTTTAATTTCTGTGCAGGTTTCTATTCGATGAGCATTGAAGCACTTCCCTTTATAGAACTATTTCAACATGATACTACATAGGGTTATGTATCACGTGCTAAAAGCCCTGTAATTTTATATAATTAACTTGGACCATAGTACATGTGGTTTTATAAAATTTACTCTTAAAAATACTTTCATATGAGTAGTTGCTAATAATATAGTACAAAAGAAATTAATACTTAAAGTATACGTTAAAGAGAGTGTTAAAATAAAATGCAGCTTAAATTTTGGGATAGAGAGAATACTGATTAGAATGAGTGTCTAGAACGGTAAAACATTCTTTAAAAAACATAAAAACTTATATTTGTTAATTTAAAAAATTAGAACTATTAGAACACGCATAAGGTGTTGTATACAGTCAATAACGCCTCAGTATGATGGGGTGGGGGTGGAAGGATTTTTACACCGTGT
Source organism: Oryza sativa Japonica Group (assembly GCF_034140825.1). Lineage (NCBI taxonomy): Eukaryota > Viridiplantae > Streptophyta > Magnoliopsida > Poales > Poaceae > Oryza > Oryza sativa. The sequence continues at coordinate 28,396,466 of NC_089038.1, read as the reverse complement.
GTTGTGTTGTGTACTCGTGGGAAAAAGATTACTTTTTGCATGAATTAACGCACGTACTGTTCTAAAATTTAAAATTATAAAATTAATAATGCTGTAAATCTAAAAATATAAAACTAAAAATAAAAAAAATACTTATTACCCTAATACAACTTTTTGTTAATTACGAATGCATGTGTTACCAACAAGTAATGCGTAGTACGGTAACGAATTCGTAGTGTATATATATGATTCTATCCACCAAAGATTTACAGTAAATTTTAGTGCACATAAGCATATACATGGTGCACTGTCAATATATGATTTTAGTGCATCCCTTCTCTATAGGTGTACATATTCAGGGGTGCATGTAGTGGCTTGTGCATATATGCGTACGCCCTCCTCCGTGTGTGATCGCAAAAGAGAAAAGAAAAAGGAACTATTATATATAAACAGCATATATATAAACTATATATTTCGATTATATATAGCTCCTCCCTCTGGAAGAACGGCGGGTTGCAGAAGAGTGAACTTGGATAGTTGGCAGCTAGAGCAGCCAGCTAGCTAGCTGGAGTCCTTCTTGCATTGGTGGGCAGACTGGAAAGAGTAAGCTAGCGTTAATTTTCCCTTTGTTTTTCTCCGTCTATATGCATGGGTTATCTTAAATTGCAGGTTATTTCTTTAATTTGTCCATTCCAGTACCTTCAGCAGCTTGTTCTTGTTCTTCGTGATCAACAAGAGATCGAACAGCAAGCTAGCATAGCAGTCTACCAGCTAACTTACAGGCTATCTCGCGGTCTCGCCATGTTTTGTAGATCAGCTTTAGTGCAAAACTACAGATTATAAGGTACTTGATTAATTAATTACATGTAGAGCTTACCGCTAGCCTAAGCTAGCTAGCTAGCTATACGAAACAATTAGGGATAACCATATACTACGCTTGATATATATGACTGTAACTTGTGAATTAATTCGTAACCTCCTTCATTCTACGCTTCTTTTGCTTGTACGTACTGACAGTGGCAGAGCCAAAATTTACTGAAGGTTAGAGCTAAACTATATCTCAATTGATGGGTTGTTAGATTTTATCTAAAATTTACATTATGATTTAAAGAGATATAAACTTAATTTTAGAGATAAGACTACTTTAGACCTGCATAAGCCCCTGCGTACATGACAGTATCATCACCATATGTTTGTCATCTTCTTTCCTTATTTTGCACATACATACGCCCATCTCACAAACGAAAAATAATTTGTGAATAAATTTTTATATACGTATTCTTAGCCTAAAAGCAAAGGCTGAAAAATAAACTTCGATATGAAAAATCCTGAAATTAACTCTAAATTTAAGGTTGAAAATTCAAATTTTAATTGATAAGTATATGTATAAACACTTATTTTGGGACAGATGCATTATATACAGGACATTAAACAGCTACTATAAGTTTCTACTTCTAGTGTGGTGATGGCTGTGCCCTAGGCCTGCATTCGCCCCTCCGTACTGATGACAGTGTCATTACCATATGCTTGTCAGCTTTATCTGCTTGTCTGATTCTTTCCTTGATTTTGCGCACACCTATGCAGGAAATTAAACAGCTAGATAGGTTTCTAGACTTGTGTGGTGATGGCATCTGCTCCTCCAGTTCAGGAAGAACCCCTACAGCCAGGGACGAACCACTTCAGGAGCCTGCTTGCTGCTGCTGTGAGGAGCATCAGTTGGAGTTATGCGATCTTTTGGTCCATTTCAACCAGTTGCCCAGGGTAATAATTAGTTCAATACGAATGCAGTTGCTTGGTGATATTGTTCACAAATATAAAAGATTATGGTATTTTAATTTATCCATAAATATAAAAGATTTGTTATCCTGAGACATAATTTTGTACTATTTTATTTCATACCTATCAACTTTTGTACTAATTTGTTCCTCACCTACCATAGTTTATATGTACTCCCTCAATCCCAATTTAATCATTCCCTAAGCAAAAAGCACCAAAACTAAGGACATCAAAATATGCATCATTCTCAAATTAATCATTACAGTTAATTACAGTTAAGGTGTTTCATCGCTTCATGTCCCGTGGATTCCCATGTTTTAAATATTACATGTCATTGCACCAATATAAATTAATCTTGGTTGGTTGCATACAACACATTTAATGATGTGCATTTACTGTTTGCATAAGTTCATTTCATAAAAAACTATTTGCATAAATAAACGAAAAGACACTTGTTAGATGATGATCATTTTGGGAAGACCTCAAAAATTTTAAGCTGGGATGGAAGGAGTACTACTTTATTCTCCCGTATACCACTATGACGTGACATTTTGTTATTTCCTTAATTCTTTACTTAAAAATATTATAATCCCTTATATTTATGAAGGAAGGTAGTAACTAGTTGTAGACCAGTGGCGCAGGTAAGGAGAAAAAAAGTACGGACCATAGACAAGTGCTAGAGTGATTACTCAAGAAGAACAAAGAGAAAAACAACATATTCTCAATTGCATGATATTATTGGAACACAAGAAGGTCAAAATTCGACAGGGCAACAACCACGATTCATTGGCAAAAGCACATAAAAGTACGAATGAAAAAATAATTCAACAAAACAGGAAGCAATGACGAATGTTGATCAATTATTCAATTTGATGCTAAATCGACAAAATTCCCAATGTCCTTGAGCCTTTCCCTTTCCTCTTCTATCAGCTTCTCAGTTATCAAATCTCGAAATAAAAAACGGCAAAGGATCACAAATTCACAATTACAAATGAGAGAAGTGTAGGATCGAATCACAACAACTAAGCCAACCAGAGGGGGGTGAATGATTGGTATACCCAAAAACCGAAAACCGATCGGTCTGACCGGAGTAGACTAGCCAGTCTGACCGAAGCGTAGCCGCCGGTCTGACCAGTGTTGATATTCCGGTCTAACCGCCAAAACTTGTCGCTGCCTCCTGTTGCCGACGCTGGTTTGACCGTCGTGTGCCCACCGGTATGACCGCCGCGATGCCGCCGATCTGACCGCCGTGTTTTTGATTTTACAAGAAGCACCCAACCTTCAACTGAAGTCCGCCTGCCTCCGATGGTCCAATCTACAACCTGCATGCCTTGTCAGCACTTTGCCTCCCTGGCTGGCACTGCCCAACAGGGGACCCTAATCGGTGACTAGGCATGCGCCCCTCCCCTTGCGTGACGCTCCCCCCTCTAGTCCATTACTGTTCCTTCATTTGTTTACTGCTAGCTAAATGGCCAAATGTTCCTTGTAATAAATGGGTGGTGCTAGAGCCTTAACACCCAGAGCCTTGCATGCTAATGTATGGAAGTGGATGCTCATTCTAAAGCAACATAACAACAATACCTTATCATAGGCATCTGTCTTCACAATGGACTCATGAAAGAAATCTGGCAATCCTAGAATTGGTGCTTGTACCAAAGCCAACTTAACGTAATTAAAAGTTTGTTGCAATGATTCAATCCATTTATACTTAACATCTTTTTTGACCAACTCTGTCAAGGGTTTGATGACCACTCCGTAGTTTTTCATGAACTTTATGTAGTAAGCAACCAACCCTTAGAATCCACTTAGTTGTTTGAGGTTGTTGGCACTGACGAATTTTGCACAACCTTGATTTTCTATGGATCTATAGCCACTGCATTGACACCAATTATATGCCTTGTTAAACAGTTTGTACTGCTATAAGATAGCAAAAACTTCCTTTAGGTGTTGCACGTGCTCCTCAAGGTTTTCGCTGTAATTGAATATGTCATCCACAAATAGATAGAAGCACACATTTTCCTATTAGGGTAGTAAAGATAGTATTCATGAGGCCCTGCAAAGTGGTTGAAGCATTAGTCAGGCCAAATGGCTTCACCCTAAATTCATAAAGGCCTTGGCGTCTTTTAAAAGTTGTTTTGTGCTCATCTTGGTTTAACAACCTGATCTGGTGATAACCATACCTGGGATCAAGCTTAGTAAACCATTGTGCACTAGCCAGCTCATCAAGGACTTAATCTATTACCTATATGGGGAAATATCCAATGAAAACCATCAAATAAATAAAAACCGATAAAAACTGGACCTATGAGCTTTCTAAATTCATCTAAAAAAATAGAGACGGATGTAGGCATGAACTATATTAATTGCCACTGAATTTTTAAGTAATTTGTTTTATGAATTTAGAAAACTTTTAATCCGATTTTTACCCTTTTTTCACTTATTTGATTTTATTTACCTGATATTCCCTTACTTACATAATATACGTTCCGTTAGATATTATCTCCCAGTATTTATATACTAAATTATATAATACCTAAAAAATATTACCTGTAGAGTTTTGACTTGGAATGATGGGTTCTACAACGGCGTGGTAAAGACGAGGAAGATATCCAACTCAGCAGACCTCACGGCTGGTCAGCTCGTCGTGCAGAGAAGCGAGCAACTGAGGGAGCTTTACTACTCTCTCCTGTCCGGCGAGTGCGACCACCGGGCGAGGAGGCCCATTGCCGCGCTATCGCCGGAAGATCTCGCAGACACAGAATGGTACTACGTCGTCTGCATGACCTACTCCTTCCAACCCGGCCAAGGGTGAGTATTTCATCTGCTAGCTTGATGCCAATACACACATACGAGATGATCTGTTGATCGATCTGTGCCTATACACATGACTGATCAAACTTGTCGGTTGATCTGCTAGCTTGATAGCAACTCCAATAATAGGAGAAAACAAAAGCTGGGTAAACCAGCCTGGAAATGTCTCTCATGACATCTTAATAACAAGATATACATTGCTGTACTGTAGTGTTGTTATTGATCTGCTGGGGTACATTCTGTCTGCAGGCTGCCAGGCAAAAGCTATGCAAGCAATGCATCTGTTTGGCTGCGCAATGCTCAGTCTGCAGATAGCAAAACATTTCTACGCTCGCTATTAGCTAAGGTACCTATATATTTCCATGCTGTGCTGCTCGATCATGGCATGTCAACCATGATGCCTTCAAACAAAGATAATGTTCATGCATTATATATCCTCCATATAATCATCATATTTAATTATTTACTCCATATATAATGTCATGATCTGACTCGATCGCACGCTCTCCATGCATGCACCAATATAATGTCGTCGAATGCTGCAGAGCGCGTCTATTCAGGTATATATGTAGGTAGAGTTGTACATAGTACTCCCTCCTTCCAAAAGTCTAAGTCATATTTCATTCTTTGGTTTTTTTTAAAAGTCTAAGTTCTATTTGTAGTCACTATGTGCTATATTAATTTTTTTATCGAAACCCAAAAAATCATTTTAGTACTTATTGGTTGCATATTTATTAGTTTTATCACATAGTGAAAGAGTTAACTATACATTAGTCTTAATGAAAAAGAAATAGGATTTAAACTTTTAGAAGGAGGAAGTATTTTAGCTTTCAAATTGATATGTACGTGTACGTCGATCGATATCTCTGACTCCATCTAAATATCTATACATCTTACAGACAATCATCTGCATCCCCTTCACGAGTGGCGTGCTTGAGCTGGGGACCACTGATCCGGTAAGCTCATCGATTGTTCAGCACGAACAACTATGCATGGAGCTATAGCTAGCTCAATCGTCCAGTGATATAGAACAACATAATTCCTCCATCTAAAAAACACTTTTGAGAATGAATCTTAACACATTTTAAAAATATATATAATATATATATCTTAACAAACACTTATCCATATTCATCCTTAGAATTCATCCTTAGAAGGGCATTTTTTCTGGAATGCGTTTACGATATTTTTTCTAGGATAGAGGAAGTATGTATTACTCCATTTGATTATTCATCTTATAAAAAAATTATATAACGATTATTTATTTTTGCTATAACATGTTTAATCATTAAAGAATTTTTAAGTATGATATATACTTTAAGCATATTTACATTAATCTTTTAAATAAGATAAATGATCAAATATTATTTTAAAAATCAACAATATCCTATATATTAATAAACTAAGGTGTATATATGAGAGAATATCACGTGCTCAATATGTTATAGCATGTCCGGGGTTCGTTTTGCTCAACTGGCAAGGAGCGACAAAGCCATTGGGCGGCAGGGTGTGATTCTTCGTACTCACCAAGTCACCATTTCCTAAAATTATAAATATGATATAGTTGCGTCTTTCCTAAATATTATTGATGCTAAGCTTCTTTTTATATCCCACATTCTTTTTATGTTATTACCATCTCACATTTTGAGTCTAGCACAGTAAAGCACTATTCCGTAACACCCGAGATTCCATGGAAAATGCTTCAAATCAGCCGTCCGGGCGGAAGGCAAAAATCGGACGTTCACATCACTTGGGATAGGTGCATACAGTCAGATTTAGGAAAACTATTCATAATGATTGAGAATTCAAACGTTTTTTTTCCTCCAACTATTTATCCAAACTATGAATAAATTATATAATTTGATTCATTATAATTAAATCTTCGGAACAAGATCTCACATCATTGTATTCCGATGACTTTTTTTCTGACTCTTTTTAGTGTTGCACAGTGTTAATGGAATGTTTCAATAAATATTGGTTGATGTTTCACATAGTTATTTGTAATGTTGCACTTGGTGTTTTTCCATGTTCTAGCAAGATCACTGTAATAAGATCTCATATGATTATATTTCTAATGAAAAAATATATATGTGTGTTTTTCATTAGGTGTAAATGGATTTTTCATGTGTGAGAAATAGTGTTTCAACTGGAATTTCACTTTGTAATAAATTTTAAGTTTACTGTTGCAACAAAATGTTGCTCATAGTATTATTTAGATGTTTTAATAGATATTTTCTTATGTTTACTATTTCTTTATGACAGTTGCACATAATAATATACTTGATGAAACATTCAAATAATATGATGTGCAACATTCACAAATAAGTAATGAAACATCATAATATATTTATTGATCCCGTGTACAACGGTAAAACATCATTCGGATAAAAAGCTTAAAATGTGCAACATAATCAAATTATATATGAAACATTTATTTCTAACACGTGAAACATTAAATCTTAATGATTGAAACATATATAATTTTTCAATCAAAATATAACCGTATGAGATCTTGTTGTAAAGGTTTAATTATAAGGAATACAACCATATGATCAAAATGACAATAAGATAAATGGTTTGGAAAATAAATCATCTCAAAGGTTACTAATATATGTTAATCAATACATGCATATAGTATCATCAGGTAGCAGTTATGTGGTCAGCTTGCTGATATAGTACTCTGATAGCGTCCGATATTTTGCGTTGCATCGGACGTCCGAGCGGTAGTCTCTCGGTATGTTACATCATGTTTTAGACTTTCATTATAGCATATGCCTGCCACAACATGGAACAGGTAGGAAAGACAATTTATAATGCAAGTGCATATACAGATATACCCTTATTATCATATTTGTTTTTCACAATTTGTTTATAACTATTTCAATAACATGTAAGAAAGCGCAGCTATTAGGGCTGAAGGGGTCCTGGCCTTTCTCAATGAATGATTTTACAATTTTTAAAAAGGTACTGGAGGTCCATATTTTGTAGTGTAAAATTTGGTACTCTCAGTATTAGGAGGTATGAAAATTTGCACTAGAATTTTTTAGCCTTTTAAGGACTGTAAAATTTCTCTTTTCCAATAGCCCAATAACAACAAACCACCCCCCCCCCTCCCCCGCGTTCTCTCCCTGAAATGTTACAATTAGGTAGGTAGCTAACATAATTTACCTCTCCATTTTAATTTATATTCCTAAAATATTAGCTAATTAATACTTGCAGAAGATAATAGTTTGTTGCTTATTTTGCTAAGATATAGGTTTTTTTCCCGTATTGTTTGCCTGGTAATTTACAGTTTTAGCTCTATGATATTACCACCGCTTATGATGCCTTTCTTTTTCTACTATATGTGATTTTTTAAGTTCATACGATAAATTACCTGTGGGAAATGTTGAAATTTGTGTATATTTGTTACACTGTATTTTTTATGATTGACATCACTTGTCAGGTTGGTCTCCATAATAATTAGATACTTGCTTTACCACTACATGTAAGACAAGAGAACATACCTTTAATGAACAGAATAACATTTTGCAAACTATTGAGCTACAGGAGGGGATTCTAAATTCTCGAGGGGACATCCTCTTGTTATTTGCATGTCATCAAAATGGTTATGAGATTTTTTTAAAAAAAACAACAAGATATATTAATATGTCATAGATCACTCCATAAACATGTAAACTAATTCAATTTCTGTGAGTTGCAAAAAGAACAAATTAAACTATGGCTAGTTAACGTATATTCACTGTTAAATTTGTTTTTCTCATTGCAACATGTAGAAGTTGTATTTAACATTACATGTTTATGAAGTGATTTATCACATATTAATCTATTTTTAAAATTTTTAATTTTTTCTATAACCATTTTAATAATATGAAAATAATGAGAGGATGTCCCCTCGATAGTTTAGAATAGTTTCTCATTTGAGCTACAAGCAAAGGTAGACATATTCCACTAAATGTTATGTTTATGAAAACTAGAGGGTGCAACATTCGAAGATGTAGTTTTTGCTGTTCCACTCAGTATAAGTCAGCTCTTCACAACTAATTATATGTGGAGTGCTATTGAATTCCCAGGTTTTGGAGGACCCAAAGTTGGTAAACCGAATCGTTGCATATTTCCAGGAGCTTCAGTTTCCGATATGCTTAGAGGTACTAATGAGCACTAGCCCTTCTCCGAACGAAACGGAAGATGCCGACATCGTGTCCGAAGGCCTCATCACTCACAACGCCATCGAAGAGGGGCAGATGGTTGTCTCTGATGAGTGCGTGTCCAACGCCAACCGCGATCCAATCACCATGGAGATCGACGAGCTCTACAGCATCTACGAGGACCTGGACCTGGACATGGACCTGGACCTGGACACCGTGCGCTTTCTCGAGGATAATGGCTGGCCTGTGAACCCCAGCTCTTTTCAACTGGTCCCGGCGTCGTCAACGGAGGCGGTGGCGGCGGCGGCGGCGGCTAATGATGTCGACGGTGTTGCGAATTCTCAAGTGTCGTGCTTCATGGCTTGGAAGAGCGCGAAGTCAAACGAGATGGCTGTGCCGGTCGTCACCGGTATAGAGTCACAGAAGTTGCTGAAGAAAGTTGTGGACTGTGGTGCACGGATGAGCACTGGTCGTGGTAGTAGAGCAGCGCTAACTCAAGAGAGTGGCATCAAGAACCATGTCATATCAGAGAGAAGGCGCCGAGAGAAGCTCAATGAGATGTTCCTGATTCTGAAGTCAATAGTCCCCTCCATCCACAAGGTTAATTAATTAATCTAGTGTTCCAACGGTTCTATATTATACTGAAAGTTATATGAATTATTCATCGAGATGATTTGTCACTACAGGTGGACAAAGCATCCATCCTTGAAGAAACGATTGCCTACCTCAAAGTGTTGGAGAAAAGGGTGAAAGAGTTGGAGTCCAGCAGCGAGCCATCACATCAGCGCGCAACCGAAACAGGACAGCAAAGGCGCTGTGAGATCACCGGGAAGGAGCTGGTCTCTGAGATCGGTGTCAGCGGCGGCGGCGATGCAGGGAGAGAACACCACCACGTGAATGTCACCGTCACGGACAAGGTGGTTCTCCTGGAGGTGCAGTGCCGATGGAAGGAGTTGGTGATGACACGAGTGTTCGACGCGATCAAGAGCCTCTGTCTTGACGTTCTCTCCGTGCAGGCGTCGGCACCGGATGGTCTTCTTGGACTGAAGATACAAGCTAAGGTAAGGTCTATCGCGCCGTAGAATTGCAGTACTGAACGATGCTTATATGTTTTTTTGCCGTATGGAGTTATGGTGATCTGTTCGTATGTTGTTGCAGTTTGCTTGTTCTGGTTCAGTGGCACCTGGGATGATCAGCGAAGCTCTCCAGAAAGCTATCGGTGGCTAGCGTCGAGAGCGGCACACGTACGTTAGATGAATTTGAAATGCAAGAAGCAGAAGCAGAAGTGCAGAACTACAATACGATCCTCGTGAAATTTTATTTATTATATGCTCGCTGGTCCAGAAAAATATTTGTTTCGGAAGATAGCTTCAATCACATCCTCATGTTCATGCATACTACTCCCTCCGTATTTTAATGTATGACGCCGTTGACTTTTCGACCAACGTTTGACCATTCGTTTTATTCAAATTTTTTATACAAATATAAAAATATTTATGTCATGCTTAAAGAACATTTGACGATAAATCAAGTTACAGTAAAATAAATAATAATTACATAAATTTTTTGAATAAGACGAAGGGTCAAATGTTGGAAAAAAGTCAACGGTGTTATACATTAAAATATGAAGGTGTTAGTTCTTAGTATACTGTACGGTGTTGATGAGGTACCGTACGTATGATATCTGTATCGCTTTCATTTGGATCAGGATATTGTGCAGTGGTTGTTATATATTAGAACTGCAACTTAAGCAGTTATATATGTGCATCTTGATCTAGAATAAAATAAAGGCTAGGGTACATAGCGGTATTATAACAAAAATACTGTAACAGAGATTTACTATTATATTGGTACTGTAGCACTCACTCTAACTGTTGGATAAAAAACAGATAGCCTAAACTTATGTGCAGTTGCTATTAGACAGTTACAATAGCAAACTGCATTTGATTTTAATCCTTTTCATTACCACTATGTGGTCTAACTGTATTGAAGACGTATATAATGGCATGGTTAAAATTTTACATAATCTATATATAAACCGTCCACACGCACCTGTACACCCGGGGCAGCGCACTGCAGTGCACACGTCCCTCGGCCATCGCGTTTGTGGCCGCGCGCTCACGCAGCCGTGCTTGACGACGGCTTGACGCGCTCGCAGTCGTTGGCACACGTACGTCTCTACTACTTATATAATAAAAAATAAAAATAAGAGATGATGGTCCATCGTCCGTAAAAAAACCGTGGGAAAAAAACCGTGCAAAAAAAACTATGTCCGATAAAAAAACGGACGGAAAAAAAAATCCGCGGACGAAAAAAACCGTGTAAAAAAAAACAAAGTCCGATCAAACGGGCGAAAAAAGGGGAAAAAAACAGGAAAAAAAGAAAAAAATAAGTCCGATCCAAAAAAGTAGGGGCGAAATAAAGAAAAAAAAGAAACTAATCTGACTCGGTCTACACGGTAAAAAAGGGCGAAAAAAGGAAAAAAAATTAAACGAATCCGACTCTGTCGACGCGGTAAAGAAAAGGGCAAAAAGAAAAAAAGTATATGTCCGATTCCAAAGAAAATCGAATCCTATTATATGTGACACGGCGTGGTAAAAAAAAACAAATCGAATCCGATTCCATCGACGCGGTAAAAAACAAGCGTAAAATTTTTTTCTGTCCGATTCCAAAAAAAAAAAGTTGCGAAAAAAGTTTTCCGTTTCTCTTTCTCTATCTCTATCTCTATGTCTACTACTTAAAAATTAAAAAGTGTTTCCGTCGTCCATCCGCAAAAAAAAGCGTAAAAAAGAAATCGGCGAAAAAAATCGAATCTGATTATATGTGACGTGGTAAAAAAAATTAAAGATGTTTCTGACATCCGTAGTAATGAAAAAATGGCGAAAAAAAGAAAAAAAAGGAAAGTCCGATTCAATATCTATATATACCTAATTAAGAAAATTTGTATGGCTTATGGGTTATAGAAATGCCATCGCACGTGCGATCGATCCCGCTTTAATACCCCTCCGATGGCAAAAGATAAAAAAAGAAAGGAAAGAAAAAAAATGAGAGACCGCATCAAATTTGGACCTAAATTCTAAAGAAAACACTACTACAAGAATACTAGATAAGATTCAAGAACACTAAGAAAACGCCGACGCCGGAAGGGGAGGGTGTCGCCGTCGCTTCTGAACCGCCACCGCCGTCGCAGGGATGTCGGTATGTCGGGCCGCTGCCACATTGTTTTGAGAGAGAGGGGAGGAGGGGAAATGATTTTAGGGTTAGGGTTTGGGCTGTTGAACTTTTATATAAGTCGGAATGACCGTCTATCAGATCGGACGGCTCTGGCTTCTCCCGCGTCAGGCCGAACGCCATTTCCAGGCCGCCCACACGGAATAAGTTCACTTTAGGTCGCTTAAGTTGTTCCTCCCCGATTCTATTCCTAGGCCGCCCACGCTATTGGGCCGCCTTATTGACCATGTGTACCCTCCGTACGGAACAAGTTCACTTTATGTCACTTCAGCTGAACTTTTTTATTTCATTATAAATATATTTTCTTAAAGAGCTCATAACATGTAAAACTAAACCTTAATCATATAATATTTTTATATTTGTTATAATTTTAATTACCCGTCGCAACGCACGGGTATTTTTTCTATGTCAAAAAAAGACCACGACATATAAGTGAGAGATATATACCCCACACACACCCACAGGCTCATGTTTAACTGAACTGACAACAGATTTTCAATTACAGGTCTAATTGTTTTATTTAGGTGATTAAATTTGTTTTCATTTATATAATTAGTTTGCTCTATTTAAGCTTTTTGAAAATTGCTAAAATTTGAGAATAACTTTCCTACTTCGTATTATATTATTTTTAGCTAATGGAATTAATGGAAAATTAATTATATATTTTTATCTTTTTGATTGACCAAAGGTCACTGCAATTTTATTTCATTATTATTATTATTATTATTATTATTATTATTATTATTATTATTATTATTATTATTATTATTATTATTATTATTATTATTATTATTATTATTATTATTATTATTATTATTCCTTTATATTTTTTTCCCACCAGTATACATGATTAAAACTACCTTTACTCGTTGCAACGCATGGACATCATTGCTAGTAGAGAAAAAAATTGAAAATATACAATTTTTTTACCGAAATTGCAAGAATATACTAAATAGGGGAAGATTTGCGAAAATATACCGTCGTCGCACTTTGATTAAGCGAGAGCGCGATATCGCATCATGGATTAGCGAAGGCGCCAACGCTATTGCTAATTGAAACCGCGGGAGCGCTAATGCATCAGTCTCGCATTCCAAAAGCTCGAGAACGACTCGGTCTCGCACGATCGTAGAGCAATTTCGCGGCCGTCTGACGCGAACCCAGACCGGCAGGGCCCCAAGCAGTCTCTTTGACAGCGCGAGAGCGCGTCCCACCTGCTAATGGAATGCATGAGCCATACACGTACTGGCATATGTCCATCTATATGTGTGTTCAGCCATATATACATGCATGCTTGGCTAATGTATATGCGTATACATGCATGAGCCAACAAGAAGATGATCTTTGAGGGCTATATATATGTGTATGCATATTCGTATATACGGCATGTTCACTTGTGGCCTGCATGGACACGATTCAGCGGCCGTATTCACTAACGATATGCACGTATTCGCCGGTATAGCCGGTATCGATTTTTGATTGAGCGATAACAAAGCGCTCTCTCGCTTTGCTAGAGCGATACCGCGTGTCGGTCTCGTGCATTGGGACAGCGAGACCGATATCTTTGCGTGTGCGAGACCGGCGGTCCACTCGTGCCCGGTCGTTTCGCCAATGTGGGTCCCACGACGTGCTCGGTCTCGCGCGTTGGGATTACGAGACCGATTTCGCTCTCGCGCTTGCACACCACGATACCGACGCAACAACGGGTCGGTTCCTTCATGTGGCGGTCTCGTTGTTTCTACAAGTGACACCGCCAGCTCAAATGCACCCTCACGAGTTGATAGTGGCGGTATCGCATTTGTTGTCGCGAAACTCGGTATCGCTCTTTCAAGCCACGATACTGATAGTATATTTGTGCAAATCATTCTTCATCCGGTATATTTTTACAAAACAAATCCACAAACAGTATATTTTTGTAAATCCGGCTAGTTGTGTGTGGTTTTGCCTGGTTGGCTCCGTCGCCGCCGGTTGTCCCGCTTGCGGCGCGGAGAGGAGACACGGGGTGGTTCATCCGTTTATTTGTTGGTTTCCTCCAGCGCAGAAGCTGGAGGGTGTGACCGTGACCGATCCCCGATCACCGATTCCCCGACCCTTCGTTGGTTGACTACCGCAGTGGATTGCTATCAGTTTTTTTTTTTAGCCACATCCGTGTCAGCGATAAATTGAAGCCTCTCTGATCAGTGGCGATAAATGGCGACGACATTGACATGCTTCTGTGTAACTCTGTCAGATCACGGCAGTGTCTAGTTCCCTTCCAACTTTCAAAAATTCCGTCATATCTACATACATACGTAGAGTATTAAATGTGGACAAAAAAAAACCAATTATACAGTTTGTATGTGAATTACGAGACAAATCTTTTAAACCTAATTACATCATGATTTGACAATATGGTGCTACAGCAAACATTTGTTAATGATGAATTAATTAGACTTAATAGATTCGTCTTGTAGTTTACAGGCAAAATCTATAATTTGTTTTGTTAGCAAAATTGGTTATATAGCATCGAAAGTTCACGTTTTTGGTTTTATAGCACCGAATACTACCGGTTCACTTTAGTAGCACTCAAAGTTCACCATGTTTCCATTTTTAACACTTCCGTCAATTCTCGATTGTTTTCCGTCCGTCTTGATCCAGCCACACACACGATATGACGTTTCTACCCCTCACAAGTACAAGTATAATGCATGTCAATGAGGGGTAGAAATATCATATCATGTGTGTGGCTGGATCAATAACGATCAAGACATACGGAAAAATTGACGGAAGTGCTAAAAATAGGAACAGGGTGAACTTTGGATGCTATTAAAGTGAACCGGTAACTTTCGGTGCTATAAAACCAAAAACGTGAACTTTCGATGCTATATAACCAATTTTGCTTTTGTTTTGTTATTAGTCTACGTTTAATACTTTAAATATGTATCCGTATATGTCAAAAAAAATTAGGTAAACAACTAAACACTTCGTTGGCCTGCAGTAGAGTAGAGTCGTAGACCATACTATATGTGTCGACCATTGGGCCTTGGCACGGGGTGGCACTGTCGCTAGTGTCTTCGCCAAGCTAGTTTCGCAGGAGGACCGCAACGCTAGCTATACTAATGGTCCAACGAAATACTTTATGTGCTATGTATGTACTACCATGTTGATGTTAATATAAACCTTTCGCTCCAACGATCCACCGTGCTATAGTATTTATTTTTTTTTAATTCGGTTAAAAACAGTCAGAAGGTCGTTGATGATAATATTTATTTAAACAACTGGTTAATTATTACCCGTGCACTATTATGGAACAACAAAATAGATCAAGTAAACATATAATTTATTTTCCTATCTTTTTTATTTTTTTTTGAAAATTATATTAGCTATACATAAGATTGGTTGAGTGGTTCTGGCCTTTTTTTCAGCTTGTCATTAGGGGTGGGCGTTCGCTTTATTCGGGGTTCCCAGTTCGGTTTGTACGGTTTTGTGGATGTTCGTTTTTTGAAAAATACCAACCGATTTCATCAGAAAATTTTTTTAAAAAATGAGCCCAGATAAATCGAATAACTTCGGTACTGTCAGGGTTACGGATAAGGCATACCCTCTATCATATGACTTATGGAATATACCGATAAGGTATACATTCACGTATACGGGTTGTTTCCGTATACGCTTTAGGAATTTATCTCAAGTTATGGAAAATATATCTATAAGTTTAGGAATTTCCGAAGTCCTACTCGGAAAGGGTAAAATCTCTAGTATATCGTGTCGGTTTACATATCTCCAAGTTTTACTTGGGGGTTAAGGTATTCCACGGTATAAAAGGGACCCCTAGGGAGAGGCAAAGGGCATCGCATCTCATCACCAACACACTCACCAAAGTTTACGAAGCCAGAGTCCACGGGAACCAACTCGCCGGGAGATCTCGTCGAATCCCTCGACTACGATCTCATCGGTATCACTTGTTTCAGTTACTCTCTTTGTAATCTGTTCTCATCATCATCAATCACATATAAACTGGACTAGGGTTATTACTTGATAAGGGGCCTGAACCAGTATAATTCTTGTCTTTTGTCTGTTTTGATGTCGTACTACGTAGACCCCTGCTCCAACGTACCTTAATACTCTATTCATCCAGTCCGCGAGTATCACTCGTTGACAAGTACGGTGTCGGTTTCTACCGATCAAGCCAACCAAGCGCTCTGTCTCTACCCATGGAGGTGCAGTCGTACTAGTGGTCTGGTTGGGCCATTGTTTGCTCAGACCCCACAAGAACATTATGTACACAATGGGCCTATGAGGGCTTATGCATCCTTCAAATGGAGCAACATTTCCCAGAACTCACGACGGGACGGGATATAGTGCGCGCTCCAGCCGCTGAGGACGACTACTTCGGTTTTATTGGGAGTTCGGTTCATGCGTGATAAAACTGATCTCTAAACCGAGGACCGAAGCAGCGCAAAGTAAAAATTGAGCCTTCTCCCGAAAACTGGAGAAACCACTAGTTCGGCTCGATTCGATTCGGTGTTCGGTCCACGGTTTATTTCTGCCCACCCCTACTTGTTATTCAGTTTTGTTACAGGAGAGGAGAAGTATATGCCATGCAAGCTATGGAGGTAGGAAAGGCGAACGGATGAAACTCCTCTTTTATAGTAGCTGATAAGTAATAAGTGTTGGAGTAGAGATCCCCATCAATTACCCCATCCGCTAAAGAAAGCCACCAAGGATACAAGGGACCATATTGGTGGTTTATTGAAGACCATTGGATTTCTGCATATCAAATACGATGGCCTAAAGTCGAGTCCTCAAAGGATCGAAAACTCTTCAATAATACACTTGAGGGATAAAGCGCGCGAAGCTCTCAAGTAATTCGAAGAGCATACAATTGCCAAAGGAAATTCAAGCTAAAACTTAGACAACGCTCTTCACGAAGGAAAGAATAATCCCAATATTCCTAGAAGATGCTCAGGGACCACTAGCCATGGAACCGGGAATCCTAGTGCTTAGCTTGGCCCATGGGCCTAAACCCTAGTCGAAATACATTTCTAACGCTCATTGACTTGTGTATTGCACACAAGTTCAATTATCTCTCGAACGAGATTGAGTGAATAGTAACATAGAGAGAACATTGCTGCATCACAAAGTGGTCTGCTGTGGCTGCAACTAGGTATTTGTTGCCCATATCTATATTGTTTTGGGAGGTTATGAGTAAAGATGAATCATCCATTTAAGTTTTGGGTATAGAGATAATAATACCCACTTTACCCATATTCATAAGGTACTAGAAAAGAAACGCAACAAAGCAGCGTAATAGGCCAACCATTAGGAAATATCAATGGTCCAGCCTGTATAATGTTTTAATGGGCAAGTTTTATAAATGTTTTTTAAACAAGTTATATAAACGGAGAAGATGTGTTTTCATTAGCATCCAGGATCAATTCCTTCTCGGCTCTTCTCTTGCTTGACCCGATCATCACTGTTGGCATCACTATCCACTTCTATTTCCCCACCCCTATCCTCTCCCTTGACATCATCCGCTGCCTCTCCCAGTCCCAGGTCCTTCTTCTCCATAGGAAAAGAAGCTTGAGTCATCATTATCGCTAGTTTAAATAGGATGGTTGTTTTGGCTCTGCACCATAGCTATTCTTCTAGCCCAACCGGCAAAAACTCAAGAAAATAATTAGCCCTTTTCCACGATTAAATCAACGATTGTCGACTTAAATAGAAAAGATTTATACTTGACGCTCACCCAGATATCACTCCTCCACTGGAACATTGGATTTCCAGAAGGGCTGTAATATGATCTTGGGATGTCAATTTCTATTCCTATTAGTTGATTTCTAATGAAGGAGGGCGGCGGCAGCAGGGGGACCGGTGAGATGACGCAGACGAAGGAGGAGGCAAAAGGTGGAGGAGGAAGCAAGAAACCGGGTCAGATCAAGGTAGGAGATGTGGTTGTCTCGGTAAATTCAGAAGTCAAGAAAGGAAAGAATTATGTTTCTGAGTTTGATGATGATGAAGATGATTTGTTGGAATTCGATAAGGAGCCGCGGGTGATTAGCGACAAGAAAGGGGATGATCAAAAGGGTGGTGCACGGGTGAAAGTTTGCTCTAGGTGCACTCAAAAGGGACATGGTGTTGCTGATTGTAAGGTGGATGTTTATTGCGATATCTGCGACTGTAGCGAGCATGTCAACCACAAATGTCCAGTCCTAAAGCTTCCAAAGCCGGTGGTGCAGGCGGTTGGGTATGCGGTTGAAGGCCTAGGGTTTCAGCACATCCCACATCAACCGCTTCAAAGGAACAAGAAAAACACGAAGAAGGCTCTTGTGCGTGTGGTTGGTGGTGCTCTTTCGGTGGAAAGGTTGGTCACTCTTCTCCACAAGTTGTGTCCAACTAAATGGAAGTGGGAGCCGGTGCCGCACGGGAAGGACGCTTTTGTTGTTCTTTTCCCTTCAAAGGGCGAATTGCAATGGGCCATCAACTTTGGGGGTGCAGATGTGAAGGAAGGAGGGGTAGCCATGGGAGTGAGGGTGGAGTTTGAAGAGTGGTTTGTGGAAGAAGAGGGTTTTCTTCTACCTAAGGTATGGGTTAAGGTTTTTGGACTAAGGAAGAAACTAAGGGAATATTTAACTTTATGGGCAGTAGGCTCTCTTTTAGGGGCAACATAATTGGTTGATATGAAAACTACTAAAAAGAATGTTTTTGGGATATTGTTTGTGGCTATCCTTAACCCAAAATTGATTCCTAAGGTGCTTGATGTGGTAATTGGGGATCATTATTTTGAGTTAAAATTTGAGGTGGAGAAGAAAGGAGTCGATGAGAATGGGGAAGAAGTGGAGTTTAATTTGGAGGATTGGGATGGAGATGAGGAGGATGGTAATGTAGAGGGAGAGGAAAGTGGAGAAGACAATGAAGGAAGGGAGAAGGGACCAAAAATGTCAAAGGTTGATGATATGGTAACCGATGACAATCATGATAGGGGTGAAGGGAGTAAAGAGGCACAGGAAGGTGCTGATTTAGCGAAAGAAATGGATTTTTCTATGATGGCTGAAAATATCTTGGATGTGGCTGTCCAAGATGTGTTGGAAGAGGTGTATGAAAGGGTAGAGAGGGAGGAATTGGAGGAAAATGAGGCAGGGGTGCAGCAGGAAAAGATTGTTCAGCTGGCTAATGTTGGAGAGGTGTCGATGACACCAAAAAGGGCTAGCGAGAGGTTGATGGGCAGCAGCGGGAGACATTCACTTGAAAAGGCTAAGTCCAGGAAGGCGTGGATGAATCTCGACCCTCTCTCAGGTAATTTTCAAAGCAACTCAGTTGTCAAGGCTTCGGTCTTTGCTTCTTAAGGAAGACGAAGTCATTGAAGTAATCGCGAAGTCCAAGCTTTTAGAGAAGCGTATGATGGAGCTCTTCTCTACTTTTAGGTGGAACTTTAGAAGAAGGATTGAAGCTTAGCTTTTAATTCCTCTTACTTGTTATCCATCTTTAAAACTTATTTATGTTTTACCCATGTAACGGGAGAGTCTTATGTACTCGTGTTTGTGACTTTTAGGCTGTGTACACCCTCACAAGGTGTAGAGGCCGGGTTTTTTATAATCCATTATCTAAAAAAAATTAGTTGATTTCTATTCCTATGTATTAGTTACTGTGTATGGTGTATACACGTGAAAACTTGCGTGTACAAGATACATTTCCCAAATTATGCAGTTCAACATCCAAATAGGCATATCAACTGAAGACAAAGGTATCAGATCCAAGGCAAAATATCATAGACACGCTTAGCATGTTAATAACAAAGTGCAAACCAGGGGCTATCGACAAGTTTCAACACTTGGTTTTTCTGAAACCCGTCCTTCTACTGGGGAGACTCTGATGTCTGATGTGTTTCCAGTTAGCAATGAAGTTTGACGTTTTTCTTTTAAAAAAAAGGAAAGAAAAAAAAAGAAACAAGTCCAAACATTTTACACAGTTGACTATTGTGAGTTTAATTATTATGACAGTACATATGTGAAACAAAATCAGCACGGCTGTCAAATCTGTAGTAGATTGTTTGCATCTTATTTCATCGTTTGTGCAGATACAAAAGAACAAGAAACGCTTACTGTCTCACATGAGAATTCAATGTTCCAAAAAAGTATCAAATCGGTAATCAGTTTTGTGCGGTCACCCACCTATAATGTTTATGCGATATAATCGGTCACTTAAAGTGTAAGCAGTTTTATGCGGTCATCACCCCACCTTATAGCGATTATGCGATATGATCAGTCACTTAAAGTGTACAGGAATGTGGCACCTATTCATTGTATGCGGCCTTGTCGACATTTTTTTTAAGCACTGCATGACGGCATGAGATCTGCTGAAATGTGATTCTGAGAAAAGCTCTACACGTGAACTTGGGCACTGCATTGCCTCCACCATATGCTTTCTCTGAATTTATTCGTACAAAGGTACTCTCTACAAACTAATTGGTTTGTATGCATACAAGCAATCCCACATACTTACTTCTTCTTCGGAAGTTCTTCCGTTTGTCATGAGTGGCAGTTGGCGTAAATGTGAGTAAAGTTGATCATGGATGATGTGTGTTAAAAATAAACATTATATTAGTAAGCTCAGCATGTTCTGAAGTTTGTTGAGTTTTGCTCAACCTGATTGCTAAGGAAAAATAAACGTTATAGAAACTCAGAATTATAGATGCTGGTGGGAAGGAAGAAAATAGAGGAATACCACATGTAACTTTGCTTAAGATAATCCTGCACAACAATGAATGGTGACCTAATGTTTTGTGATCCTGCAAAGACTAGTTTTACAGAATTAGAAATTATTGTTTTTATTCTAAGGAAACATTGAAGTCGCAAATACAACAGCTGAACTCTTTTCAGTTATCTAGAGTTTTTTTAGATAGAAAATTATTTAGAGCTTACCAGTATTGCTCTTAGATCTTCTCCATTCATTTCTGCACAAAAGTTGGAGTGGAACAAAATACAAGGCATAATAATCTATATAAATTATATATTACATTGGTAAAAGAGATACAGATTGGGAGTTTTTCTTAGCTTCCAATTCTTCTAGAGATCGAAAGCATCTAGGCTACAAAAGTTCCATTTCTGCATTACAAGAAACCAAGCAGTTAACAAGCTAACGGCCAATGTTAATCAGCTTGATCTGTTAACAAAATGTAATGCATTACCTAGGTTGCAATTGGAGCTATATACATAGGGCAATATTAGCACACCATACATATAGAAAAATCACTCCTCGATCACAATCTCCATGTCCATGTCCATGTCAGATCTTCTGCCCCTGAGCCCAAGAATCTCGCCATTGGCAATCCTTTGCAGGTCAGCGACAGATAGCTGATCAAGCCATCTTACAACATGGTTTGCTGCTTGGAGCTCATAGGCAGGGTATCGGCTTGCAACCGCAACACACCTCATCCCAGCAGTATGCGCAGATTCTATTGTCGAATTTGAGTTACCCAGCACAAGACAAACATCAGGCTCAAGACCAAGTTGCCCTGCTGTGACCTCAAACATCTCCCCCTCGGGTTTCCCTCGGCAGAAATCCTCTGCTGCCACTATAGCATCAAAGTAGCCTTGAAGACCAACAGCTTTTATCCCTTCTTCTAGGCTCAACCGTGGGCGAGGAGTTGTGATTGCTATTGGAATGTCAAAATCCACAAGGGTGTTCAGGAAATCAAGAACACCTGGTCGCAGTTGGTAGAATCTACCACGTAATGTTTTATATATTACCTCCTTGCGTGCTGCCAGCCTTTGTACTTCTTGTGGA
The DNA here is from genome assembly GCF_034140825.1 of Oryza sativa Japonica Group. Classification (NCBI taxonomy): domain Eukaryota; kingdom Viridiplantae; phylum Streptophyta; class Magnoliopsida; order Poales; family Poaceae; genus Oryza; species Oryza sativa. The sequence continues at coordinate 28,374,759 of NC_089038.1, read as the reverse complement.
TCTTCTGACCAATGTAAGACTTCTAAAATAGCCTGATCAGTCCTCATCCCCTCAATTTCCTTCAGCACTGCATCTGGAGGAAAAGACTTTGCCTCTTCAAGTGATAACACGTACCAAACTCGAGGCTCCAAATCTGGATCATCATCTTCCACAACAACTCCTTCCCACTCCAAGATCACACCAAATTGATTACTACTTACCATTTCTTCCTTCTTTAGTTTCTTCTTTGAGGGTGGTCTTCTAGCCATTTCTGGTGACGCCAACAGCCAGCTGAGGTTTTCAGGGAGCCTATAAACCAATTTGTAGAACACATTATCCTCATGGGCCTGGGGGCGATTCTTCAGGTCAGTGGCATGAGGCTTGACACGTATCCTCTTCATTCTCATACTTTGACCCACAGTTTTTGCAAGTGAAAGCACATTCAGTGTAGAATGTGAGTTACTTGACCAGCATTTCCTGTAAAGTTTGTGAATGGACTGGTGGGAACTACCAAATAAGCTGACTGAAAATATCATCTCGTCCCGAACCCCTAGATTATCAAATCCTTCGTGGCAAGTCTGGTTCTGCTCCTATAAAGAACAAAGAGAACAAGAGAAGAATCAAACTTGACCTGTCTTAAAAACAAAGAAATCAGTACAAGTACAAAAATGCGCAACTATATTAGAGGGAACAGAAGGCCCTATAAATCATCAATCTTAAGTTAAGTCACTCAAAGTTTTTGTGGGAGGTTGGGGGTTCTCCTGGACAATGCAAGTTCCGCAAAACGTGCAACTTATATTTGGGGAGCTTAAGTTCTCCCAAAAAACTTGCATAGCGGCAAAAGTTGTCAATATACTAGATTGCCATATGCATTTGATTTGCAACTTACTTCACACTATTGCGGTATACGATTGCTACTTGTAGGACGCACTCTTCCAAACTGCTAATTTGAGTTCGAGAAAGAAAAGAATGCCGAGCCCCAATAATGTTTGCCAGCATCTGACAGCAATAATACTACATGAAGCAAAGTGCCTTTTACTAAAGAGATCCTTTTGCATCTGAGACAAGGTTATTGTAGGTACCAGGAGAGGAAAAAATAAAAGTTCAGCTTAGTACAAAAGGTTGCACGAACTGAAGCACAATTGCTGAGCTTAAGCAGGTAGTGACATTGCAAAGTTCTAGCCAATGACACATATATACAGCTCCAACAAAATGCCAAACAATGGGGCATGCTCACACACACACACGAACTACCCCCTTTTCAGTATTTTCTCCCACGCAGACGAACTAGGAGCATGCGCAAAACAAGAATAGCCAAATGCTTCAACTACCAAATCCCAGACAATCCAAGTGAAACCGGATGAATCTTGCTGACCTGAGGAGGAGGAGGAGGATGAGCAGCCGAAGAGTGAGTGCTTCGGCAGGAGGAGCGAGCGGGGGGCCGAAGCAGACCAGACGAGGAGGCGCTCTTGTCCTCTGCGCTTGCGCTCCCCTTGGGTGGTGGTGGCCAATGGCCATGGCTTCCCCACCCGGATAAGCCGACAGACGTGTGGCCGTGTGGGCGGCTGCCTCTCCAGTTCGTCCCGGACACGGTCTCCGCACGACAATGGCAGGTGGGGCCTGCTGCGGTGTGGGCCACTTTGTCAGTGAGAGCAGAACGGAAACGAAACGGCGGGGAGGCCCAGGGGAAGTTGAGGCGCTCGCGGTTCTCGATGGGCCATGGGAAGTTGTATCGGCATGTGTGAGCGGTGCGCCCAGAGGCCCATGAAAAGTTGTGTCGAACCAGTTCCGGTTATTTTGCCATAGTCAGCTGTCCAACGATTATTTTGCGCCATACAGTTAAAGAGCTGTGAGATTTTTTTTTTCTTGATGCATTTATTAATTCAACATCTTTCCTTTGTCTCAAACAAGTCTATACGGAAAATTTCTAGAGGAATGCAAACCTCTTAAATTCTTTCAATAATATGTTGTTCCAAAAAAAGCCTCAAAGCAGATTTTAAATATAAGCTTCTGCGGTAAGAAATATGAATAAGTGATTGCTTGTTTATATGCATAACTAAAAAGTGTTATATTTTAGGATTTTATATTATTCAAAAATAATTTAGAATTATTATTTATTTTATTTGTGACTGGCTTTATTATCCAAAGTACTTTAAACGCAACTTTTCATTTTTTATATTTGCATAATTTTTTTTAATAAGACGAGTGGTCAAACAGTACAAGTAAAAGGTCATAATCCTTTATATTATGGAACGGAGGGAGTATAGCAGTATCTACAATGTGGGAATAAGAGTAATCACAGCATCAGCAATGTATATAGCAAAAAGTGATTAATATATATGGGACTCACATACATGGACTTTAAATATAGTAATATACACGAGATAACATTAGGAGAGATAGATAATAGGAGTATTGTTTATTTTATATGGGTAGTCCATATGCATATAGGGTTTGTTTGGCTACTAGATTTATGGTTGCGCTGTAGCTGCACCAACAATGCCGCACACACGCAGCGGTAGCATAGCCACAGCCGATGTTGTCCGCTTGCCGAATAGCCCAATGGATATCTTTCATTATTTTCTTCGTATTGATTTATTGTACAATGTTACTGTATGACTGATGTAATATTATATTATCTATGAACCATGTTATTGGGATATCCTAAGGGAATCTTATCAGTATATTGTAAATGTAGATCTTAAGCACCAAATGGAGCAAATGGGCTCTTTGCTTAGACCTGATATCTCAAATAAAAAATTGATATTTTTTACAAACATCCACCTTAACACTTATTGGACTTGGGCTCTATAGAGTTACATGCATCCTATATATTGTATAAAAATCATCAGACGAATCTCTATGTTTTCTTATCCATATTATTTAAATTTTATTTAATATTAATGGTGTTCTATATATCTATATACCGCTAATGCTCTGACACTCCTCTTGAGATAGAGGGGATAAAAATTCCTTTGTTCCAAAGTAGGCAGGGAAGGTTGCAGAAAAACCCCACGCTCCGCCGCTACCGCGATGGTCGCTCCGACGACCACCACCCCGCCTCCTCCTCCGCCGCCGCCGTCAGAGTCCACGCCTACCAGCGACCCAAAGCCCCCGCCTCCGCCGCCGACGTCTTCGACCGCGGCACCGAAGAAGCGGAAGCTGGAGGAGGTGGGGTTTCATCACTCACCCTACTACAACATCAGAGCAGCCGTCGCCAACCTCCGCGGCCGCTTCATTCAGGTCTCCCCCACCTCGAACCCTAAGATATTTGTTGAGTGGCATTTCTCTGCTCTGCCATGGCAGCAGCAGCAGCAGCAGCACAATCAACTGAACAGGTCATGTTCCCGTGTTCTAGCGCAACGTGTATGGGATGATTTTGCTTGACGTGGATAAGTGTGATCAATGGTTCGAGTTCGAGAGCTCGAAGCTATTTGCTCCGTGCTGTGCTTGCTGGTGAAACTCTGGGAGAATTTAAATTAAAGTTGAAGTTGAATTTTGGGCCAAGTCTCAATACAATTAGGCGCGTAATCTCTTTCTAGCTGAAATTTATGGTGTGATGATTCTGAACTGAGTTGTTAATGCCACCATTGTCCTACTATGCAAATGAACATTTTCATGGCTGATGTGTGGCTTTGGGAGGTATTGAGAGTTTTACCCCATATTGTTAATCAAGAGGTATACCTCGCTCTCAGTAGAGACTATACTTCCCGATTAACACTAAAAATACCTCTCTACCTCCCAAGGACCAGAGAAAAATCATATTATTGTATCATAACTTACACCAAATTGATATCCCTGCTTGCTGTTGGTTTGACAATTGTAAATGCAGTTTGTTCTGGGAAGAACATGAATCCGCTCTAAAATGTTTACTTTTTCCTTGTTGTTTTGAAGTTATGCAAAGGCACTGATACCCAAAAGAAAGATGCCGCTCTTGAGATCCTGAAAGGTAAATCCTAATTTATATTGTTTTTGAACAGACATGCGGAACGTCCTGATTACATTTTGAGTTTTTGACTATTTTTTATCATCATGCTCGCAAGTACAGAAATCAGTATGGTATAGGAGATTATGTTGATCACTCGAACAATTTTACTTTCACCTTCTTTCATAAAAGCACACTTCTCTCTTGATATTTTGCACACTAAGATTACCTCAGGTGATTTGACAGTCATTGCCTCTCTGTAGATGTAGTCCATAGTCACTTCGTGCTGTTAAGATATCTAAAACCCTTGTGATTGGACACTTGCAATTTTTCATCAGTTGTTACATTTCTATAACTTGTAAACATGTTGTTTATAGTCATTATACACTTTTACAAATTCCTACTTATATTGTCACATGATGTATTGTATTAGGCTTCTTAATGCAAGCATAACTATCGGTTACATACTCCAATAATAAGATGCCTAGTACCCTACATTAGTAAGTAAGTGAAATATAGTGCATTAGTCGGTCATTCTGTTAGTGTAAAAAAGGCTACTGATGTACTTATTCATAATATCCTGCATTAGCCCAATCATAATTAGCAATTTGAAAATGTACATGTTATCTGTAAAGTTAAAAGGTCAACCAAAGTGGATCCCTGTTGTTTGGCCTACAAAATCTGTTGAGCACCTGGAGCTTAATGTTATATCTGGATGTGTTTATTGATGATAAGTTTAAGCAATCTTCCCTTGGTTCACACTATGCAGAGATAAAAGTTCTCATGGAATTATCCAAGGAAATGCGACTTGATCTCCCAACTGCAGCTGGGCCTGTAAAACTGATGGATGAGCCTACATCAAGAGATGCCAGAAATATGCCTGCAGGGAAAATCCCACCCGGAGAGAAGAATCAAGTTCGTCCAGCAGACCAGGCTGCATCCTTTATGCATAGTTCTGGTGAGAAGGTACCACTCAATCCTGTGGACATTAAGCATGATGCCAAACCGAGTGTAACAGATTCTACAAAGAAATCAGGACAATGTTTGCAAGGATCTTATATTGTCGGTGGATCTCCCATTGGCTGGAATTTCCTTATGTGGCCTGGAAGTAGCACAAGGTACTGTGGTTTAACCAGATCAGAGTGGTTGGCACGTCAATCTGCAAAATGAAATGCCATGATCCTACCCCCCAGCAATCTAACAAGTAAAGGCAGTCAAACTAATACCGTACTTTCAGATATTCCTGGGACAATAGCACAATTATTTGCTGGTAGCCGATCCGATATTATTGAGCAGCGGATGACACCTCAGAATGATATATATGACATGGTAAGGCATGGTAGTATCAATAGAAAGCAACTTTTGAATGCTTTTGATCGCTCCCTACAGGATCAATCACCACTAGATATCATGTTTTTCTTGTAGTAAACTGTATGAGCCAAGCGCTCTTGCTATGTTTTTCTGTTCAGAAATGGAAAAATCAAGTAATGTAAGCGCATGGCAACGCTGATATAGTGATGTATGCTCTTGCTTAACAAGTTAGAAGTGTCCGACTACTTTTCCTTCCTTTGTTTTTTGTTTTTTTTTTGGCAACTTACAAGGAAGTATCTGATTTCATATTGTCGCTTATATTTGTCAATCTTGCTCAAACCCTGGCAGTGGACGGCGTCCGAAGTGCTCTTCAGTGTGTGCTGCTGAAAACTCCAATGTATGGTCCTTCCAGACGATTATCAGTTGCAGGAAAACAGAAATCACCCTAAATAAGGGATTGCTTACAAGCTTTCAAGATTCAACTCAAGTTTTGGAAAAAATAATTTCAAACTAGGCCCAAGGTACCACAATATTGTACATGAAATTCTCCTCATGCAGGTGCAGCTGATTTGTTTTGTTAGTCAGGTCCTAAAGATGCCAGAGTCAACTGTCGCTTCTCCCTGTTTAAATTCATTTTTTCATACACCGGTGTAGTAATCAACAATGTTTTAGACAATTAATGAAATGGCTGATTGAATTGGCTGGTGGAATGTGGAAGCGATCTGTGGCCGGAATTTATGATATTTATCCCTACCGTTTTCACCCCTGCATATATAATGATACAGTACTCCCTATGCCATGTCTCAAATTATAACGCGTGGTTTGACTTGGCATAGTATTCAGAATCAAACTTTAATTATTATCCATAGTAAATCCAATGCCATAAAAGTACATATATGCTGAGGTTCTTAAAACTATTATATAAACTAGAAAAAATGCCCACTATTATATAACTAGAAAAATATCCGTGCGTTGCAACGGGTAGAAATATTTTTGGATCGCTATACATTTTACTCTTTGATTTTGTACCAAAAGTTCATTTCATTCCTTCCTTGTCAACTGGAGTTGTAGGTCCAGCTCGCAGAGCCGACTGTTGTCTTCAACCTCCGTAAGACAATGTCGTGTTCGTACATGCCAAAACCGATCCTCCCCATCAAATCCGATCAAATCCTCCCCATCAAATCCGGTTGAATCTTTCTCGATCTTCCAAAATTGATTGAGGGTTTTTGATACACTCAATCCCCTCGTTTTTATTAAAATCGGAGCTACAAAACTCGGGAGATATCCTCTTTCCGTTTTTATTAAAATCGAAGCGACAAAACTCGGGATAAAAAGGGTGAATTTTAAATGGAGATTAAATTCAGTGAATTAAAGCGGAGTTAAAAGGGGAAATCATAGTAAAATGGTTAGGGAGTAGCGGGGAATTGATTTTTGGCAATCAATTGGAGGAGGGAACGCATGGGAAGGCAGATCGACGAGGTGGTGGCGCTAGTGTTTAGCCGGGTGTTGACGAAAAAATTGAACACACCGGCCTGGGAGATCTGCTTAGCTCCTGTGCAGGTCCAAATCTTGATGAGATGCAGCCATGCCAGTCAGTTTGATCCTGCAACTGACAAGATATGCAAACAGTAGATCAAACAGCCAATCGGCTGACAAGCCGATGGAGTAGTTCCAGCCGATAGCCGATAATAGCCGATGCCGATACCAGCCGATAGCGATAGGGTTTAAGCGATCGGCTATATGTCCAATGTAGATAATGATATAAAGGCAATCGGCTGATGATGATGAAATAAAATAACAATATAATCCAGTATAAACCAATCGGCAAATAATGATATGATAAATAAGCATCGATCCGAAGGTTAGAGCACACATCGGCTGGAGGTCTGATGTCATGAAATCCACAAGATTAGATTAAACAGTGAAACCTTTGTTGTCATCGGCTAAATCCAGCTTATATGTATATACAATCCTTATGAGCTGATGCAACATCCAGATAACTCATTGGCTGAAACCTCGATGAAACCCTTATTGGCAATCAAGAAGCAGCCTAGAGATTATGGTTCTAAACACGACTTAGTAGATCAAACTTAATTGATGCAGCACTAAGTATGAAAAGAAACATAATATCTAGGCAATCAAGCCGTTGACTGAGTTTTCAGGGTGGAGGGTGGTAGATGTCTAAGCTAATCTAATCTAACAACGCGATTTAGCCGATACCGGCAGAAACCCTAAAAAGAGAAGCAGTCGATAGAGCTAAATTGATATGCTAAGACTAGATTAACATAGACATATGATAAATAGGTAGGCAAATATATCATCCAAACCAGAGCAATCAAAGAGGTCGAATGTACTGATGCAGCCTTGAACGACGCCGACGTAAATGATACAATTGCCCGGGCCAGCGAAACATTGGACTTACCCCTTAGCCGGAGATCGAACACCGATGCAGCCCCGCGTCAGGTGCCAAGTTCCGCCGGACGATAAAATAAAGTAGAAAAGGTAAAAGGTGGCGATGCGCCGAATTGTATTGATCGTGAAGATAGATTACATAGACCCCGGGTGTACATATTTATACCCATGTGTTGATACAAGTTCTTGCCGGACAAGAAAGAAACTTTCCTAAAGATAAAAGGAAACTAACAAATTATTTCTAATTAATAGATAACTTGCCATGCCGCATTCTCTTTGAACTCGGTCTTTTCTGGATAAGCTTCATTTAGTAGATCAATCTCCTTAACCGAATATAGCAAGAATCCGACAACTGACGACTTGACAACTCTCATCGGCTAATCTCAGAACTTCAAAGCCGATGACTACTCCGGACTTACCAAATTTCACTGTTAACACCGGGCGACAAAAAAAATATGGCACGTAAAAAAATCCTTACCGCATGCGAAAAAATGCAACTAAAAAAACATAAACAAAGAAAAAAAGTATGAAAAAAAACCCAGTAAAAAGGCCTAGAAAAAAGTAAAAAAACTGTGGATGAAAAAAAGAGAAAAAAGGTGAAGAAAAAAAGGCGGACGAAAAAAACAATGGATGGAAAAAAACAGAAAAAAAATAAAAAAAATAAAAAGGTTCAGAAGGACGGAAATAAAGAAAAAAAGGACGGATAAAAAAGAAAAAAAAAGAAGCGGACAGAAAGAAAAAAAAGGACGGAGAAAAAAAGGAAATGATAAAAGAAAAAGAAAAAAGGTGAAAAATAAAAAAAATTACGGAAACCTTGCGTATTTTTTTAATTATAGGTATAAATATAGATATGCTCATGTTCTTACCGTTTCCTTACCGATTTGAATTGGAATTGAATTGGAATCAAACCCGTCTTGTTCCGGACTCCAGCTGCTCCTGCCATCCATAGAGTTTGAGTTCATCTCAAATTGCAAACTTAACGTCGGGTGATTATAAAAATTTATTTGAGCCATTATCCAGGCAACCTCGATTGGGCAGGTTGAATAGCCGATATGGCAGAAGGAGAGGAGAAGAGGGGCACCGGTGGCAGAGGAGACAAGAAGGAGAAGGTCCCCCTCGGGTTCCGGTTCGAGCCGAAGGAGGAGCTCGTCGAGCACCCCTCGCCGCAGCCCGGGCCCCAAGCAATCGCCAGCATCGCCTCTTCCGATGGAGAATTCTCCTCGCCGCAGCCCGGGCCGGCAATGGGAACCAGCGAAGAGGCGTCGGGCAATAAGAGGCCTGCGGAGGAGCACGCCGCCGTGGCGCAGAGGCCGCATCAGCAGCGGAAGCTGACCATGGGAGGAGCGCCGCCGCCACCGCCCGCGTCGTACATCGGCGGCGCCGGCGGCATGCAAATGCCGCTGAGAACGGCCGTGCACGACAATCGAGCCGGGCACCCGATGGCACGTCCGGCCGGCCACGCAACGGCGCCTCCTCCTCGGCAGCACGCGACGGTCAATGGCCCGATGCGAATGCCGAACGGGCAGGTGGTATACGGCGACCAGATGATGATGCGACGGCAAATGGCGACGGCCGCAAACAACAGACGGCAAATGATGTTTCTGCAACAGCTGGCGGCACGCAATGGCCAGCAGGGGATGGTGGTGGCAGACAACGGGCAGGCCTCGTCCTCGCAACGGCCGCCGCCGGCGTGCAACGGCCAGCAGGCGCTTGTTGTTCAGGGATCGCAGGTGGCAAGCAACGGACAGATGTCGCCGGTACAACGACAGCGGGCGGCAATGGCAGCGGCGTACAACAACTACCAGTATCACCAGATGCTTCTGCAACAGCAGCAGCAGCAGCAGGCGGCAATGGCGTACAACCTCCAGGCGCAGCATCTACAGGGGAGAGAGGTGGTGGCACACACGACGTCGGCACAACAGCCGCAAGCGATGATGCCAGCGCAGGGGGCGGAGGTGGAACAAAACGGAGAGACGAAGTCGTCGGCGCAACGGGCGCCGGCGGCATGCAACTGCCCGGCGCATGTGCAGCGGCCGCAGGCGCGGCCATTCAACAACGTCCCTCCGACGCCATTGCGTCCTCGCCCGGCAACGGCAGCGCCTACTAACTCCGGCAACTCCTTTGATCGGACACTGGTGATGCGACGACCGCCGTCGCCGTCCGTCGTCCAGCCACGGCCCGCGCAGGAGACGCCCGAGATGCACGCGAGGCGTGTGCTTTGGCAGCTCGTGAAGGAGCTCTTCCGCCAACGACGTATCGATCAGGCTCAAGCCGCTGCTGCAGCTGAGCAAGAACGGCTGATGATGACGCCGCCGGCGCAGGCGCCGCAGCAGCCGTGCTCCGACGCAGTACGGTGCAACGATGATGGCGAGAAGCGTTCCGCGGAGGTGGCAACTACGGAGGTGGCGCCGGATGGGAGCGCGTCCGCAGAAGGCAACGATCGTCAACGTGAGTCACGTGACTCACCGGTCGCTCCACGGACCGAGTGATTTAGGGCCCCGTTCACATAGATGCCAATTTAAAGCATACCATTATTGATAAAATTAATAAATATATGGATGTTTCTAAACCATATCATTATTCATTTTGGCAGTGATTTGAACATGCCTTTAGTTGTTGCTAAAATTGAAGTTGGGATGGTATATCTTTCTTGGAATTTGTGATAATGCTTTTTTTTTTGCAAGAATATGATATACTAGCTTATATATTCCATCTCTTTGGCAAAGGAGGTGGAGGCTGCGGCGGCGGTGATGGTGAAGGGGACGGATCCAGTGGCGGCGGTGCTCGATGGTGACTTCAAGGATAACAATGGTTGCCACCACCACGACGGCGGCGGCGGCTGCGGCGGCCACGATGGCCGGGCTTAACTTTTCTATGTTACTCATGTCTGAACTGGTTGTGATGTTTTTTCTAGCCAGATCCTACATCTGTCACTTTGTTGCAGCGATATGTTTCTTTTAGGGCATGAGCAACGTATCTTGCCAGACTCAGTAGTAACGTGGGCCCAAGATACAGGTGATAGTAGTATATGAAGTTACCCACAATGCTTATTTGTGTGAGTGAGAAGTAAGGTAGGATCAGGGGCGAAGCCAGGATTTGAGATTAGGGGGTGTGGGATAAAGATAAACCGTGAGACCAAATAACTAATATTGATAGTAAAGGAGATCAAATAGTCACCGTCAATAACAAGCAATATGTAAACTAGTTCTTTAAGAAAAACTTGAATTTTAGCTCTTTAATAATATCATTGGAAGTTTAAAACTAGTCTTTATTGCTAAATTCTTTTAATGTAAACTATAAAATAATCTCACAAATAAGTATCATCTATTTTACTTTGAAAAATATGAGAAATCACAAACTAGTTTTGTAAATCATGTTTCTTGCTAATATTTTTAGACTTGCTAACTAACTAAACTGATAATACTTTCAAGCTACACAAAATAAACTAGATAGATACTTATCTTAGCTAACTTAATATAGAGTAAAAACATAGGGGTATAGTGGTGGTAGTGTTTGGATAGGGGGGTGTTGGCACCCTTTGGCACTCCCCTTACCTGCGCTACTGGTAGGATCCACTTAAAAGTTGATTCCTGTGAACGGTGCGAAACAATGACTCCATGGTTTCTTCTACTAATATTTTACTTGCATGTGCCAGATTTACTTCTACTACTCATTTACTGTACAAATGATGATATTTATTTCTTATGTACCGGTAGTAGCTCTATGATAAGGTATTAGTTGCTTATGACTTTTACAATGGTTGCCACCTGGTAGCAAGAGTGCATTCAATGCTTAATACCTAGTTTTTCATCACATTATGGACCCTTAAGGGTAGATCTGTTTTGAAGGAATTATGACACATAGAAAAAAGAAAAATGAAGGAATATGAATGCATACACATTTCTATCCATATGAACTTTTCCATGAGTTCTGAGTGGATGAAAAATTCACTATACCTTCTCTTTACAACTTGTAGGAAAGGAAAATTTCTTTGTTTTTTCTATAGCTACATTCCTATGAACTAAATAGCGTTCAGAGGAATTAATCCTCAAGAATCTGAATCATTTGAAATTCTTCAAAAACGAATAGGCCTTAAGCTTTGTTTGCACGGCGCCACCACGGCACTATGCTCAGGGTGGGGTTCCTATTACCTGCCGTGCTACTGTGCACAACATTCCTCAGAACTGTTTTGGAGGTTACTATCAAAAAAAAAAAGTGTCCAAGAAAGAGTTATGATCCTTAATCCTACTCATAGCCTGAGAAATCTAGAAAGAAAGGAATCAAAAGATCTTCGAGCAAAAGAAAACGGCAGTCTCCAACCTTATGGCAAAAATAAAGGAAGAGGCAAGAACCTGGATAATGGTAAGCGCAAGGCGACTTGAAGAATTCATCCCAACTTAACTACGGCGCTTATGTAATTTTGTACAGCTCTTTTTTACTTCTAGGGGAAGTTTTTTTTTACGTCTATATCTAATGAAATAATGAAATAGTACAATCTCATGTTGATTCCTTAAAAAAAAAAGATGTACGAAACCATGCACAAGCAATTTTAGTGATCTCCTACAGGCCAAAAGCACCACGTGCGGAAAAATTGCAGCGATCTTCTCAGAAGAAGAAGAAGAAAATAATAATAATTTTCAATGATCACTTTCACTTATATTATTCAAACGTTTGTGGCTCCATCAGGAAAGAAAATTATTCAACGTCCGTAGCTCCACGAGGGAAATAAGGTGTATAAAAGATAACTTTTCTAGTGGACTATTATTTAGTCTTTTGTGGCTCCTTCTGGAATGGGAAACAAATTTAGCCACAATGAAAATAAAGTTTAGAAAATATAGTTTCTCTAGTGGGCTATTATTCAATTGTTTGTAGCATCATCGGGACAAAAATGTAGGAAAAAATGTTTGCCGCTTCATCAGAACATCAGCAAAGAGATTGTTGGTAAAATTCCATGGAGCTCTCCTTTTGCAGCTCAAATAGGCCAGGGCAGCAACAAAATCACCTCCCTAACTGGGCTTATGTGGAAAAAAAAAAGCTTCACCGTCAAATGTAAATCGTTTGCGGCTTCATCAGAACATCAACAAAGAGATTGTAGGGAAAATTCCATGGATATCTCCTTTTGGAGCTCAAATAGGCCAGGGCAGCAACAAAATCACTGTGGAAAAAAAACTCCATGGATCTCTCCTTTTGGAGCTCAAATAGGCCAGGGCAGCAACAAAATCACTGTGGAAAAAAAAAACTTCACCGTCAAACATAGGCCAGGGCAGCAACAAAATCACTGTGGAAAAAAAAAAACTTCACCGTCAAAAGTAAAAATGTGAAATTGTTAAATAGGGCCCAACCGGGTTCGAACCGGTGACCTCTTGATCTGCAGTCAAATGCTCTACCACTGAGCTATGGACCCAATGATGCTGATGTGCAGGACATAATTGATACATTTATTTAAATCTCTCCATCAGAAACGTAACTCCAGCCAATAAATAGCAGTTGTGGATCGATTGAGATGGGGTGAATGCCACACTCTTCCAATCAATCAAACGGTGCAGCCTGCAGCAAGCTACTTCCGTTTATCCACAACTGCAAGGTCTACAAAATAAATGTCGAAATCTCCCGGCAGTGTCATATATCCGGCCGGTATCACCTCCCTGTCCGGCTATCTCCATCTCATCCAGCCGCTACCGTCCTAAACTCCCAAATTAAACCAGCGAGCAACAGTCAGCCAATACTACAAGATCCAGCCACTCAGCCTCTCTTTCGTGGCACCCGATTTGGAGAACGACGCAGAGCCAAGGGTCCGGCGACCATGCAGAAAGTTAAACGCGGCGTGGTGACTCTTCGCCTTTCGCGGTTCATGCACGCAGGGAGGAAGAAACCACGGTGAGAATGAGAAAGTTAAACGCGGCGTGGTGACTCTTCGCCTTTGCACCATTCATGCGCGCAGGGAGAAAGAAACCACGGTGAGAACTGAGAACGGCTACTGTTGTACTCCCTCAGTAGCATAAAAAACCAAACTATAATGTTAGATATGACACATTCTAACACTACGAATATATACATACATATATTCATATTTGTGATACAAGAATATGTCACATCTGGTATAAGAATATGCTACTTAAAAATTAAGTTTGAAAATTTAAATTTTGACTTTTGCTTATTGATTTTTAGTTCTACCGATGGGGCTCTTATACTCCAACTCTTGCCCTGTTTAGATTCTAATATTTTTTATTGGGTGAATAGGCAAAGTGGTCCTCCAAATTTCATCTGAGGCTCAGTTTAGTCCTTGATATTTCAATCTATCCATATTAGTCCTTCAAGTTTTCATTTTAGTTCAAACTTATCCTTAACCAACAACTCTCTTCATAAATGATACTTATACCCCTCATCATTCACATATATAAGAGAGAAATTGCATGCTTGAATTTTTTTTATAGATAATACATAGTATATTATGTAAAACGAAAAAAAAATATGTATTAGCAAGTGTATACGATAGCAATTGCTTAAGTTTCATGTGCACATGTTGAAATAATGGGAAGTAGATCTGTAATGTTGTTTATTTATGTTGGCTTTCTCTTTTCTAGTATATAGATGTATATAAATTGGGGGCAAAAAGGACATTTTCTAATAGAAATATTGACTAGAAATAGCCATATGGCATATTAAGTGGATCCAAGGATGATTTCAAGCCAAAACAAATATTTGAAGTATCTATGTGGACAAAATAATAGGTGAAGGATCAAATTGAGCCTTCGCTGAAACTTGAGGGGCTAAATTAACTATTCACCTATTTTTCTTCAAATTTCTAACTTTTTCGTCACATCGAACTTTCCTACACACACAAACTTTTAACTTTTCCGTCACATCGTTTTAATTTCTTTAAACTTTTAATTTTAGCGTGGAACTAAACACAGCCTCATTATTGTGTGCCTATATAAAGCCTGCAAGTCTAGAGGCTACTGGGCACTAGAATTCTGGAAGGTAGACAAGCATAAACAACCATATATCAGTGACGACATAAGCGCTCAATGGCGATTGGCTCGGTGGAATCCGTGGCCGTTGTCGCGGTGCCCTTCCCGGCGCAGGGCCACCTGAACCAGCTCATGCACCTGTCCCTGCTGCTCGCGTCGCGTGGGCTGGACGTGCACTACGCGGCGCCGCCGGCGCACCTCCGGCAGGCGCGGTCGCGCCTGCACGGCTGGGACCCCGACGCGCTCCGCTCCATCCGCTTCCACGACCTCGACGTCCCCGCCTACGAGTCCCCGCCGCCCGACCCGACCGCCCCGCCGTTCCCGTCCCACATGATGCCCATGATCCAGAGCTTCGCCGTCGCGGCGCGCGCCCCGTTCGCCGCGCTGCTCGAGAGGATCTCGGCCAGCTATAGCCGCGTGGTTGTCGTGTACGACCGGTTGAACTCCTTCGCCGCCGCCCAGGCGGCGCGTCTGCCGAACGGCGAGGCGTTCGGGCTGCAGTGCGTGGCCATGTCGTACAACATCGGGTGGTTGGACCCCGAGAACCGGCTCGTACGCGAGCACGGCCTCAAGTTCCACCCCGTGGAGGCCTGCATGCCAAAGGAATTCGTGGAGTTCATCAGCCGGGAAGAGCAGGACGAAGAGAACGCGACCAGCTCCGGCATGCTCATGAACACGTCCCGGGCGATCGAGGCCGAGTTCATCGACGAGATCGCCGCGCACCCGATGTTCAAAGAGATGAAGCTTTTCGCGGTCGGTCCACTGAACCCACTGCTCGACGCGACCGCCCGGACGCCAGGCCAGACGCGGCACGAGTGCATGGACTGGCTCGACAAGCAGCCGGCGGCGTCCGTCCTCTACGTGTCATTCGGCACAACGTCGTCCCTCCGTGGCGATCAAGTCGCGGAGCTCGCCGCGGCGCTGAAGGGCAGCAAGCAGAGGTTCATCTGGGTGCTTCGCGACGCCGACCGCGCCGACATATTCGCCGACTCCGGCGAGAGCCGGCACGCGGAGCTGCTGTCCCGGTTCACCGCAGAAACCGAGGGAGTGGGGCTGGTGATCACCGGGTGGGCGCCGCAGCTGGAGATCCTCGCGCACGGCGCCACTGCGGCGTTCATGAGCCACTGTGGCTGGAACTCGACGATGGAGAGCCTGAGCCATGGGAAGCCGATTCTTGCGTGGCCCATGCACTCCGACCAGCCATGGGACGCAGAGCTGGTGTGCAAATACCTCAAGGCTGGTCTGCTCGTGAGACCATTGGAGAAGCACAGCGAGGTGGTCCCGGCGGAGGCCATCCAAGAGGTCATCGAAGAGGCGATGCTGCCTGAGAAAGGGATGGCAATACGGCGGCGGGCAATGGAGCTCGGCGAAGTCGTCCGCGCGTCCGTGGCAGACGGCGGGTCCTCGCGGAAAGACCTGGATGACTTCGTTGGCTACATCACAAGATGAAGCAGGAATATCCTGTGATTCTTCGAGTGGTCGGATATGCTATAAATATTAATCTTACGTCGAAACATATCAAATTTTAAAAAATGGCCTAAGTAGGAAAATATGTGTACCACTCCCTCCATTCTCAAATAAGCATTTCCCGGATTCAAATTCTGTATGCAGTAGCCATTTCTGAAATACTGATTCCATTGTATGGAAATTCAAATCATCTTCAGACAATCAAGTGCTATGAGGGGATTTTAACAATTTAAAATTTGATATAAGGTGATTGAAACGAAATATTTGGTCTTATCTTTTTCTTTTTCTAAACAAAAACCTACAGGTGCTTAGATGTATGCCGGACGGGCCAACAGGCCCAGCATATTCTAATGGGCTCACATTGCTCTACCATGGTGAAAAGAAAAAGTTCACTCGAGGTCTCTCGCTTTGTCGTTGAGTTTCAAAATCGTCCATGAATCATGCAAACGAGGCCCCCAACTTTCAAAATCATTCAAACAAGGTCCCTCGATGCATGGTAAGTCCGCAGTGGCTGATGTGGCATTAGGAGCAAAACTAGAAACTAAAAAATTAAAACAAAATATGCGGGCCCACATGTCATCCTCACCTGCCACCCTGTCCAGCGTCTACCATGCCAAGATTTTCGTCAATCTCTACATCTACCCCGTTCCCTCCTCCCTTCGCATGGAGCTCAAGGCGGTGGCAGAGCTCGGACGGGCTCACCGGACACCTCCCCCTCTCTCCCAGAACCGTTGAACCACCTCTCCCCCCTTTGCCACCGACGGCCTCCCAGGCTCGCTGAAGAAGATAAGAGAGAGTAGAAAAGAAAAGAGAAAAGAGAAAAAATAAGAGATGTGGACCCTACATTTTCTTCTTCTCTCTTACATATGGGTCCTATAATTTTTTTTTTTGTTACTAGGATGCCACGTAAGTGAAACTAGAGATCAGTACTGCTATAAGATATAAATTGCACGGTTTTATATAGTTTAGGAGTGAAAATTTCTAGTATTAAGGATTAGGGATGTTATACAAACTCGACATAAAGCTTAAGGGACGGCTGGTGAACTTATTCCTTTCCTCCCCTCCACACGTGGCCCGTGTACAGGCCGACAGACAAGTTTTCCGGGGGGGGGCTAATGCGCGACTGGTCGCGCAGGGTGTGGGCACATGAACAGTTCGCTCCTACTACTACTACTAGTCTACTAGTACTACTACTAGAGTACCAGTCTACTACTTCCTCTGTAAGACTTTCTAGCATTACCCATATTCATATAGATGTTAATAAATCTAGACACATAACTTCTAAATGAATATAAACAATGCTTGAAAGTCTTACAACATGAAGAGATTACTACTGTTATTACTAGCGCCTACTAGCGCTTCTGCTGCTACTAGTGGGCCCCACGCGCAGCTAGAACTACTAGCATTGCTGTTGCTGCTGCTAGGTGGTGGTGGTAGTAGTACTACTACTATACTACAAATAGCACTACTAATACACACACATACATACATACATGTATATAAACTTACATTTCATATTTTTAAAACTTTCAACTCAAATTTTTAAAACTTTCAACTCAAAATTTGAACTTTCAAGTCAAATTTTGAAAATTTTTGACTCAAAATTTAAACTTTCGAGTTAAGATTTAAAAACTTTCAACTCAAGATTTATTTAAGTTTTGAATTTTAAGTTGAAAGTTTTAAATAGAATGTTTTGAAAGTTGAGATAAAATATCTAAATTGTAAAATACATTAAAAATAAAAAAACACTCGCTAAAGATTAAAAGATCGAGAAAAGGAAAACGCGCCAGCAAATGGGGAGAGCGCAAAAAAAAAATCGAAAAAACATATAGCAACCCCCATAAAATAGTACAGCATTTGTTACATTTTGTAAGGTTGAGTTCGTTTCAACATCTCTGTTTTGACTTTTCCTTATTTTCAATTAACATTCTTAATGAACGGTTAAACAATAGGTATATTTATATATTTTTTTATAATTTATAATAGTTTATATTTAATTAATCATCCATTAATAACTTATCTCATTTTACGTACCAGTAATAATCTTCAGTTAGAAAATGAATTGAACCCTAATCATCCGTTAATAACTTATCTCGTTTTTCGTTTTATATAATCGTTTTACCCCTACTGCTATAACGACATACATTTTGTAGGATAGGAGTAAGTACAATAAATGCAAGTTGGCAAGTGCAGCAGTCGAGCAACTTGCCTGCCGGCGCTCGACCTACAATTGGCAAGTGGTGATCAGCCAGTTGGGCCTTTTTTTCGTGGCACCCAATTTGGACAACGACGCAGAGGCAAGGGTCCGCAGCAAGGACGGCGACGACCATGCAGAAAATTAAACGCGGTGCGGACCGTGCGGTAGATTCTTCGCGTTTGCTGCATGCGCGCGAGGGAGGAAGAAACAAACCACACGGTGAGAACGGCTATGTAGTAATCTCTGGGACTCTGCCGACTGCCGGACGATGGCATCTTCGCGTAACGTACGTAACGAAGAAGGAGGCCGGTCTGGTCCAAGAGCCTCATCGCACGGGAGTAGTACTGTAGTATCCAATCAGCCTGATGTGCGATGTGCGACGCCCTGGTCGTCGATCCACAGTTCCACACATGAATTTGCTGCAAGTTTAACTAATGCACCAAAAGTGCATATACTATTAGTGAACTAAAACATCACATGACAACAGTGCATTAGTCGTAGTACAATTTAAACAGTAAGATTCCCTGGAACCAACCAACAACTTCTCTGCCTCGAGAATCGAGATACAGAGCACATGCCAAAATGGTATACAAAACGATATCATCGCAGAGCCGCAACAGGGCGGTACGTACCGTTTTGGAGAGGCCGCGATACAAGCGATCGGCCCGCCGACGCCGTCGTTAGTCGTCACTGATGACGAGCGCGCCACGCTCCTGCAGTCTCTGACAATGATTGAGCCAGCGGCTGGAAGCGCCGTTGTTGCTGACGAGCATTCTAGGAAGGGCGGATGAGCGCGAGGGGGCGGGAACAGATGTGCGTCCGTGTCAGCCCTCGAATCTCTGATGCTCTGGATCTGCGCGATATCAGCAATGGGAATTGGAAGCTACTGATGTAACTTTTTCCCCACATATTTGTCTTCGACTGTTCGTGCGTGTGTGCCTATAACTCTATATATAACCTGTAAAAGTGTATAGGCTACGGGGCATTAAAAATCCTAGAAATAGACAAGCATAAACAAGCAACCAGTGACAAGAGCACTCGATGGCGATTGGCACGGTGGAATCGGTGGCCGTCGTCGCGGTGCCCTTCCCGGCGCAGGGCCACCTGAACCAGCTCATGCACCTGTCTCTGCTGCTCGCGTCGCGGGGGCTGGACGTGCACTACGCGGCGCCGCCGGCGCACCTCCGGCAGGCGCGGTTGCGCCTGCACGGCTGGGACCCCGACGCGCTCCGCTCCATCCGCTTCCACGACCTCGACGTCCCCGCCTACGAGTCCCCGCCCCCCGACCCGACCGCCCCGCCCTTCCCGTCCCACCTGATGCCCATGCTGGAGAGCTTCGCCGTCGCGGCGCGCGTCCCTCTCGCCGCGCTGCTCGAGAGGCTGTCGGCCAGCTACCGACGCGTGGTCGTCGTGTACGACCGGTTGAACTCCTTCGCCGCCGCCCAGGCGGCGCGTCTGCCGAACGGCGAGGCGTTCGGGCTGCAGTGCGTGGCCATGTCGTACAACATCGGGTGGTTGGACCCCGAGCACCGGCTCGTGCGCGAGCACGGCCTCCAGTTCCACCCCGTGGAGGCCTGCATGACAAAGGAATTCGTGGAGCTCATCAGCCGGGCAGAGCAGGACGAAGAGAACGCGGCCAGCTCCGGCATACTCATGAACACGTCCCGGGCGCTCGAGGCCGAGTTCATCGACGAGATCGCGACGCACCCGATGTTCAAAGAGCTGAAGCTTTTCGCGGCCGGTCCACTGAACCCACTGCTCGACGCGACCGCCCGGACGCCAGGCCAGACGCGGCACGAGTGCATGGACTGGCTCGACAAGCAGCCGCTGGCGTCCGTCCTCTACGTGTCATTCGGCACAACGTCGTCCCTCCGTGGCGATCAAGTCGCGGAGCTCGCCGCGGCGCTGAAGGGCAGCAAGCAGAGGTTCATCTGGGTGCTTCGCGATGCCGACCGCGCCAACATATTCGCCGACTCCGGCGAGAGCCGGCACGCGGAGCTGCTGTCCCGGTTCACCGCAGAAACCGAGGGAGTGGGGTTGGTGATCACCGGGTGGGCGCCGCAGCTGGAGATCCTCGCGCACGGCGCCACGGCGGCGTTCATGAGCCACTGCGGCTGGAACTCGACCATGGAGAGCCTGAGTTACGGGAAGCCGATTCTTGCGTGGCCCATGCACTCCGACCAGCCATGGGACGCAGAGCTGGTGTGCAAATACCTCAAGGCTGGCCTCCTCGTGAGGCCATGGGAGAAGCACAGCGAGGTGGTCCCGGCGGAGGCCATCCAGGAGGTCATTGAGGAGGCGATGCTGCCTGAGAAAGGGATGACAATACGGCGGCGGGCAAAGGAGCTCGGCGAGGCCGTCCGCGCGTCTGTGGCAGACGGCGGGTCCTCGCGGAAAGGCTTGGATGACTTCGTTGGCTACATCACAAGATGAAGCAGGAATGTCTCTAATTCTTCGAGCGGTCGGATATACTATACTCCGTCCTATTAAAAACAAATCTAGAACATGATGTAACATATTATAGCACTATAAATCTAGACATGTATATCCGGATTCGTAGTACTAGGATGTATCACATCTGGACGGAGGGAGTAGATTTGAATCATTCGTCAAAATATATTAAATTTGAAAAATGCTCACAGTAGGAAAATATATGTACTACTCTCTCTGTTATCAAATATAAGTATTTGTAGAATTCAAATTATGTCAGCAATATAAGCATTTCTGAAATACTGATCTCAATTTACGGGGATTCAAATTATTTTCAGACTATGAGGATCCTACCAGGGGGATACTAACAATTCCAAATTTAAAATTTGATCAATCACTGAAAACTAATATTTTCTCTTATCTTCAAATTTCGCTAAACAACCTAAAGTGATTATATTTATGAACGGTGGTATGATATATATTTTTTCAAGGGAACTGCCTGACTACCTGTGTCTCGCTCCAGCCCCATCAGATGGCGACCAAGCGCCCGCGTCGCCCGCCACCTCCCTCCTCTTCTCCGCATCGCCGCTGCTTGAGCAGGCCACCGACAAGCCAGCTGACCGCAAGGATCACAACGGCGGAGCTCCCTTCCTTCCCCCGAGGACACTACAGCGGGCAGGTGCACCGAGGCAGCGGAGAAGGTGCCGTCCAGATCCGGGGTGACAGACCAGCGGCAAGGTCGGCGGGCAGCGGGGAAGAGGGTGGTGAGTCAGAGTCTTTGTTTTTTTCTGAACAATCTTACTCAGATATAGAAACACGTTATTATTTATTTACGAACATATACCCCCGGCACTCGAAAAAATTGGAAATAACAATTAGGAAATGTGAAGGTCCAAATGGCGGATCTTAATAGAGTTTAGTGGAGCTCAAAAATTCACCGTTAGCCTCCACATCTTCAAAATCAAAATATATTAATTAGAAAGAAATACTCACGAATGTGTATAGAATAATAGAAAGATGTACTAGAAGATAGGCGCGCTTGTTGGCGTGATCGCTAATTAAGCATGTGTCTTATCTTATTTGTTGGAGATTATATATATGCTATTTAAATCTTTTTTGGAATTTACATTTTTATAGCAGTTAGTTACATACTCATAAAATTTCTTATAAACACCATACTTTTAAAGGTATGTTTTAGTGTGTTCTTAGTTTCATGTTTGTAGAATTATGAAGAGAAAAAAATGAAAGTATGATAGTAATATATGCTTAAAAAGCATTCAAGGTGGTAGTTAGTTTAATGTAGAAAACTGTATTTTTGGAATCTTTTGCCACTTTTGTGAATTGAAAGTATTTACATATAATCTGTTTGAATTTGGGGAATTATAAGAAAATACATATACTAGTACTGATTGTTTTGCATTCTCTGGTTCTTTTTTTTTTCATTCTCTACGAATATAGATATAGGATAACATCATTGTTAACTTGCTTGTTAGGAATTTCAGTTTCACCCATTGTATTTCTTGGAGTTGTTTATATCCACACTTCCCTAAACAGTAAAACTCGTAGAGTTAGCATTAAATGTTTTTACAATTTACAATTTATATTTTATTTGTTATTTGAAGGAAGGATAAAAGCTTTGCTACTTTATGGTTTGTATGTTAATATTACTTTGATAATACAGGATGCTAAGGGCAACAACAATGTATATGGCAAAAGTAGTCTATAGAGATGAGACCCATATATATGAACTTTAACTATTGTAACCTTCACAAACTATATGGATAGCAAATAGTATTAGTAGGAGAGAAGAGATAGAGACAAATAATATATTTTATTCTCTATGGGCAACCCATATGCTTATGGGTAGCTTTTGTTATTTTTTTTTATGGACTAATTCCACAATGTTGCTAGGTAGCTGAATAAATATTATATTGCTTATGGACTACTTAATTTTGAAGTACATTGTGGATGCCCTAACAGCTTGGTTTGGCACCTACATCTTTAATCTTCAATTTTCAAAATACCACACTTCTTTATTATTATTTTAGGATTTGATACTGCAACATGTTTATACTGTCCACAAGGCTTGGCGTTCAGCCCGTAGCAATGTTTGTGCACCAACATGGCTAAGCCACATCCCACGTGCGTGGGAGGCTGGGCAGCTCAGCACGACTGCACGAGGTTGGCTCAGCCCGCACTGTCCACGCATAGTGATGGGCCAACATGGCTCCTGGCTACGCTCATGGGCTGATCAAGCCCATCCACGAGAGAGATTGACAAGGACGTGACTCTCCGCGCGAGACCAAACACCCGAAATTACCGCTGTGGAGTTTTTTACCATTCGTAATTTCTCGTATTTATCTCAACTTTTAACGGTGCCACGTGGTCCAATCTGCAGCCGGCAAAACCGCATGCTTGAGAGGATGGATGGATGGATGTGTATGGTGGTGTCTGCACGTAAGCATATACGTAGTACTACGTACAACATTGTCTTTGGGAAAAAATAACCTCATATATAGGCCGCCGAACGAGGCGCAGAAAAATGGGAAACTGTTTAACAGCTCGAGTGGACGTTCACCCGTTTATTGTATGTTATCTAAATAGTTATAAAAAAATAAAAAAAATATGAATAAGATAGATCAATATGTAATATATCAATACATAAACATAGAAGTTAAAATTTAACTTCTACAAGTTGTAACAAACAAAACTCAAATTACTATATGTATATTTACAATTAAATTTGTTATTTTTGTTACAACCTGTAGAAGTTGAATTTGAACTTGCATGTTTGTGGAGTGATATATTACATATTGATATATCTTGTCAATTTTTTTAAAAATTTTTCATAACCATCTAGTTCATATGCAATAAACGGGTGGACATCCACTCGAGTTATTAGAATCCTCTCCCGCAGAAAAATGGTGGTATGACACACAATGGAGCCGGGTGGACTGTGGAATATTATTTGCTAGTCGGCTGTGCATCGGAGCAATTCTAGCCGTTAGCGGTGCAGCGGAAGCTTCCGGTGCAACCCATTTCCACACGGATGCCAAGTTGCCTTTTGATTCACCACTGGCTGAGCTCACTCTGACCCGCAAACGCCAGTGCCCGCAGCCTACATATAGCCGCATCTGCCCATCAAGGTTGAGCACAGTCATCGAGCCTACAATGGAGCCGGTGGCCGTCGTGGCGGTGCCGTTCCCGGCGCAGGGCCACCTCAACCAGCTCCTGCACCTGTCGCTGCAGCTCGCCTCGCGCGGCGGGGTGGACGTGCACTACGCGGCGCCCGCGGCTCACGTCCGCCAGGCCCGCGAGCGGGTGCAGGGCGGGGACGACGCGGCGCTCCGCTCCGTCCGGTTCCACGACCTCGGCATCTCCACGTACGCCTCACCGCCTCCCGACCCCGCCGCCGCCTCGCCCTTCCCCTCCCACCTCATGCCCCTCTGGGAAGCCTACACCGCCGGCGCGCCCGCCCCGCTCGCGGCTCTCCTCGACAAGCTCTCCGCCTCCTACCGCCGCGTCGTCGTCGTGTACGACCGCATCAACGACTTCGCCGCACAGGAGGCGGCGCGGCTGCGCAACGGCGAGGCGTTCGTCATGTACTGCTTGGCCGTGTCGATGCTCGCTAGGAGGATTGCTCCCCAGGAGCACCAACGGATCCTGCGCGAGAACGGCCTCACCAACATCACCGTGGAAGACTGTGCAACGGAGGAGTTCGTGGATTACATCAGACGGACGAGGGCGACCAAGGAGATGTCGCCTCCCAGAGGTATCCTGACCAACACGTGTCGCGCGCTCGAGGGCGAGTTCATCGACGTCGTCGCGGGGAACCTGGCCGCCGACGGCAAGAAGGTTTTCGCCGTCGGACCGTTGAACCCACTGCTGCACGGGAACGCGTCGAAGCAGGGCGACCAGCGGCAGCGCCACGAGTGCCTGGACTGGCTCGACAAGCAGCCCCCTGCGTCGGTGCTGTACGTCTCCTTCGGCACGACATCGTCGCTGCGAGCGGAGCAAATCGAAGAGCTCGCATCGGCGCTGCGCGGCAGCAATCAGCGGTTCATCTGGGTGTTGCGGGACGCCGACCGCGGAGACATATTCGCGGAGGACTCCGGCGAGATCATCAGCCGCCACGCGAAGCTGCTGCGCGAGTTCACGCAGCACAACGAAGGGAGTACGGGGCTGGTGATCACCGGGTGGGCGCCGCAGCTGGAGATCCTGGCGCACGACGCCACGGCGGCGTTCATGAGCCACTGCGGCTGGAACTCCACCATGGAGAGCCTGAGCCACGGGTAGCTGATTCTTGCCTGGCCCATGCACTGCGACCAGCCATGGGACGCCGAGCTCCTCTGCAAGTACCTCAAGGCCGGCGTCCTCGTGCGGCCATGGGAGAAGCACAACGAGGTCACGCCGGCGAAGGACATCCAGGAAGCCATCGAGGAGGCCATGCTTTCTAACGGAGGAGTAGCCATGCGACAACGTGCACGGGAGCTCGGAGATGCCATCCGCGCCTCCGTGGCCGCCGCCGGCTCGTCGGTCGTCGCGCAAAGACCTGGATGACTTCGTTGCTTACATCACGAGGTAATCACGTACCGAGATTGCCACGTTGGAATTGATGATTCTGTTCTGGTAATCCAATTGGCTTTGCCATTGGGCCAGGCCACCATCTTATATCTCAAGGCCCATCTGGCCACGTCGCCATTCCGGCCATAGGAGCAGCAGCAGGCTTCCATGTCAGCCACTGCTCGATCAATTTAGTGGCCCTGTTTAGTTGGGGGCAGATCATGAAGTAAACTTACTGAGGCCTTGTTTAGTTGGGGAAAATTTTTGGGTTTGTTTGTCACATCGGATATACGGTATATATTTAAAGTATTAAACGTAATCTAGTAACAAAACAAATTACATATTCCGTAAGGAAACTGCGAGACAAATTTATTAAGCCTAATTAATAGGGGTGAAAACGAAACGGATATTATCCGCTCCGAATCCGTCCGAAGTGAGGATATGGTAAGGGTTTTTAGATATCCGGCCGGATGCGGATGCGGATGCGGATATGGTATCGGTTATATCCGGCGGATATGGATTATCCGCTATTTTAAGCGGATTATCCGATAAACGTTTTGGCGGATAATCCGAATTTCACAGCCCATATAACCTCTCAATTTGGCCCATTTGACACGAGCATTTTCATCGTGTAAACATTCAGCCCATCCACGTCCACCTTATCCATCAATCTATCTAGGAGTTCAGTCCGTGACTCCGTCGGCGTCGTGTCAACCAATTTTTTCATCGAGACTTCTCTTCTTCCATTCCTCCCACGCCGCCGCCTGACTTCTCCACCCAGCGCCACCGCCGCCACCTGCCTTCTCCACCCCGGCGCCGCGGCCTACCTTCTCCACCCCAAAGTCACCTGGTTGTCTCCGTCTCGGCGCCGGCGACGCCTCCTGCCATCTCCAGCACCAACTCTGTCGTATGTGTTATTATCAGAATTGAAGTCTACTTCTCTAGATCATCTCCTTCTGACCTTAGCTGCATATGTGTTATTATGTCATATGCAATATGCAACTTATTAGTAGTACTGTATGAGAATTGGACATCATTTGTGGACCTCCAATGTTCTATCACCCATGTCATGTGATATTGTTTTTTCTAATATTTGTGGAATTTCTATGTCTTACGTGTTATGTGAATGCGATATATCATGATGTCAATACTATATGTGTCGATTACATGGACAGAAGACAAGTCAATCGTTAACAACTTGACATTATATTATGATGTGATCGGTGCTTTCATGAGTCATGTGAATTGTGAGTCATTGTTGCTCATTGTACAGATGATCAGATGTTGTATCGATTGTATATACATGCCACATCCGATTATTTTTATCCGTTTCCGAGCCGAGTCCGCACCGACTCCGCACCATTTCCGACATCCAAAATAATCCGCTCCGCATCCGCATCCGCACATTATCCGCACCGCCTCCGAATCCGATTAAAAAATATGGTATAGGATATGGTATGACTACTATCCACCCGAATCCGATCCGTTTTCACCCCTACTAATTAATCCATCATTAGCAAATGTTTATTGTAGCAGCACATTGTCAAATCATGGCGCAATTAGGCTTAAAAGATTCGTCTCGCAATTTACACGTAATCTATGTAATTGTTAATACTCCATGTATGTGTCCAAATATTCAATTTGTCAGTGTAAAAAATTTTCTTTTGGGAACTACACAGAGCCTGAGTTGAAAGGATCAAGCTATCCTGTTAATGCAGTGTCTGATGTGCCCTTTTCACTTCTGCCTCAAGTTCTGGCATTGAAGGTTTGGATGCGGCTTCCTGTTCCCAATTTGCTGTTCGCTTCCCTGTTCCTTTCAGGTGTCACAAGACGATTGTTAGAACTTCTGATGGACCTCAGCACAGTGTGTGCTCCTCATACAAACAACATGTCTTGTATTAGTAGTAAATTAATTGGAAATAACGTGATTTAAGCCACTTATTATAATAGTTAGGTACTAAAAAAAGATCCGATCGGGAAAAAAAAGATCCGATGGGGAAAAAATTAACTATGGTGTCATATATCTCTCTATATATTTGCATGCACCTCGAAGGAACAGGGAAGGGAACAGCAAATTGGGAACAGGGAAGCCGCATCCATAAAGCTTAGGCATTGCGGCATTGACATGCCAAAGTGAAAATACAATCTGATCATGGAAACGGAAAGAGCCACGCCATGTGGTGCATGATGACTGTGATTGAAAAGCAGATAAAAACAACACTAGAATGAATCGTAACCGTACGATGAAGGATATGTGGAAATTATATGGTCTCTCCTGAAGTCTCGGGAAGGACAGTGCACTCCGATGATCAGTGAAAATATTTGCAAAAGTACCCATTCATTCTCACATATTTACATTCAACACCTTGAAAAGTTTGATTTCTCAATCTATGGCATTATTCTCTCCCCAATCATCATTTATAATTGTACCATGTAACCAATAAATAGAGAAGAAAACTTGCGTGCTTATTTTTAGGGCAAAATTCTAAACTATATATTTAAATAAGATTAAATTTAATTTATAGCTTTATTTATCTCATTAAATTTTAGCATACATGGCTATTATAATTGATATACATTACAACGTTTCCCGTAAAAAGCCAGATAATAGTCACAATTATTTATGTTACTTCTTTTAAACTGTCCACAAGATAAACATGTTTCTTAAAACAACATAACTTCTTTTAAAACTTATTATTGATAGCACATTATAGGATGGTTAGAATCGCACATGAGACATAAGCTAGTTGACCTGACCAAAGGTTAGCGCACTACTCCTTCCGTTCATAAAAAAAAAACCAAACTAGGAAACGTCACATCTCATTCTAGGTTAGTATTTTATGGGACGGAGGGAGTACATATGGAGATAGCTTTACACTGATAAATTTTGTAGAGGGAATGGTACCTGCGGAGTGGGCATTGTTTTACACATGAAAAGTAATACTACCTCCGTTTTTTAATAGATGACGCCGTTGACTTTCTCGCATGTTTGACTATTCGTCTTATTCAAAAATTTACGTAATTATAATTTATTTTTTTATGAGTTGTTTTATCACTCATAGTACTTTAAGTGTGATTTATATCTTATACATTTGCATAAAATTTTTGAATAAGACGAGTTGTCAAACATGTGAGAAAAAGTCAACGGCGTCATCTATTAAAAAACGAAGGGAGTACTAAACTAATAATGTCAGAAAAAAATGGATCACTTACACATAGTAAGCTTATTCAGAAGCATGTCCAGGAAATTTGTATGGAGTCATATTTAAGACAAACACAGGATTATGAAATGCATCTAACAAATCAAATTTTTTCTGAGCATCCTTGTGGCATTGATGACATTGATCAAGGTAATACCATTTGACAGGAGGAAAAAGTTAGGGAAAGATTGTGTTCATCAATGCCATTAGTATGCTCTGATTCATCTTAAACTGTTGGAACGCATGACCAAGGCATCCCCCCATGCAACTTCTTGTGCTTGCCATGGTTGGGACAGCTCAAATGCATACTTGCATGTTTATTTGGCCGAATCTATCTTAATAAACGAACAATACAGTGCACGCCGACAAAGGATCCAATGAGATGCATACACACAGATACAGCAAGGAAATTTATTGACATGAAAACTATACAGGTACAGAGTACAATAAAGATTCAGGATGCAAGGAGTATAGTGCAAATGCAACCTGTGAAGTACATGTCACCAATTTATTAATACAACTCTCAGTGCTGAATACAGTGCATAAGTGCAGGTTGCTCTACAGATCCCGACCTTTAGGTTTAAGAGCTCCCAAGCAGCTTCTTGATATCCTTCTGCAGAGATAGTATGGAAATGTTATAATGAGAGCCTAACAATTCAGCCTGTAGAAAGAGATTGCAAGTGGTAGTGCAGGACATTACCTCAATACTAAGAGGGGAGGTGGTGGGCGCATAGCGATCCACCACGCGACCCTCCTTGTCAACCAAGAATTTGGAGAAGTTCCACTTGATGCTATCACCGAAAAGCCCACCTTTGTTAGA
The DNA here is from genome assembly GCF_034140825.1 of Oryza sativa Japonica Group. Classification (NCBI taxonomy): domain Eukaryota; kingdom Viridiplantae; phylum Streptophyta; class Magnoliopsida; order Poales; family Poaceae; genus Oryza; species Oryza sativa. Next base: position 28,345,484 of record NC_089038.1, on the reverse strand, counting down.
CTTCAGATACTTGTACAGGGGTGCAGCATTGTTACCGTTGACATCAACCTGACAGATAAAAAAAAAAGAGACTCAATGCTACTCCACAGAAACACCTCTTCGATAGATAAAACATGTGACTTATATCATTTTGCTTCACACTGATAATTACTCTGATTGAGTTAAAAGTATTGCGTTAACTTACCTTGTCAAAAATGGGATACTCAGCCTTGAAGCGAGTGCAAGCAAACTGGACAATCTCCTCATTGGAGCCGGGTTCCTGCCCTCCAAACTGATTGCACGGGAAAGCCAATATCTCAAAGCCTACAAATCACACATTGGTAATATTCCTTAGCGGTTTGAACCACAACAACCGGAATTGTTTAAAGTGAAGAACTACTAGCACATATAATAACTAAAGCTTAATGATCCATGTGACCATGAACTAGATAATTATTCCAACTTCCATGGTGAAGGAGTACAATATGCAAAGGCAATTACAATATACAAAGATATACAAAGGCAACGGGTCAAAGACACACCTTGGACCTTGTACTTCTCATACAGCTGGCTCAGCTCAGTGTAGTTGGAGTTAGTTAAGCCACTGAAATAATTGGTCGAAGAAAATGCTTAGCGGTGTAAGGTGAAATGGTTCCATATAGATAAAAAAATATATATAGAGCTGCCTACGTCAGATAAGGACAATTATGCAGAAAACGGTTCCATAAAATAAGCAGCAGTGGACCTATTGATTTGGACCATCTTTGCAGTAGACCAAACAAAGACAGTATCGCAGTTCACAATACGAGTTAATGAGTTAATGAGCTGTGCTTGTATCATGATATTTGCATGATTCATATGGGACCGGTTCAGTTCAACTGCTCAACAGGGCTGGGGATGCTCTGAATCTGCTAGTGATATTCTGTTTTGCAGCAGTTTATTATTCTCTTTGGCAAAAGACAACAAATCTGAAAGTTTTGGGGGAAAAAAAAACTTGCGGAAGTTTTCTAGCTAGCCATTCCGCTAAAACAATCCTACATCAACCTGTTGATGTGTAGACGGTGTAGTAGTAAAATTCCATCATAAAATGGGGGGCGTAATGAAGTGAATTAAGTACCATTGGGATGCGACGTTAACGATGAGGAGAACCTTCCCCTTGTAGGTGCTCAGGTTCACGTCTTTTCCGCTTGCATCCTGCACGCCCTCGCACCAAGCAAAACAAGCTAAGAAATTCGGTGAAACACCCAATTACTACTGCTCAACAAATTCACGTCAAGCACCACCCCGGATTACAGGCACCCCCCCCCCCACCCACCCCCCAAAGTACGCACGGCTCGACTGCTCGAGCGGGTTCGGGTTTTGGAAAGCCCATCCCAATCACTGCAGGACAGATCCCTTCGAGAAGGGAGCGCCGCCGACCGAGAGGAGGAACTGACCTTGACGGTGAAGTCGTGGACGGAGGTGGCGGACGGCGCGGCGGCCATGCTGGAGCGAGCGGCGGCCGAGCGGTCTCCGGAGGAGGAAGCGGGTGGTTGCGAAACGGTAGCGTGGAGACGAGGACGAACGATGGAAGCGGTGGGCCGAGAGACAGAGACGAGACGTGATCACCTTGGGGAAGGGGGGGAGTATAAAAAAGGCCAGGCCGAAGGTGTGAACGCTTGTAAACGCAGCGTGTGGCCCACGCGGAGGAGGATGCTCGTTGCCGCCGCGTTCTAGGGAACGGCGGCTCGTGGAGACGGGTCCCGCCGCGTGTTGGGAGGAGGAACCAACCGTACGTGGCGCGGCCGGTCAACTCGCTGTGCCTGCGTCACTGCGTCGCGCATCGGTTGGGTTGGGTTGTTCACTCGTGCACGGACACGGATATGAGGGGAGCGGGGCGCACACATTATCGCCACGCGGCCCACGCCCATCGCGTTTGGGGGGCCTGCTCAACTGTCGATGGTTGCAAAGGCTTGCAGCACGATGGGTCGGGCTGGGGTAACTGATGGTCTATGGCCTCATGGGCCGCAACACGAATATCGTATGTGGAGGGAAAAAGTACACCCAAGGTCCCTCAACTTGTTATCGAATTACAAAATCGTCCCCCAACTGCAAAACTGGATACAACGCATCCCCAACTTACAAAACCATTGCAAAATCCCTCGGTGGTTTTGACCACGGTTTTGTCCGATGTGGTGGCTGAGTCAATGTGGGACCCATGTGGACCCCACATGTCAGGATGCCACGTCAACACCCTTTCTCTTCTCCCTCCCCTCCGTTACTCCTCTCTCTCTCTCTCTCCCATTTCTCCCCTTGAGCATCGGCAGAGGCACGGCGGAGGCCAGCGAACGAGCGAGAGTGGAGGCACGGCGGAGGCGCGGAGAGGCCGGTGAGCTCCTCCCAAGTCCAAATCGTTCATCGCCGGCGAGCTCCACCGCGTGGAAAGAGAGGAGGCGGGGTGGCCGCGGTCGTCGGCGATGAGTTCGAAGGCGAGGGCCCAGAGGAGGCGCGGGGAGGCCGGCGAGCTCCTCCCAAGTCCAAATCAGTCGTCGGCGAGCTCCACCGCGTGGAATGGAGGAGGTGGGGTGGCCACGGTCGTTGGCGATGAACTCGAAGGCGGGGGTCCAGAGGAGGCGAGGGGAGAGCTCCTTAGGGATGGAGCGGACGGCGACGAGGAGCAGGGCGGCGGAGTGGAGGAAGCGGCAAACGGCGCATGAGGAGTCCTCCAGCGCCGCGCGCCATCTTGTCGTCCTCCTCCAGCTCGGTCAACGCCTCCCCGCGCTCGCCGCCGGCGTCGGTGTCGGCTTGGCGGTGGCGGCAGCACAAGAACGGCCGGCATATGGTGGTGCCGATGACCGTGCATTGCGCCGCCTGTGGAAGGGCCGCTGGGTCTCCATCGCCACCAGGGGGAGGGACGCCGCCGCCCTCCACCGCTTCATCGCCGCCACCCTCCTCCGCTCGCTTCTCCCCCACCCGGATGTTGCGCCGCCTTCGTCCGCCATGCCGAATGCCGTTTCGCCGCAGACCGGGGGGACAAGCGCCCGTCTTGGAGAACCTCGTCGTCAGAGCCTGGTGCTTGCGCCCGTTGCCGACCAGCATGCCGGCCACTGGCCTCGATGACCAGGAGGACGAGCACCCGCCGCCCGGCCGCTCCCCGCGCCGTCGCCTGCCCGCTCCGCCGGCCGGACGGCCGCTCCCCACGCCGTTGCCGATCTGCTTGGAAGGGAGGGGATAGAAAGAAGTGTGGGAAAATAGACTAATGTTTCAATGACATGTGGGTCCCACATGGGTCTCACGCTGACTCAGCCACCACTTCGGACAAAACCAGGGTTAAAACCGCCGAGTGATCTAGTCTACAATGGTTTTGTAAGTTGATGGATGCCTTGTGTGCGGTTTTGCGGTTGGGGGACGATTTTGTAATTAGATGACAAGTTGAGGGACCTTGGGTGTACTTTCTCCTATGTGGAGCTAGGCTGTGCTGGGCCGAAAATCCTTTGTTTGGGCTTTATTAGGCTTCGGACACGATGAACGATCAACGTAGGTGGTCTGGTCTGGTCTAGCCGTGTGCCTTTTAACAGGGGATAACGTCCAATTGTAGGTCCTTTGTCTAGGAGTCGAGTTTTGAATCGTATCCCTCAATTGTAAAACCAGCTATAATGCGTAGCCCAACTAGCAAAACCTATACAAATCAAGTCTCTTGATCTTTTTAGATGGTTGTTTTGTCCTACATAACACGTTGACTTAGTCTTTGTTTGACGTGGAGTTTATGTGTGACACCATCTGAAAAAAATAATAAAAATAAATATATAATGGGACCTATATGTTAGTAATAATGGTACATTAAAACTTTTAAAAATATAAGATCCACATGTCATTCACATTATAAAAAAAAAGCCTAAACTCCCTCGCCCTCTCTCTTCCCAACAGCGTATAGCACACCTACCCTGAGCTGCAGCGACTTTGAAGAGAGGGGATATCCTAGCTCGGTGTCACCGCCGTTAGGAATTCCTGCTCGATCTCTCACTGAGGGATTAAATTTGTATTGGCTTTAATAGTTAGGGTTATTTTATATCTAGATTTGTGGTTGAGAGACCTTTATTTAAGGATCTAAAGTAACCTTTTGCTTTAACAGGCTATGGAGCCCATAAAAACTCACTACAGGTCCCAATGTTTATGATGGGTTACTGTTGTTCATGGGGCGGATCAAGCAACAAATTCAATAATGCAACCGATAGCCATCGAGCATGTTTTCCAGAGTCGTATGATCGTATACTATCATCAAGTGCAATGAGGTCAGTGGATCAGGTAGAAGCCTTAATTCGGTGGCTGGGTTATGGCCCTTGACAATGATCGGCCACAAGAGCGAAGGTGTATAGGTAGCTAAGCTGAAGACTGAACCAGTTGTGTTTGCCTGCTCTCGGCAAGATAGCTCCACTGCCCTAGTCGGAGCACTATCTTTCAGCTCAGAATGCAAGTGGCCAAATTATCCCAAATTCCCATGCAAAGTTTCAGCTCAGATACCAAATGTTCCCACTGCGAGCCACGTAGGTAGTAGTAGTAAAGTTCAGGGCATCTTTTGGTTCGAAGTGTGCTCAATTGCGCGTTGCGTGCTAAACTGCTTAGTTAGGTTACTATGATGCCACCCAGAAAAAGAGTTAGGTAACTACCAACGTCGATTAGCCAAGTTGCACGGGAAACCCGGGCATCATCACGAAGCATTAGCATTTCTGCTTTTGAGATTGACGACCTGTCCCCTCCATTGTTAGGAAGTGCCAAGATTAGATGGATTGCACTACAACGTATCACCTGCTAGTGTTGGCAAAGTGCTCCATATTTAACACTTGTAAACACACGGTGCATATATACGTAGGTAATGTACACATTTCAGGTGCCACACAACACACACTAGCACATTTCTTTTAGAACCACATTAGCACATTGTCAACAGATATCTACACCTCTTATTCTAAGCAAATGCTATGCGTGTGTACTGCATGATCAACGGCCCAGTTTTGGGCTCTTGTAGTACCTCAACAGCAGGGACCAGCAGACGACGCTAACGGAGGAAGCAGCCATCGCAGCGCCGGCGACCCATGGCGGCAAGCGGAACCGGGTCGACGGGAAGAGCACCCCGGCAGCGATCGGTATGCCGATGATGTTGTAGCCGAGCGCCCAGACGTAGTTCATCCGTATGCGGAAGAAGGTTTTTCTGGACAGATCGATGGCGGTGATCACGTCTTCCAGGTTGCTCTTCATGAGGACGATGTCGGCCGCTTCAATGGCGACGTCAGTGCCTGCGCCAATCGCCAGGCCAACGTCGGCTGATACAAGCGCTGGAGAATCGTTGATTCCATCACCAACCATTGCCACGGTCCTTCCGGCCGACTGCAAGAGTAAAAAAAAATCGGAGGGTGTGAATAACCAAATAACGGTACGGCAAAAAAAACCAGGAGACATGCAAAAGATTTTATGATAGCTCACCTGAAGTTCTTTCACCTTCTCAGCTTTCTGCTCTGGTTTCGCTTCTGCAACTGTGTTCTCAATGCCAACCTCTTTGCTAATGGCATTGGCAGTCCCCCAGTTGTCCCCAGTCACCATTATACTCTCCACCTTCATAGATTTGAGATACGAAATCACTTCGCGGGCATTTGGTTTTATTGGATCAGATACAGAGATAATGCCCACGACTTCTTGATCCATAGCCACAATGATCGCTGTTTGGGCCTTCTCCTCTTCTTCCGTTAGGATTTCCAAAGCTTCCACCGGGATATCAATGCCTGAAGTCAACATAAAGCTCTTGTTTCCCACCATAACAGCCCTGCCACTTATTTTTGCCTTGACACCGTGCCCTGTCACTGAAATGAAATCCCTTGCTTCAGTCCAGACATGGCTCTCTTCCGAATGGAACTTCTTGGCATGCTCCACGACTGCCTTACCCAGTGGGTGCTCACTGTTGACCTGAAGACCAGAACCGATAAAATTTGAGCAATGTTTCTTTTTACAAATCACAACAAAAGAACCTTAACCAACCTAGGAGGAACTAGGTGACATTTTTAATTAATTAAGAAGAAATAGGCATCCGAATTCGCCTCGATGAGGACTTGAACTTGGGTGGGTCTAGGCATACATCTATGCCCTCAACCAACCTTTTCATATATCACAAAGGAATGATATTTTGCTACAAGTAATAAAGGCATTGAATCAAAAAGATCTAGCAAGCTTGAAAGCATACCTCTGCTGCTGCAACGTAAGCATAGAATTCACGCAAGACCATGTTTTTTAACAGTCTTGTGTTGACCACAACAGGCTTCCCAATGGTTAGTGTCCCTGTCTTGTCGAAAACGATGCAGTCGACCTATAAATGCCATAAAAAATTTGTCAATAATTTGATGTTTGCAAACATGTGCATCTAAAAGTACAATGTTTTTTTATGGACCTTCTGTGCACTCTCCAGAGCTTGCCCACCCTTGATAAGAACTCCTTGTGAGGCACCAACTCCAGTAGCAACCATCACAGCTGTTGGAGTTGCAAGCCCTAAGGCGCAAGGGCATGCAATAACCATAACTGATATCCCGAATTGGAGAGCTAGTTGAAAGCTATCCATGGAAGATGGTATCCATGAGTTAGGGTAACCATGAAGCCTCCCAGCTAAGAACCAAGCAAGCCAAGTAAGCAAAGAAAGAATGATGACCTGAAAGGATGAAGAAGACTATTTAGAATTGATAAGAAATGATATCCGTTGAATTACCACGATGAAACTGAACTTACCAGGGGAACAAAGACTCTAGATATCTGATCAGCAAACTTTTGTACAGGAGCTTTTGCCATTTGCGCTGACTCTACTAGCCGTACAATCTGTGCAAGGGCACTCTCTGATCCAACAAATGTTGCACGGACATGAAGCACACCATTCTCATTCACCGTCCCTCCTATGACAGTGTCACCCTTCCTCTTTGCCACAGGTCGTGATTCTCCGGTGATCATGCTTTCATTCACATGGCTCTGTCCCCATATAACAAAGCCATCAGAAGCAACTTTCCCACCTGGGACTACTTTGATCACATCATTTTTCTGAATCAACCTACTGTCAATTTCCTTCTCGCCCACAACATTCCCTTCATGATCATATATCAACATAGTTGCAGTTTCTGGTGCAAGATCCATAAGCTTGGCAATAGCCTCAGAGGTCTTCCCTTTTGCCAAGATCTCAAGGTACTTTCCAAGAAGGATAAACGATATGAGCATTGAACTAGTTTCAAAAAAATCAGTTGCCATGTAATTATGTGAGGAGGCAGCTCGGAGGATGGAGTAAACTGAGTAGAAGTAAGCTGTGTTGGTCCCAAGAGCAATGAGTACATCCATGTTTGATGAGCCGTGGGATAACGCTTTATAAGCACCAGTATAAAATCTGCGGCCAATTACAAATTGAACTGGCGTTGACAAAATCCACCGCAAGAGCTCACCAATGCTCATCATGTTAATAACCTTCTTTTCGAGCCCATCCTTCAGCCCTGGGATGTACATGAACACCATGGAGGTGAGGAATACCGGGATGGTGAATACTAAACTCCACAAGAAAGACTGCCTGTATCGCTTGATCTCCCCATGTCTATGCTGCTGCCTTCCATCTGCTTCTGGGTATATCGATACAGTAAGATCACCAGAGGCAGCTGACTCAATGACTTCAATGAGGTCTCGAGGACCTGTCTGGTCAGGTTTGTATGAGATGGTGATCTTGTGGAGCTCAGGATCAACTTTTATGTCTTCCACACCAGGAAGAGCTTGGACAGAGCTTTTCACTATCATGATTGATCTCTCGTTGAGTGTGCCATCCACTTTGAGGTCTATCCTGCTCTGATCATCTCCAGTGGTGATCAGTATTGCTTCAAAACCCGTCTCTTCAACTGCATGGGTTAGTTGACTGGCAGTAACGATTCTACGGTCATAACGGATTTCTGCCTCTTCAGTAGCCAATGCGACAGAAGCTCTCTGAACACCAGGAACAACTTGCAAGATGGATTCCACTGTGCTCGCACAAGATGTGCAGGTCATTCCTTTTATGTGCAGCCTGCATACTAGAATGTTTTTTTCCTTGACTTCCTCATCAATCAGCTTAGCTTCAAAGCCCACATCCTGGATGGTTTCCCTAATTTTTTCCTCCTGTCAAATGGCATTGATGAGCACAATTTCCAAACATATAAGAAAGGAAGAAAAATTGGATTGAAACATGTGGACATGTGTAATGTAAAAACATGAAGTAAAACTATTGAAAAAATGGAAAAAGGGTACCACTATGAAAATGTTCTGTTAGATGTTGATCAAATACAGAAAACAACAAAGTTATCCAAAATGCAATGGAACTAATATATGTTTTCTAGAAATTCAACAGATCCAAAACACAAATAGTCTTTCTTTTTAATTCCCAATCAATATAAAGCGCTACGAAGAAAGAGGCACTATCCAATGGGACGGTGACAAAGACAGGCTTCAGCTCATAGTGGGATCCTGACAGAGATAACTGAAATACTGTTTGTGTTATACAGGCCACCCAACTCAAAAGATTGTAAACAAAACTTCAATCCTTACATCAAAGATTATTTCTCGAATTGTAATATCAGTCCTTTGCAATGTACTTTATCCATAAGTGTGCCAGCATCTTCTAACTATTACTGACCAAAAGTTACTAGATGCAGAGAGAGTTGACACAAATAAGGAAATGCATGACCAAGCAACCACTATGTTGAAATATCTTTGGTTTGTTTCATGTCCTACAATGGGGATCAAATGAAATTATCTTTAACAGTGAACTTACAGCCTTGCACAGTGGGAAAATGACATCCAATAATAGAAAAGGCACCCCCTTTCGTTCTAATAAATTTCAAGATACTGATTAAAAGCGACACATCTTGATCAAATAAAATATTAGTTTTTCCGAAAATATATTCAGGATAATAATGATGGGGAATAAGATTACAATTTTGCATCCCCAAATGCGCCACTGATCAGAGAGCGTAATTATGAGATGATAAACGTGAGTAACAAATTGTTCCTGAATAAGAAAATATATTCCAACTTGTAGTATTAGTAGTAACTAATCAGGCATATGCCTGCATCTAGTGGAAGGAACACCAAATGAACAATTTGGAACTTTGCAACAGAATGAAGAGTGCAACAGTGTAAAAGTCGCCAAGCAAAACAGGTAAGTACAAAGTTTACGTGGTACAGAAAATTAGTTAGTTAAATCTGAAATTCTGATTTCAGTAAAAAGAACTTGAAACAGTCGTTTTGGGAATATCAGGTAAATTAGAATTACATGGCACATGCACATTAGATTGTTCTTCCTTTCTACTTTCTGTCCAGAAGCAGAGGTTGTCTGCTACAAACAATAAGCAGGACGTCCATTTTTTTATCAAATACGTCTTCATATTGAAACTACAGGTCTGTGCAAATCTTAATACTTGCAGCTGAAGGAGTTGGTGGGATCCAACAGGCCAATCCATGTTTCAAGGGATCCCCAAAAGCAGCTAGCAGTTCAACGTCACAAGCAAAGATGTCTACTTGTAACCTTCTAAACCGCAAAGAGAACTTTTCACGAACCCACCTCACATTTCAAGTATTTCTGAACTTGTGGAGCATCAATTAAAGCTCACTCAAATCCTTTTTCGTGATACTATGCGTATGGACATTTCTAATAACATGTTCATAAAAACATGCTTTAATCAGTGTGTCTGATATGCTACCTGTCTATCTACTGCTAATGTTACACAGCTATGTATTTGTCTCTACGCGCTAAATAGCTGGGAGCCCGGAGCCTGGGAGCCTGGAATTTAATAAAGTTCCCGTGTACCTACTTCCAAGATCAAACCACTTTGCGTATAAGCACCCGCAACTAACGGTATGGAGTATGAACCGAAAAATGTCGCACACAAAGCATCATTCATTTTTTTCCCCTTATTAAATTTACCTAGCTATCCACAGGCTGATCAATCTGGTCGTGCGGGAAGCAAGCAGCCCGTAAGAAACGCGGCATGCTTTAAAAAAAATATATGGAAAAATCGGAGCGACGGAGCCTTCGATACTCACCGAGACGAACGCCGGGTAGAAGACGACCTGCGCGCGGCCCCCGAGGACGTCGACGGCGGCGTCGTGGATGCCCTGGAGCCGCTTGACGGCCTTCTCCACCGAGCCCGCGCACGCGGCGCACGTCATCCCGGACACCTCGAACACCGCCACCTTCTCCTCCTCCTCCGCCCCCACGGCCGCCGCCTCCAGATCGCCGTCGCCTCCTCCTCCTCCTCCTTCCCCTCCCTCTCCGGCGACCGCGGCCGACCTCGGTCGCCGCGGCATGGACGGGTACCGCGGCCGCAGCACGAGGCGGCGGCTCACCTCGGAAGTGCCGCCGCCGCCGCCGCTTCCGTGGAAGCAGGAGAGGAAGAGGGCTCGAGTGCTCGCCGCCATTGGCAGCGTGTTCGCGTGACCCCCTCGAGTTTGGGGAAGAGGGCTTCTGTTTTTATTTTCCTTTCTTACAATTTGATCGTTTGATTTGCTGCTGGTTTGTGGTGAAATGGTTTAAACATGGCCGAATTTATAGGGTCGGGGAGGGCGGCGTGAGGGGCGCCGGGGTGGTGGGGTGGATCGTCGTGCTCGCTCAAAAACTAAAAAGAGGGTAAAAAATGAAAAAAGAAAGAAAAAAGAGAGCGCGACCGCTCTAGCGCATGGTTACGTATTGGAAAACCGCAACACGAAAGTGCTCGCGAACGCAGCATTGGAGTAGGAAAAATTATGGGTGCACCTCATAAATGCTAGCGCAACGGCGCAAACGCTGCAACATGTAGCGTGAGGTGAAAAGAAAGTTGGGACGTCGACCGATGACCGCTCTCTCAGCCTGGTTGGGGTACACGTCAGGCGCCATTGCATTTCGAGCATATGCTTGTGACATGGTTAAGTGCACCACTTGAAACTGGTGTTTTTTTTTTTCAGATTGCAATGCATTATTATTTAGACTGTACTCCTATTTAAGATCTTTATAATGGGAAGTTATTTAACAGGTATGGTATGTTACAAATAGATGTGATGTGGTTACATTGTCATCAGGTAATCAATTCTAGTTCCCATACGAAAACGTGGTTTCAACAAATAAATGGGTCAATGGGAGAGGAGGTTTTCAAGCTTTAAACACAAACCAAAGTGTGAGAAGATTTATCACACCCCCCCAACCCCCACAAAAAATACAACTCGATGGTTACTTAATATTCAAAACGTGAATGGTATAAGTTTAGGGCTTGTTAAGTTTCTAGGATATTCAAAATGTAATAATAGAAAAAAATGTAGAAATAGTATGGGAATACTTGTGCAAACTTTTAAGAATTGAAAAACATAGGAAAATTTCTTATGGTTGTGTAGCAAACGATCCAAAGGATTGAAGTGGAGGCATAGGAATTTTTCTTTGGTGCAATCTTTTAAAATAAATGATAATGTAGTGTCCATTTCAAAGGAGAAGTGAATAAGCCTTTAACATACAGATAAAATGAGGTGCTTCGAGTAATACCAAATCTTGTTTGACACTTTAGCGTTATTATTTTTCATATAGCTGGAATATGAACGCCTATTAAATTTTATGCATCCTAGGCATTTTTCACTGATTAAACACTAGCAGTGATGCGCTGATGCGCGTTCCGGTGTTATGGACGTGTGTGCGTATAGTAGATTCTTTTCCACAATCAAACTTGGGCTTGGGCCTCAAGAATACGTGGGCTGGATCACTACCGTTTGCTGACATTTTCAGGGCCTTTCTTTTTGTTTTGAGCGGGCTGGAAGGCTCTGGAAGACGGTAACATGCAGCCTTTTAATAACTCTATTCGTTTCAAAAATAGATTAACCTAGTATAATACAACGAATTTTGACATAACGAATCTGGACATTTAGGTATGTCCAGATTCATAAACGGAGGGTATAGGTCATTTTGAAAATGCATCTGTCCACGTCTTTCGGGCTAAGACATTCATACACAAAAGACAAAGATGCCGTTTACAATTTGAAATCACGCCTCCCGTTTAAACGTTCCACACGTCAAGTACTCCCCGAATAAATATTTAAACGCCTGGATGACCGGAGCGCTTTGGATAGAAAAAGTTTTAAATTCAAATTTGACCTGGATTTGCTTCGTTCGCTTGTGGTGCCAGCATACTTGCGTCTGCAATCGTTCGCATCAAATTTTGAATTATAGAATATGTGGGAACAGCCGAACAAGGTTGGGCATGCTGCCAGGAAATCCTCTTGAAACAACGAATCAAATTCAACTCAGATTAATTTGTTTTCAAGCACAGACGTGTAAGCGAACCGGCCGGCGTTTCAAAAACAATCGAAGTCAAATCAGGTTTGGGTTATTTTTAACTGGAGTAGTAACAAAAACAGGTGACGGTTCTCCCTGGATAACAGCTAATCTCTCGAACCACGCAGAGATTTCTTGCTCTGATGGTATCTTTAAGCGTTGTTTAGAGAAGAGCCATCTGGCATCTTCGTTTAAAATCGCGCGAAAAATTCAAACTCGGACGATTTAACGCAAAGTTGGCATCCAAAAGTCAAACACATGGGAGCTAATCCGATCGAGTTGCGTGATAGTTAATCAAGGCGCTGTTTTTTGTTTTACTGCATCGTGGCGTCATCCGATAGGCGATAGCTTAACCTGACAGTCAATCAGTTGAGCTGGCTGCTTAATTTCTAGTTAAACAACTGGTTTGTTTAAGACTAGCTGTTCAGCTCGTTTAGGGGAAGGTTGTTCCTGAGTGGGTTCTTAGTACATGAATCCTGAAGAACTGCAGGTAGAGGCAGGTGTCACTACTGACATCGATTGTAGCAGTAGCCTACGGAATCACTGAAGAAAAGCCAAGCAGTATCCGACATTCCAAGTGGCAAGTCATCGTCCAGCTAAGCTGTATCTATCCGTAGTTAATTTAGTGCCCAGGCAAAATGTGAATGTCAACTCTGGAATCAGCCCGCATAGAGCGATCTCCACCCTTAGCAGGAGCCAATCATCAATATGGTCTCTTATTCTCTTTTAGCAGATGATAACTGTCAAATTTTTTCATGCAACAGCATTAGCAGATGACATTTTTGTCAAAATTAATATGACAGTGATTTCCTTAATGTGTGCATTTTTTAGTCAAGCGCGACAAATGCTTGTAAAAAATAGAGGCAATACACTATGCCGTGCCCCATTGAGCAGATTTCATGACCTCCCTGGGGAACACTGACAGTGATGAGCGTTTCCCTGTGATCCTTTCCTTACGTATGGTGATCTGCGAATGACTCACACTCAGTGATCGATTACTCCCTAAAGGCAAAACTAGAATACTTTCTGTATCTACCGCCATTACGTGATCACAGATTGATCAAGAAATGCTTGACGAGTATAATTATTATCGGCTTAATAGCTATTACTTGTCGCAGCTCGATGCTCTGGGAATCTAGTATTCCAGGGAGCAAACGTAAAAGCAGAAATGCGAAAGATTCAGGTGAAGACTTTCTTGCTCAGAATCGGTAGGGTTAATACCCGATATGGGCTGAGCAGATGCAAATTGCTTTAAATGGGCTCGGAAACACGATCTCGTAGATATCAACAATGGAGGCCCATTAGATAAGTTTAGCCCAAACAAGACAGTGGCCTGCAGGCTGCACGGCTGCCCCTCAAGTCGTCAATCACCACAACGCCATCTTCTTCTCGTTAGGTTCTTGGATTTCATCGCTCAAATAGGAAAAAAAAAAAACTTCCAAATCTCCGCCCGGACTGTCACTCAAGGTTAGGCGATTTCTCCTTGCTTCGGATTCCTCTCCGCGCAAGATTTCTGCACCTGCTCCTCCAAATCCTCGGTTAGTTTCTTGAGTCACCTTGCCTGCTCGAATCATATAGTTCTTGATATTTTTCTCTGTTGATTGCCTTCCTGGTGATGCAGTTACTACTCCACTGATGTAGTCCCCATTTGCGTTTGCCCTCCCCTCAATGTAATGGGATAGATTTTATTTTTTGTGCAGTTCTTTTGATGGAATACTAGTTACTATCTTGCGCGCAGTATTTCAGTCACTGAATTTGAAGCCCATATCACTGAGCTAAGGACAATATTGAGAATTGATGTGGTGCTAGCTAACACGAGTACTTACTAGGGCCTGATGGGGAGCAGAGGTGGAAGTGGCGGCGATGGCGCAGAAAGCCATGGCTATGCCGCGGACATCCACTCCATCAGGGAGGCGCAGGCTCGCATCGCACCATACGTGCACAAGACGCCCGTTCTGTCATCAACATCGATCGATGCCATAGTGGGGAAGCAGCTGTTCTTCAAGTGCGAGTGCTTCCAGAAGGCGTGAGAGTCACTGCCCCCCCCCCCCCCCCCGCGTGTTGTTTGGCATATCTGCCATGCTAATTTCTACCTGCTGCTAATTGCTTGTGTGGGGATATGAATATATGATGTAGAGGGGCGTTCAAGATCCGAGGCGCTTCCAATTCGATATTTGCGCTTGATGATGATGAGGCATCCAAGGGCGTTGTGACGCATAGCAGGTTAGTGCTAGCTTCATAGTTATTGCAATGTTACCTGGCATCCTAATCCTAAGAAGCATCACAGTGAACTGAACTGATTGAAATGGTTTCTTCTCAGTGGGAACCATGCTGCTGCAGTGGCTCTTGCTGCAAAGCTACGCGGAATACCTGCTTACATTGTCATTCCAAGAAATGCACCGGCATGTAAGGTTGACAATGTTAAGCGGTACGGTGGCCATATTATCTGGAGTGATGTCTCCATTGAATCAAGAGAATCTGTTGCTAAAAGAGTTCAGGAGGAAACTGGTGCTATTCTTGTTCACCCATTCAATAATAAAAACACTATCAGGTATGATTTCTCTGTTCTAAGTTCTTTTTTATTGAGTTGCTCTGTTGCTATGCGGAAAGTTTGTTCATATCTCAAATCATGAACACATTGTACAGAGACTAAAAGCTGTTTGCTTTAACATATCATACCCCTAGATACTGGTGCTGCTAAAGTCTAAGTGGATTGAACATGTCACTAGTACTCTATTGTTTATCTGGTAGTCCCAATTCCTGAGCTTACTACTTTGATGCAAAAGAAGTCCATTTGGGATTTGAAATGGACAGAGCGGGGTGAACTTTGATAGGCTCTTCTTCTTACGAGTATATGAAATTACTTGATAGTAGCCTTGGTTCACTATCAATTCATGAAATCAGCACTTAATTCAAACTGTATATGATATCATTACTCTTAAATCATATTTCATCCAGGTTTCATGATTTTTTTTATATACCAGCCTAGACTAAAAAGGGCAATATCTACTTGACATATTTCATACAGCTTGTGTTTAACAACCTTAGTTTCTTTCCATGTCTTGCCACTTTAAAATGTGTACTCTTAGCTTATTGAATAGCAAACATGAACTTTTCAGTGAATCATGCAAATTCTGATATGATGTTTTCTTTCAGTGGTCAAGGTACAGTGTCTCTCGAACTTTTGGAGGAAGTCCCTGAAATTGACACAATAATTGTTCCAATCAGTGGTCTGTACTCTACTGTATTAACTTCTTCTGTAACACAAGTCTTTCTTTTCTATTTTGACGCATGCATATACTTTTGGCTACACTACAGGTGGTGGTTTAATTTCTGGTGTGGCACTGGCTGCCAAGGCCATAAACCCTTCAATACGTATTCTGGCAGCAGAACCAAAGGGTGCTGATGATTCTGCCCAGTCCAAGGCTGCTGGAAAGATCATAACATTGCCTTCAACCAACACCATTGCTGATGGACTTCGAGCTTTTCTTGGTGACCTGACATGGTAAAGCATTATACATTGAACCGATTCTCAGCATCAATCTTCTCCAAATGCATTCCCCACACTAATTACAACCATAGTAAAATGTTAACCTGTTGTCAGCATCAATCTTTTCCAAATGCATTTGCAAATATTTATGCGGTTTTATTTGAAATATCTATTGACCCAGCAGGCAGTCATGCTTCAAGAAAACTTCTTAGATTTGATCTCTGCATTTTAGGCCGGTGGTGCGCGACTTGGTGGATGATATCATTGTTGTGGATGACAATGCCATTGTGGACGCCATGAAAATGTGCTACGAGATGCTGAAGGTGGCTGTTGAGCCGAGTGGAGCAATAGGCCTCGCAGCCGCCCTCTCTGACGAGTTTAAGCAAAGCTCTGCTTGGCATGAGAGCAGTAAGATAGGGATCATTGTTTCTGGAGGCAATGTTGACCTCGGTGTCCTCTGGGAGTCTCTCTATAAACGTTGATTGGACAGTCCAGTTTGTACCACTGATGAAATCTGTACCTGAATTTGAATAGACGGGGCTAGTAGCTGTAAAACCTGTAAATCCATTGGTTCCTTACAGGAAATTGCCTTGGCTGCTGAATTACTCGATGCAGGAAATTGCATTGCCATTGACTTCAATACTTCAGTCTAGAGTGCTGATTGCTGAACTGCTGGACATCTGGACCATTTTTGCGTTAGATTTCTCCCCTTACATTTTTTATCTTTACCTTTTTCTTATTAAACTTATGGTTGTACTTCCTCTGTTTCACAATATAAGTCATTTTAGCATTTCCCACATTCATATTGATGCATGTCTTAGATTCATTAGCATCAATATGAATGTGAAAAATGTATATATGTCTTAGATTCATTAGCATCAATATGAATGTGGGGAATGCTAGAATGATTTACATTGTGTAATGAATCTAAGACATATATATGTCTTGGATTCATTAGCATCGATACGAATGTGGGAAATGCTAGAATGATTTACATTGTGAAACGGAGGAAGTATGTCTTATGGCAGAATCGATGTAATCCATTTTTTTTTTTTTTTTTGAATTATCTAAAAAGATCGCTTGACGCGAATTTTACAAAAAGATCCCTGATTTGCCTTTTTCAGAAATACCCCTCGTTTAGCCGTTATTTCGCGGAGTGGCTCCCACTGCTTCTAGATGCGTGGACGGTGGATCAAGGCGTGAGCCCGAATCTCAAAGCGTCAGCGCCTCCCAAAACGAAGCCCTCCTTGCTCGGCTGTTCCCTTGCTCCCCTCCCGACTCCCGTCCCCCGCCGCCGCGCGCCGCCGCCCAGAGAGAGAGAGAGAGAGAGTGAGATACCAAGCTCGAGGACAGCACCACGCGCGACGGCGAGAGAGCGTCCGTAGCCCAAGGCGATGGCGAACAAGCGGCAGCGGGAAGCGCGGAAGCGCTTCCGCGAGGCGAACCCGGGCCTCTTCCCCGCCAACCCGACCCCTCCCGCCGACGGCACCAAGAAGAAGAAGAACAACAAGAAGAGCATGTTCAAGAAGACGAGTAAGGCGGGTGGGGGAGGCGCGGGGAGGTCGAAGCACCCGCTCCGGGTCCCCGGGATGCGGCCCGGGGAGCGGTGCTTCATCTGCAAGGCCGCGGACCACGTCGCCAAGGTCTGCCCCGAGAAGTCCCTCTGGGAGAAGAACAAGGTATCTGCCTACCACCATTCGTCTCAAAATCCCTGCCTTTTGCAAGCTCTTGGGGATAATTTTTGCTCGGCCCAATGTCTTTTGCTATAGAAGCCATGGACCTAAGAACGTCAATTAAGGTGACCTTAGGTTTAGATCAGCATTTGTACTTTCTGACTTTCTGTTATTATTGGGGGTTAAAACCAACGAAATCAGTATGGGTTTTCTGTTTATTGTTCTGTTTATGCCTTGTTCTGTTTAATGTTGCGGGGTGTTATTTACGTTATGCAATACCTAGCAGTGGGCACTGGGCAGTGCGTGTATTGGTTGTTCTGTATTTTTTTGTTTTATCACACGTTGTATCTATCTCTAGGTGAATGGCAAAACGGTGACTTCTGGAGGCCATCCTGATAAGTGTTTTACTGCTTCCATTCCAACCTTTAATCAGTGGATTCTGGCTGTCACAGTTATATATTTTCAGTCAGTAGTATTTTTTTTTTCAGTACTTAGTTGCCTCAAAGTCTGACCAGTTCATTTGTGGTTTTCAAGCTAAAATTTAATATTTATATTTTCTTCTTTCAGATTTGCTTGCTCTGCAGGCAACGAGGTCATAGCCTGAAGAATTGCCCTGACAAAAATGATGAAAATTTGAAGAAATTCTGTTATAATTGTGGTGAATCTGGGCACTCACTTTCCAAGTGCCCCAAACCCATTGAAAATGGTAAATAATACATCCTTTCATCTCATACAGTTGCCAGTTTCCATACTCGATACCTGCAAATAGTTACCCTCAGCCATATGATTTCCTCGCACATTTAGCATGATTTTTGCATACAGGGGGTACAAAGTTCGCAAGCTGTTTTGTCTGCAAACAGCAGGGACATTTGAGCAAGAATTGTCCTGAAAACAAACACGGCATTTATCCAAAGGTATTATCAGATACTCTGTTGTCCCTTATCACCACAAGATCTTGGACTGAGATAACATTCTGCATTTAGGGGCTCAAAATGTCCACTTTGAAGGATGTTCTGCTTGCATTATCTTTCCTTTATTTAGTTGCATGTCTCCATTACGTGTGGATTCTAACTCTATACATTTGTTAGGGAGGTTGCTGTAAGATATGTGGTGAAGTTACACACCTGGCCAAGCATTGTCCAAACAGAGGGAGGCAAGACTTGATATCTTCTGGGGATGATGGTAAACACAAACCTCAACTGTAACATTTTGTGGGAACTGTCTTAACATTCCTCCACGGTATCATGTGTATTGTACTTTTGCTGATTCATTTTAAAAAATTTGGAACTTTCACTAACTTCTTGTAGCTGATCTTTGTATCCACTTGTTATTAATACTGTTTACATTTAGTAAATAACCATTGAAGTGTTTTCATGGATGTATAGACCATACGCTTGTTTTGACAATACATTGGAGAAAGAAGAACAGATTATGTTTACCTTTTCTATCCATGTGAGAATTAAGGATTAATACTTAGATGTAAGCATTTGGCTAACCTTATGAGGAGAAAATGACTAGCCTGCCAGGCGTGCCTCTTTTGTTTTGTTAAAGAAACATAACATGATGCTATACTGTAACATAGAATCTGTGCCGATGGGTAATTGGGTGAATACGCCTTTAGTAGTAGCAGTCTGGCTAAGGCGCCAAGCAGATGCCATCATGCTAATGTGTGAGATAAGTTATGATTTCTTATATGTTTGAGATGGTCTATAATTTTGTCCGATGGTGCTATCAAACATCTGGTAACTTTTTTCCGTACAGTTATTAGTAGCCGCTCATTTATTTGGTCTTCTGCTTATTTCTAGCTTTCAATACGGAGGAGCATCACCTGGAAGACAATGCTGTTCTCCGGGGTGGAGATGACCTTGATGACGATTTTATTGAAGAAGAAGAAACAAGACACACCAAGGCAAAGAAGGCTAAACAATCTAGTTCAAAATCTACCACAGAGACAGGCGATGGTGACAAGAATACCAACACTAAGGCAAAAGTAAAACAAGCTCCGAAAGTTGTAAAATTCTTTGGTTAAACTATGTAACCTTTGTAGCTTACCAGTAATGATACAGAAGAAGATCCTTCCGAACAATTTTGTCTATTGGGGGATCACGGTTTTGTAACGTACAACGGGAATTTAATATGATCTACTGTTCAATGTTTTGAGAAGTGATGTTCTTGGGTGTCAACATTGCGTTTGTGTTGATTCAAGGAGCTCTGCCAGTCTGTTAACGCCTCTTCTCTGCCAGTCTCTAGTTGTTTTGTTACCATCATAGTCATCAATAATTCGTTTAAATACCAGTTGAAGAATCTAGTGCGCTTGACGACTCAAATAAACCGCGTTATAGATTTCTGGAGCAGTATTTGCTGCCCCAAAGATGAACTTCTGAAGCAATTGCGCATTCTCTGAACTTCTGAAGCATTCAGCCGCTGCAGACAAGAAGATGAGTTTGTGACTCGCCGTGCCATGCCTGTCCGTTGTCTCGCAATCACGGCGATGGGTGGATGGGTGGTGGAGCGCATGTTGGTCTGGGTCTCGCGCACGTATAGTAGTGAAGGCCCTGAAGGGGGATCGTTGGTCAAACGCGCGGCCCGGCTCCTCCTCCTAACGTGGCGGCATGGCGCCATGCAAAGCTGCTTATCTATATTTTGCCTGCTTCCCCCCTCTTTCAGGCCTTGGAGATCGATCTCTTTGCCATTCGCCATCGCCATTGCCCACCACCTCCTCCTCCACGCCGATCCGTCTCTCCTCGTCACCGCCGTGCAGAGATCGAAACCTATCAACCATGGTGAGTATACGATCGACCAATTACATATGCCAATACGATCGACGTCTAACTGCTGCTGTTGCTGTTGCTGCTTGATCTGGGCATGCAGGCGAACTCAGCGTCGGGGATGGCCGTGGGCGACGAGTGCAAGCTCAAGTTCCAGGAGCTCAAGTCGAAGAGGAGCTTCCGCTTCATCACGTTCAAGATCGACGAGCGGACGCAGCAGGTGGTCGTGGACAGGCTGGGCCAGCCGGGCGACACCTACGACGACTTCACCGCCTCCATGCCCGCCAGCGAGTGCCGCTACGCCGTCTTCGACTTCGACTTCGTCACCGACGAGAACTGCCAGAAGAGCAAGATCTTCTTCATCTCCTGGTAAAATATATGAATTTAACCAGCGCCTTTTAATTAATTTTTGCCTTCACATTGAATTGCATGCCTCGACTAATCTTGGATCTCTGAATCTGCGGTGTGATCACTTGGTTTCCAGGTCGCCGGACACGTCGAAGGTGAGGAGCAAGATGCTGTACGCGAGCTCCAAGGACCGGTTCAAGAGGGAGCTGGACGGGATCCAGGTGGAGCTGCAGGCGACCGATCCCAGCGAGATGAGCATGGACATCGTCAAAGCGAGAGCCCTCTGAATTAACCAAGATGTTCCCAAGCCTCCCTTAATCAATCGTTCGCGCGTGCTAGCTGATCAAGCGATCAGGCATATATATATGCATGCATGCTCTCATGCTCCAGCAGGAACAGAACAATGCTTGTTTTTGCATCGGGTTCCTGCATATATGCAGGCTTTCAGTGTTTGATCCTACCTGTCGATCAGAGTACTGTCAATTCATTAATTAGTACTCCTGTAAACTAGATGATCTTTTATCTTCTCCGATCTGGCCCATTCTAGACCCGTTATTCCAATATCGATTTTTCCTGTTATTGCTGAGGTACATATATGTATTGATGTGCCATATGAATTCCTGCGTGGCTGTGTATGTGAGCGACTGGAATCCAGAATCAGGCCAACAGGCCGTGCGTGCCGCATGGTATTTGAATCGAAGAGGAAAATACGGCAAGGATGTGATGTTCGCCTCTGCGGCTCTGCCTGAGCGCTTCATTCTGGTTCATTTCGAGCAAACGGGTGGCTGAAACCTGGTGGGTTTCGATCAGTTTCAAGGTTCCTCTGCGGCTCTGCTAGCTTTCAGCCTCATCTTTTCGCTTATGCTTATACTTATCAGCTAAAATTTGAATTTTCAATTTTTAGAGTTGATTTTATGTTTTTTTTCATCTAAGTTTATTTTTGACCTTTGATTTTAAATTGTTAAGAACACGTACATAAAAAAAATTATTTATAAATTACTTTTTATCTGTAAATACTTCATTTCACTTATTTCTCGAATAAGTGAAGCAATAGGATTTACATCGTTTCACTTATTTCTCGAATAAGTGAAGCAATAGGGTTGTTTTTTTTTACTGGAAATGCTACAGGACAATGGGGCCGTTTGTTGTCGGTCGACGCTTGGGATTGGGGCCTTGGCCCTTGGGTTGGGGGAAGCTGAGGTAAACAAATGCTAATGCACAGAGTAATCAATTAAGCGCCGTTACCTATGTCTATTGTCCATCTGTGATTTGAATGATCTTTGGGGTGCTAGCTGCTTCCACTATTCCAGCGAGTGTTGTTTTTTGAAATATCAACAGGGGGAGAGCTAATTAGAGGAAAGAGATACATAGCAAATTGTTCAAATTACAGATTACAAATTAACGGAGAGAAAGGAGGAAAGCAACTCCTTCCAAGCTTAAATAGTCGGTCTATCATCCAAGTGGAGAGGCTCAAATAATCGGTCTATCATCCAAGCGGAGAGGCTCCGCCTGAAGTGAGGCATCTTCAGGGCGTTCACAGTGCATCGCCGATTTTTGCTGTTCCTCGTATGCCACGTAGACGAAGAACCTTATAAGCTTCATACTCCACAGTGCAAGTACTAGTAGGGGGTCCCACCAGTGACAAACTTTTTACTTTTCATCTCTCTCCTTTTTCTTCCCATCCAAATGAGTACTAGTACTCTTAGCTTTTATCCACCCAAACGAGTAGTTTCTCTCCAAGAACCCGGTGGTAAACTTTGGACACAAGAACTTTATTTTGGTGGGTCTGGAAGAAAACGTGGCATGTGACTTTCTCCTTTGCAGACATGGGAGGACGATGCTGAACGCTACACAAGTCCACTGTGAACTCCCTCAGTACATTTTGGTCATAAGTCATGGTAGCGATTTAGGTAGTCTACGGAAATCCGAAAAAGATTTCCCTTGGGGTACTTGTACTTGTACTCGTACTACGCCCTCCGAATCACTTTGCATACGACCCATGTACGACTATGACTAAGCTGTGAAAGACTTGAGCATGAAAAGAATCCGAGCAAACTGATTAGTCTCATAAGGTGAGTCGCACGCTAGTCATATGCATGAGTTGTATGCATAGCAGTGCTCCTACACCCTGCAAAACTAACACACACATCCCGTTTAAGATAATTGAAATTGATTAAATTATGCATAATCTGGTTTTTATGTAGTTGTCTGAGGATATAAATGAATGAGTTAAACTAATATGAAGTTGGAAAGTTTCTTTAAAAATGTTTCAGGAATTTTGTATAATATTTGTTTTCTTTGCACGAAATGCACGGAGAGCTTGGAAAGCATGCAAATGGAAATTCAAAATCCAGAATAAGAAAAGACAATAACCACAGTTCCAGCAAGATTGCAAAAGTCAGCCTGCACAATTCAGGCAAGCATTTAGCTGTGTATGGCATTGCCTCAAGCCAGAAGGGATACAAGTTCATCGCGTCCGGCTTCTGCAGCACTGCGTGACTGAAAGTCTAAAACACTAACTAGATGCTTGGCTGTGTAGCGTGTCTTCAAAGTTGCACCGACTCAACGAGTATAATGCTGCACTGCTGCTTTCAACTTTGCACATGACCTCGCGAAGATCTGGACTAATCAATCTTTCTGAGTCGTGTCAGACTGTCAGGCGAGCTCACCTACTAATCACTTTTTGAACGTCACAGTAGTTCGCGGAGAGAATTAACTGAGATTTTTTAATCAGTCCATGTGGTACTCGTCAAAGTTCTTTGTAATTAAATTGTAATCACTTGCACATATAGGTCACTAATCGAGCATTGCGAGATTGGAATAACTAGCAGTAATAGTACATGGACGAGAAAATGCCCCTTTCTGCTATTCAGTTCATGCATGTATACTGTCTTAAACGTGTTTACGTCCATGGGAGTAGGCCGCATCCTACTTCGATCGTAAGTACTCCGTAACATTCAGTTTGCAAATCGCAATCGTGTGAACGACCATCGGTTGTGCCATACCTTTCCTTTGTCTGCAAGCATTGAAGCAATAGGAGTAGTACGTTGCTCCTTTTTATTGTTGGTCCTGCATCGATGCAGCTCAGCAGCTCCTCCATCATGCCTGGCCCTGCATGTGCTGTTGATCTTGAATGAGTTGAACTTCTCTTGAAATGAAATCATGTTGGATTCAACTTCCATCTAGGGGTTGTGCTTAGATCAAAACTCCAAAACTGTATTTGCCAGATTCATAAAAAAATTTCATCACGTACAACAAGTGTATATTCCTGCTCGTTGAATTGGTGTTCGTTGTCTGTCTCTGTCACATGGGCCACCAGGCCCAACTTGTTAGTCAGCTTCCTTAACGGGCGCAATGCGCCGCGAAGGCCCAAACCGCGGCACCAAAGTCCAAACGCCTGCGACTGGGTGCGAGGCTGCGACACTGGAAAGCGGCCGCGACCCGTGACCGTGAACCCGCCGGCCGCGCCACGTCGTCTACTACCTCTCCCCCTTCCTGCTCTTCTTCTCGTCCAGTTCGTCCATCTGATATCCCCACCCATCCTCTCCGCCTCGCGGATCTCGCCATGCACCGCCGCTGATCCCCAACCTCTCCGCCGCTGCGCCGCAAGGCCAATCCCACCCCCGAACGCCACCAGATCTGCGCGCCTCCGCATTGCGCGCTGCTCACCTGCCCCCTTCCACTCCACCCCCGCTCTCTCTCTCGAATCGCTCGCGGTTTTCACTGTCGTTGACCGATTCCGCCCGCATTTTTATTCCCGAGACCTTGTTCGGTGTTTGGTGTTGATGTCGTAAAGCCCTAGCAATGGCGGAGGAACCCCGCGAGTCGTTGGATTCCTCGCCGGAGCCGCCGCCCCCGGGGCAGGACTCCGACGAGCAGTTCTCGGCGGTCCCGCTCGCCGACGAGGTGCGTGCAGAGGGGAGCGAGCTGGATCCGGATACGAGCGCGGGCACGTCGGTGGCGGTCACGCCGGCGCGGTCGGAGCCGTCGCCGCCGCCGCCGAGGAGGAGAAGGCCTCGGCCGCTGGGCGTGCCGCCGGACGCCCCGCAGGAGGTTGTGCGGGCGGTCGACGACGCGATCATGGTCGGAGGCGGGGCCGCGGCGGCGGCCGGGGTGAACCGCCTCCACGAGATGGTCTCCGAGGAACAGGGCGAGTTGCCGCACACCGTCGTGGACGTGCTGCTTGGCACCATGGGCGGCGCCGATGGCCTCGACGAGGTAGAAGACAAGACCGGCACCGGCGCTCCCCCAAGCATCATGTTCAACTCGAGAGCCGCCGTTGTTGCCGCGGAGCTCCTGCCTTACCTCCCCTGCGGCGATGAGCCATCTCCGCGCACTCGTATGGCCGTGGGCATTCACGCCACGCTCCGCGCCTGCACACGCAATCGTGCCATGTGCTCTTCATCGGGCCTTCTACCCGTCCTCCTCGATTCTGCTGAGAAGCTACTCATTGGAATGGGTCGGGCAAGTAGCTGGGACGGAACACCACTGCTCCATTGCATCCAGCTATTGGGTGGGCACTCGCTTAGCGTGAAGGACTTGCATTCGTGGCTTGGTTTGGTTAAGAAGGCGCTTGGTACAAGCTGGGCAACACCACTGATGCTGGCACTTGAGAAAGCCATGGGGAGTGAGGAAGCAAGAGGTCCTGCTGCGACATTTGAGTTTGACGGGGAGAGCTCTGGCTTGCTTGGCCCTGGTGACAGCAGGTGGCCCTTCTCTAATGGCTACGGGTTTGCTACTTGGATTTACATAGAATCATTCTCAGATACACTTAGTACAGCAACAGCTGCAGCTGCCATTGCTGCTGCAGCCGCAGCAACATCTGGAAAATCATCAGCAATGTCAGCAGCTGCTGCAGCCAGCGCTCTTGCAGGAGAAGGAACAACACACATGCCTAGACTTTTTAGCTTTCTCTCTTCAGATAATCAGGGTGTGGAGGCTTACTTCCATGGACAGTTCTTGGTGGTGGAAAGTGGGGGTGGGAGGGGTAAGAAGGCTTCTCTGCACTTCACTTATGCGTTTAAACCTCAGCGATGGTACTTCGTTGGGTTGGAGCACACAAACAAGCATGGTTTGCTTGGAAAGGGCGACAGTGAATTGCGGTTGTACGTTGATGGAAGCTTGCATGAGAGTCGTCCTTTTGAGTTCCCACGCATCTCAAAACCACTAGCATTTTGCTGCATTGGAACGAATCCTCCACCAACTATTGCAGGCCTGCAGAGGCGGAGGCGACAATGTCCATTGTTTGCAGAAATGGGACCTATATACATTTTTAGGGAGCCAATTGGGCCAGAAAGGATGGGTCGTCTGGCATCCCGTGGAGGAGATGTACTCCCTAGTTTTGGAAATGGTGCAGGTTTGCCTTGGAGAGCAACCAATGACCATGTTAAGAACATGGCCGAAGAGAGTTTTACATTGAACCAACAGATAGGAGGATGCTTACATCTTCTTTATCATCCTAGTCTTCTGAATGGACGATTATGTCCAGATGCTTCCCCTTCTGGCTCAGCAGGTTTGTCCCCCCCCCCTTTTGTTGACGGAGTAGTTTACCCCTTTTCCCACATTAACATCAACTTATATGTTTTAGGTCCAATTTACACATCCTTGTTGGTTCCAGTTTTAGTGAAATAGGTATAGATACAGAAATGTTATGTTACTCAAACTCCTGAACACATTATTTAAATTCTTGCTCTGGACAAAACAAATTGTTATGCTCAAAGTCATATAACTAATGTGCCTTTGACCAATAAAAAAAGGGCTCTGATTTCTCTTAGGACCTTTAACTTTTCAATGGCCCGCTTTGGTTCAGAAACTTTCATTTAATGGTCTGTAAATAGTATCTTTAAAAAGTTTTGGTTGTCCAGCAATTTTCTCAATTTGTTTCCATAATAGCATCCTTGAAAAAAAATTCAGTCTGAACACAAACTGTATCCTAAAGTCGAATGACCAAAATAGGGCTTTTCCCATAGCAAAACATAAGAGTTCTCAAAAATGAGGTGGGAGCTCTTGAGAGCAAGCTGCTAACTGTAGTTTCTACCAAGAAATTGTATTTACTCACAGGTGAATCATATCTTCAATGCCAGTAGTTTCTGTCAATTGTTGATAAATCTTTGTGATGACACTCTCTTGAGTCATCTATACCCTTTTCAGTGTGCAAAGTAATTGATATATCATGTTCCTTGTTGCTGAAATGATGTCAGATTATTGATTTTTGATATGTACTGGGCTAACCGAATGTCAAAAAATTCCCAAGCTTCCTCATAGTGGCACTTTGACACGTTCGGTCATGTACATGATTTTATTGATAGTATCTTCTTTTGAACTGTAGGCACTCACCGAAGGCCTGCAGAAGTTCTTGGGTTGGTTCATGTTTCATCTCGTGTGCGGCCTGCGGAGTCTTTATGGGCCTTAGCCTATGGGGGTCCAATGGCTTTACTTCCGTTGACTATAAGCAATGTGCAGATGGATAGTCTTGAACCTATGCTTGGTGAATTGTCGATTGCCACTGCTTCTCTTTCTGCCCCAATTTTCAGGATTATTTCCCTGGCTATTCAGCATCCTGGAAATAATGAAGAATTATGTCGGACATGTTCACCGGAGATTTTGTCACGTGTTTTACATTACCAATTACAAGCATTTCCAAAGATGGAAGGTGGAGAGGGGGAGGCAGTGACTGATGAGGAGCTAGTTGATGCAATTGTATCCTTGTGCCAATCTCAAAGAAACAACCATGAGCTTAAAGTGCAGCTTTTCAGTACTTTGCTGTTGGACCTGAAGATGTGGAGTTCATGTACTTATGGTTTACAGAAGAAGCTTCTGTCCTCGCTTGCAGACATGATATTTACAGAGGCTGCTTGCATGAGGGATGCAAATGCATTGCAAATGCTTCTTGATAGCTGCAGAAGGTGCTACTGGGCAATCCGGGAACCAAATTCGATCGATAACTTTGCCCTTACTGGAACAAAGAGATCCTTGGGTGAAATTAATGCTCTGATTGATGAACTCTTGGTTGTTGTTGAACTTCTGTTAGGATCAGCATCTTCCACAGCAGCTTCTGATGATGTTCGCTGCTTGATTGGATTTGTTGTTGATTGCCCACAGCCTAATCAGGTAATTTGGCCATTGATTGCTAGACAAACTCATGCTGATGCCTCTACTGTTTCCTCCTGAGCCATTGTTTGAATGGAAATACCCAACCTTCTACATATTTTATACGCAGATGTTCTTGAACTAAAGATCATAATGGTACTACTACTACCTAATATCTAGTGAGCATATACACTGAAAACTGTAAAGTTACAATTTGATGTATTTATTTCCATACATCATATCATAAGGATAAGTGGGTATTATTTTAACCGTGAGTCACAACAAATTTGATGGTGCATCAGCTCTTTGCTCTTAAAGCTTGTCTGTGGTTACTCCTTCCAGTTCCATAATTCTTGACGTTTTGGATGAGGTTGAGGTCAAACAATTAGAACCTTGACTATCACTAACTTTTAAAATATTTAATTTGAAGACACTAGAACATGATGCATATATTAGTTTAAAAATATTTTTTAAAAGCTAAATATTTACTTATTTTTTGTATATATTATAATAGAAAATCATAGCCAAAGATTTTGGAGATCATGTTGTTGTCCAAAACGACAAGAATTATGGAACTGGAGGGAGTACGTGCTATTTTTCTGTTGGGATATATTTATACTTGCCTTGATCATTTGAAAGACAATACAAATGTGTAGCAGTCTAGGGCCATCTTATCTATATAGCTCATCTGACAATATAGTCTAAGCTGTTTCTTGTGATCTTAACAATGTCCTTGTTAACAGGTTGCAAGGGTGTTGCACCTCATCTATAGGTTGATTGTGCAGCCTAACATTTCTAGAGCCAACATGTTTGCTCAGTCATTCATATCTTGTGGTGGTGTGGATGCACTTCTCGTTCTTTTACAGAGGGAAGCTAAAGCTGGTAACAACAGTATTTTGGACAATTCTGATGCACTTTTAAGTGAAAATGATTTTTTAAGGAATGATGATTCAGACACAAAAGCTGCTAGTGGTGAAGCAAAGAGCCAGGATGATCAAATTCAATCAGTTGAACTTGAACAGCACGAATCCATCCTTCATGAAGAACATACTGAGCTGGGATCTACAAGCACAAATGATGTGCCTTGTGAGATTTTGGGATCAAGTATAGGAAGGAAGTTGTCCAGTTCTGAAAATCAGCTGCTAAAGAATTTGGGTGGCATCAACTTCTCAATTACTGCTGACAATGTCCGGAATAATGTTTACAATGTTGACAAAGGTGATGGCATTGTTGTTGGAATCATTCACATTTTGGGTGCTCTAGTTGCATCAGGTCACCTAAAGTTTGCCTCAAGGGCTGCAAATCCAAATTTACCTGGTGGCCTTCTGACGACAGTTCATGAAGAAGGAAATACCATGTCAGAAGATAGAGTGTCACTGTTACTGTTTGCTCTGCAGAAAGCATTTCAAGCAGCCCCAAGGAGGCTTATGACTGTAAATGTCTATATGGCTTTAATTTCTGCTGCGGTATGTTGTTTATGTGCTGTCTAGATAATTGTATATGTTTTTGACTTCCACGAAATCGATTTCCTATGATTAATTAACTTAAGAGTAAATTACTTAGTTGCCTGTTGGTTACCTTATCACCTGACCTTTTTCTCAACTCAGGCCACATGAAAAACTGATATCTAAGTTTCTATCAACAAAATCTCTTGGATTGTGCTTTATGGTATTTCAAGTAAAAATAAGCATGAACGCTAGATTTTCTCTGCCCAGTCGAGTGTCCGAGTCCATGTCAGTTTTGGCGGACTTTGCAGTTATATCCTTTACTTAGTTTTTTTTTGTCCATTCCATTTGGAATGGCATAAGCACCACAGTGTTTCAAGTTTGATTAGTATTATAGGCTCTAGACTCTAATATTATCTTGAATGCAGATTAGTGTTTCTTCCATTTAATTATTACCCAACTGTTTACAATTCGAAGTTTCTACTTTTGATGTTGTTATGATCTTGAATGCAGATCAATGTTTCTTCAGTTGATGAAAATCTAAACCTATATGATTGTGGCCACCGTTTTGAACATATTCAACTGTTGCTAGTCTTGCTCCGTTCGCTTCCATATGCATCAAGGTCATTCCAATCTCGTGCTATACAGGTTGGTTTTCATCTTCTTGCCATAAACTTTCCAGGATTTGTGCTGTCATGTCGATGGTAGTTTCTTATGGTATATGCTATGCGTGGTTTGGCTTTTTTTACCTTGTGATAATTGTGGAGTAGTATTTGTTACAGAAAAAACACCAATCTTTGCCTTGTTGTTTTGTGGTTTTGTGAAGATTATGAAGAATTGAAGATAAATCCACACAATATTTCTTTTGGTCAATAGGGTATGAATATGGCATGCATTTATTTTCAGTGAAAAATCCTTATAAAGTGATTTGTTATTTGTTAAGTACTAGTACTTCATCCATAAATATTGGGCACATTTTGTTTTGCACATAGACCAATGAGAGATTGACAAATGATCTAGTATTCCATCCATAAATATTGGGCACAATTTGTTTTGCACATAGGCCATGGAGAGATTGACAAGTGATCCAAACATGCTCTTAGGATTTTGAGCTGTTTTGAACTTAGGCTTTATGGTATTAGTCAGTTTCTTTTTGCTTTATTCTAATTATTCTCATTGAAATCACATGCAGCTGTGGTTTAATACATTTACATGGGACAACCAGCTGCCATGTTCTCAGTAGAAGTCAGCCAAGAACTAAGAGAATTAAGGAAATATGTGTCACTTTGCACTGTTCAAGCACATTTCTTTTCTTTTGGAAACTCAAGAAAAGAAAAAGAATGTATGCTTGAACTATGCAACTGACACATATTTAGTGGGAATATTCCATGCCGTGTTTAACTATATTCTTATGCTTTTAACCAAACACCTGCATGGCTGCACAATCATATTCACTTCCATTGCATTATATGCCCACATATAACCTCTATGTTAGTACTGTTTGGTGTTTTTTTTTTATTATTTTTGCTCATCAGTACTGTTTGCTGTTATCTATTCTTTGTTTTTTCCTGAAACCTTGTTTGCGACCTTACCTGTTTAAATTTCTTATGGTGTCAAAATTTCCCTCTATATTATTTCAGGATCTTCTGTTTTTGGCTTGCAGTCATCCAGAGAATAGAACCACGATGACCTCAATTTCAGAATGGCCAGAATGGATTTTGGAGGTTTTGATTTATAATCATGAGGTAAGTATCGTAGGCCTTTTTTTTATGTCAGAATATATTGCAAGAAGAATCATGCTACATTTTGTGCTGTCCACTACCCATTGATCTAATTCACAAATTTCTAATTATAGATGGGTGCTAAGAAATATGCTGATGGCATAAGCATTGGTGATATTGAAGACCTCATACACAATTTCCTGATTATCATGTTGGAGCATTCAATGCGGCAAAAAGATGGGTGGAAGGCAAGCTATTTTTCTTTTGTAGAGCATCCTATGCAGAAAATCTTTTCCGCTGTTGCCATCCCAACCTTCCTCTCTTATTTGTGTTTGTGATGCTTGTATCATTGCTGATTTTGGCCTATTTCCTCATAATTTTGTTGTTGCTGTGACAATTTAGGATGTGGAAGCAACAATTCATTGTGCAGAGTGGCTTTCAATGGTTGGAGGATCTAGCACAGGAGACCAAAGAATCAGGTGCTCTCTCTCTCTCTCTCTCTCTCTCTCTCTCTCTCTCTCTCGTGCTCCCTTCTGTGTGCAGGCTAGCAGAGGGAATGCGTGAGGAGTTTTGACCTGAAATTGGCAATTGGCTTAGATAGAGAAAGAGTCATTTTCTCTACAATTTTTCTGGCCTTTTTACTTGTGGCATTATTATCTTGCTCCTTTTATAACAATATGGCACTTATGTTCTTTTAGACGGGAAGAATCATTGCCAATTTTAAAAAGGAGATTGCTAGGCGGTCTGCTTGATTTTTCTGCCAGAGAACTTCAAGTCCAGGTGGTTGGACTTTCCTCTAAAAGTTACAGTTTACTTTCTGTGCAGAGATGTTTTGTGTATATGTGTGAGCCTTTTTTTTTTTTGTATTTTTTTGCTCTTTCTACTTTCTGCACTAGTTTTTTTTACCTTTGCCTTGTGCTGTATAGTTTGGTCCTGGCCTAGTTTAAATGGTGGTAATAATCCAGAAAAGTTCAGCATGAACTTACAAATTTTGGTACTGTAATGGTCAAAATGGTGGAACACTAAAACTGGTAGCTTTGACTACATCACTGCTTACTCTGCACAAAAGAAAAGGGTTGACACCTAGACAATACCATGTCAGTGGCATTGGTTTCTGTTATCAATGTTACTGGGTGTACTTTACCATTTGCATTGTATTGTTTATGTTAATTTGAAGATAGCTGTCTTTGTTATGTTTTGATACAATTTCGTGAAGTTTGATAATTCTATCATTTTCATGGATACTGTTTCATCTTATGTTAGTCAAATCTATAATGTCTTTGTTTTGCTTGTCATACAACAGACTGAAGTAATTGCTGCAGCTGCAGCTGGTGTTGCAGCTGAGGGTTTATCTCCTGAAGAAGCAAAAACCCAAGCGGAAAATGCTGCTCATCTTTCAGTAGCACTAGCGGAAAATGCAATAGTTATTCTGATGCTTGTAGAAGATCATCTGAGGTCACAAGGTCAACATTTTTGCACATCCAGATCACTTGATAGTGCTGTCCCTTCTGCCTCAATGGTTTCGTCTGCTGCCAGTCGATCAAATTCATTGTGTAGAAGTGGTAATGAGCCTATGGATGCTGGGACCTCAAGACGATCATCTTTGTCCACTGATGCTGGTGGCCTTCCATTAGATGTATGTAACGCATGGCTATATATATTTTATGTTACTTCAGCTATTAGCATCATTTTGATCAAATGATATTTATTTCTAACAGGACTCAAAACTGGAATACTTGTATTTTTAGGTCTATATGCACTAGCATGTTTCGTCAACATGTTTGTTCTGAGATTCCATTTACTATTTTCTTCAAGATGGTGCATAGTTGCAAAAGGTGGCACTATGTGTCACAATTAGTCACCTAAGTTTTTAGAATTTTTTTAATCTATATTCTGGCTTACTACTGCTGGTTTTTCGTCATAGTTACCTATATCTTTGAGGCTCTTTATGCCAGTCACTTAGGCTACCCTGTCCTGCATTGGTTTTTAACCACATGTTACAGGAGAATATTATTGCCATGGTGAATACTGCTCTTCTTTTTTTTAAAAAAAAATCTACATAGACAATAATACTGAATGGACGGAGGTATATGTCTAATGGTTCATACAGAAAGATGCATACCACTTTACTGGATAGGAATTCTGAAAGAAAGTTCTAAATATGTGATACGTAGGAAAATTCATATGCCTTTCAGTCTGTAGAATGCACAATTATGGGAAGTTGACAGCATGATAATGCATGTAAAACAGACAAGTGCTATTGAAAGAAATATCATTAGTTTTAATAGATTTCTGGTCACGTATTGACTATATATAGAGTCCACTGTTCCTTCATATGAATGTAGTTTCATTCTTGTTTACTGTGTGATCAAGCAGGTGCTTACTTCAATGGCTGATTCAAACGGACAAATCTCTGCTGCTGTGATGGAGCGTCTTACATCAGCAGCAGCAGCTGAACCTTATGAATCTGTCAAACATGCATTTGTTTCTTATGGGAGCTGCATTGCAGATCTTGCTGAAAGTTGGAAGTACAGGAGCCGCTTGTGGTATGGCGTTGGAATCCCATCCAAATCTGATACATTTGGTGGCGGTGGAAGTGGTTGGGAATTTTGGAAATCTGTTCTGGAGAAGGACTCAAATGGGACTTGGGTTGACCTTCCACTTGTGAAGAAATCAGTTGCAGTGCTGCAGGCATTGCTGTTAGATGATTCTGGACTTGGTGGTGGTCTAGGTATTGGAGGGGGCTCCGGCCCTGGTATGGGAGTTATGACTGCACTTTATCAGTTGCTGGATAGCGACCAGCCATTCCTTTGCATGCTCAGAATGACTCTTGTTTCAATGAGGGAGGATGACAATGGTGAAGGTGATGCCTTCACAGGCAACATCAGCATAAAAGATGTCATATCGGAAGGGTTGGGCCATCAAGCTGGAAGCATGATGCCACTTGACAGCAACAATCGCTCATCTACAAGGAAACCCCGATCTGCACTTCTGTGGAGGTATGCACTATGCACCATCAAGTATCAACAGTTAAAATCAAAGTTAGTGGTATGTGTTTAACTGCAGGAGAAAAAATGGAAGCTGAAAATTATTTATTCAATGTTGGGTAATGTTGAGAGGGGAAACACTAGCAAAATCCACCAAGCTAAGAAAAGCACTGGTGACTGGTGAAGTGCTAACAATCTCTGGCAGGGTCCTAACATTTCTTGATTTGTATACTATATGCTTTGATATAATATCTGGCATTGGTTATTTCTTGAAAAATATAACTGCTCTAAGGCATGATATGTCACAATCAGTTGGTAGCCGCAACTTTGATGGAAACACAGTTGGCTTCCTATATACATGATAATATATCTAGGTGACTATGGCGTTTACTCTGGTTTTATCAATTCTTATTTTGTTGGTACTCTTGTGATTTTTCAGTGTGCTTGGTCCCATTCTCAATATGCCAATTAATGAATCTAAGAGACAAAGGGTGTTGGTTGCTTCCTCTATTCTCTATTCAGAGGTTAGTTTTAATATTCTTAACCTAAGCATATAGTTTGTCTAAGTGATTGTGGACCCATGCTACGGAGTGGAACATCTAATAAAAAATAGTGCAATATTTTAGTTTTTTTTCTATCGTTTATCTTCAAGAAAGTTCTACAGATTATATCACCTGAAAGTAGATTTCTTTCTCTGCAAATTTTTAAGTGACTAGATGTATGCTCACATCTTAAATCTATTTTCTTTTTCTTTTTCTGTTAATTTTCTCTTTTCTTTTCTAATAATTTACTTTTAAAAAAGAGAAGAAATAGTGATGCCCATCTGCAGTTGTGTACATGTTGAATTGTTGATACTTCCACATTCCTTCGTTTTCTCCTATTTAGCTGTTTGATTTGTTTTACTCTCAGTGTTTGCAATTATGTTTGATACCTGTTAGATAAAGTGTGTTCGGTATTTACTCTTGAGTACCAAATTTTGTAGTTGTTTCGAATTCCATGTTATACCTTTTGCCTGTGATTCTGATTTTTGAACAGTAACCTGCCTTTGCTCATCCAAACACTATAATCAAAGGTAAATTTGTAGATGTACAGATGTTGCATGTTAATCTTTTATGCTTATAATGTTTAGGCACTATATTCCTGCAATGTTTATTTTGTAGGGGATAACAAAGAAGTTATTCCTCGTTTGTCATAAAGCTTATGCGATATTATTCATTCTGTAGGTATGGCATGCTATTGGTAGGGACAGGAGCCCCCTAAGGAAACAGTACATTGAGCTGATTTTACCACCATTTATAGCCATCTTGAGAAGGTGGCGTCCACTATTGGCTGGTATTCATGAGCTAACTTCTTCAGATGGGCAAAATCCACTGATTGCTGATGATCGCGCTTTGGCAGCAGATGCATTACCCATTGAGGTATGGACTGGTTCTTTGTAAAATCCAACTATAGCTTAAGTTATGTGGTATTAATGCTAAATTATACATCAGTGAGACAGTGACATATAGATACCACTATGATATCTATGAAATTTCCAACTAGTGATTTCAGTTGTGTTTGTTTTACATATTTTATCCTTAAGCTGGGAAAAACGCAGTCCACAAAAATTCCTCTCTAGTTTACTAATACTGCGGAAGAAAAGAAGTTGGGGTTGCTTTCAATGATCATGAACTTAACATAAGCTGGCAAGTGGCAACCTTAACCTAATCTGGTACTATTGAGTGCACTTGATATTTGAGAAACCTAGAAGCTGAAACCTGAAAAGTACTACCTCTGTCCCAAAATATAAGAAGTTTTTGGGTTGGACATGGGTATTGAGAAAGTAGGTGAAATTAAATGGGGGAAGGTTGTGATTGTTTGAGAAGAGGAAGTAGGTGTAGAAATTAGAAGGTGGAAGGTTGTGATTGGTTGAGAAGAGAATGTAGGTGAAGAAGTTGTTATATTTTGTGACAATTTTAAATACTAGAAGCTGTTATGTTTTGGGAGGGAGGGGGTAACTAGTATCTCAGCAACCATGGGTTGTTTTTTTTCCCGCTTATGTAACTATATTAGCATATTAATGATAAGGTAAACATTTTGATATCCATCCTGAGATCATATGTCTAGTCTAGTTGTGGTTACATTTAGCATAGATTAGAAAATTGTACTTGTCTAGTTGTCTGTCTTAAAGTTTTATCGCCAGATGTTTTCTCAAAGAAAAAAATATATTCAAGGGGTTTTTCCTACTTTTTTGAACTCAGGCTGCTCTTTCAATGATATCACCTGGTTGGGCTGCTGCTTTTGCCTCACCACCTGTTGCATTGGCATTAGCCATGATGGCTGCTGGTGCCTCTGGAACAGAAGCAATAGCACCTCCAAGGACCTTGAACAGGCGTGACACGTCAGTGCCTGAGCGTAAAGCAGCACCAAAACTACAGTCTTTTACAAGTTTCCAGAAGCCTATTGAAACAGCACCCAACAAGCATGGATCCACACCAAAGGATAAAGCAGCTGTCAAAGCAGCAGCATTAGCTGCTACTCGGGACCTTGAGCGGACTGCTAAGATTGGTTCAGGAAGGGGTCTTAGTGCTGTAGCAATGGCAACATCAGGACAAAGGAGGAGTGCAGGTGATATTGAGCGTGCAAAGAGGTGGAACACATCTGAAGCTATGAGTGCTGCTTGGATGGAGTGCCTGCAATCAGTTGATTCCAAGTCAGTTTCAGGAAGGGATTTTTCAGCCCTTTCATACAAATATGTCGCTATTCTTGTCTCTGGTTTTGCGTTGGCGCGGAACTTACAGCGAGTTGAGGTGAATCCACTTGGAATATGTCCATTTCTGATATATAAATTTACCATAAATCATATGAACTCTGGAACATGCAGATGGAGAGGCAAACACAAGCTGATGTGCTGAATCGACATCGGGTGTCAACTGGAGTTCGAGCATGGCGCCATCTTCTTCATTGCCTAACAGAGATGGACAGACTATATGGACCTTTCGGTGAACCCTTGTGTGCTCCTGATCGTGTATGTACAACTTTTTCTAATCTTTCTTCTTTTTTTTTTGCATATGTGTGTGTGTGTGTGTTTTTCTGCCCTGTTCCCCAGCAAATTTTGTTTCCAGACCAGCGCATTCTGGTATACTAGCACCCTTACAAAAGAAACAAAAATAGAAGGAAAAGACAACCTGCAGGACATCTTTTGATGTTTCTTTTCTTTCCTGTATTTCAGATTTTCTGGAAATTAGATTTTACTGAAAGTTCTTCAAGGATGAGAAGATTTATGAAAAGGAACCACAAGGGGTCTGATCATTTGGGTGCAGCTGCTGATTATGAAGAGCGAAAGCTAAGTAATGTTGCACAATCAAATGAATGCAACCCAGAGGGTACAGAACCTTTAGTAACAGACACACTTCCATCAACTGCACCTATAATAACGGCTGAGGCCATGTCAGTGGATGACAGAAATGAGGACAATGAGCAGTTAGAATCAGACACAACTCAAAGCAGTGTTGACGATCGACTCCAACAAGCAGATCAACAGTCTGTGAAAGGATCAATAGATTCACGAGGTTCTGGCATTTCTGCTGATCGCAATTTGGTTCGGTCGACGGTTATTGCACCTGGATATGTGCCTAGTGATGCTGATGAGAGAATTATTGTTGAGCTTCCATCGTCGATGGTGCGACCATTGAAAGTTGTACGAGGAACATTCCAAGTAAGTAATTGATATTTACTAAATTTTGATGGTGCCATGACCAGTTCTTAAAAAAAAATAATCAGAAAGTGAACTTTAATTTTATTACAACTTGGCTCATCCACGATCTGTCATACTGATGTGTTCTGATAGACTCCAGAATGTCAATTTTAGGTTGTCAATTGTCTTAAGATTACTCATCACATAATTCAGCTACTGTGTATCGAATAACATTGTCTTTGTTACCAGTAAGCGTTGCAATGCTCCAACATAACATTGTAAGGCAACTTGCTACAAATAAATAATGCCAAGAGGCTAAGATGCAATTGTTCAAGCTTATACTTTTCCTTTTACAAACATACATATTTTAGGGATCGTATTAAAGAATGTCAAGGGCAAGTTGCAATTGTGGACCGATGTGTGGTGTATTAGTTATAACACTTCTCAGTTACTATGGTGGAATTGGATTTTAGCCACTACAACTTGCGTTATATTTCAGTGTGCACATGTTAATTATTATTAATGGGGTGCTGCAGTAGATCGAACAGAATGTTCTGATGGTTCCAAATTAACTAAAAACATTTCTTTTAGCTGAAAATGCAAAATAAGTCAAGTACGTACTCGGATATATGCAGTGTTAGTTTTTTTTTTGTCATAATATGCTATCTGTACTGCAGCATTGTATTTTATTTGCTTATATACTGAAAGGTTTGATCTAAACTATTGCAATGAAGTACCTTATGTTCATCAAATTCTAGGGGATGCTAAGATTAGCACTATAATTTGTTTTCTGGCTAAACCCCTAAGTAAAACATAGGGCGTCCAATTTGCTGCAAATACATAGACAGTTATTTTTCCTTGTGGCTAAACCATTGACACCTTGTTTGAGATGGATAATACTAAAAAAACCGTGTTACCTAATTTAGTTAGTAATGACTATGCATCCTATTTCTTTGATCCAATATATTTTCTTTAAAGAATCATCTATCCTTCTATCGTGTTTATATTATGTTATAGTCCTGGATCTGTTCAAAATCTGTATTATTTCAATTCTATATGCACTTTACTATATTTTTCTGCTATATAAAGCTACACAGTTGGAATTACAAAGATTTAGTTGCTACTCATGATCCTATTCTGCTTCTTCAACTCCCACTTTAGCTGTTAATTGATATCATTTCGCCCTGTTTTTTTTTTTTTGTAGGTAACATCTAAGAGGATTAACTTTATAATTGATGAGAGTGCAAGCGAGAGTAACATGGATGATCATGCGTCCACTAGCGGCCAATGTGATCAACAGGATAAAGATAGGAGTTGGTTGATCTCCTCTCTGCATCAGATATATAGCAGACGGTAAAGATTATTTTCTGATCAGATGCCATGTTTAGAATTTGTTTTCTGATGTACTCTTATCAAGTCGCAATGCGGATATTCTTGTCTGCTGAGATTAAAAATAGGCATTCAATACTTGTGAAGCAAATGCATGCAGCATCAATGACATTAACCACATAATTTTTATTTCTATTCACTTACTTGGTTATTTTCAATGACTTCTTGCAGATATTTGTTGCGGCGAAGTGCTTTGGAATTGTTTATGGTAGATAGGTCAAATTTCTTTTTTGATTTTGGGGTACACTCTTTATGAAACTCTACTCTCTGTAGTCTGAGATACAGATGATGCAACCGGATAATTTTATTATACTTGTGTCTTGCACTTGATCTAGGATATGGAAGCACGCAAAAATGCTTATCGGGCAATTGTTCACAGCAAGCCTCCCAATTTGAATGACATTTTTCTAGCTACCCAGGTTCGTGTGAAACCCATTTTTCCTAATCTCTAGTATGATCAATCTGCAATGACGTTTGTCAGTAATATATTATACTTGATTCAGAGAGCTGAGCAAATTCTCAAAAGAACTCAGTTGACGGAGCGCTGGGCTAACTGGGAGGTACATGAACACAACATATAATTTTTCTATGCTGTTGTTGGTAGCTTTGAATCTCAGTATATTCAATTTCTTCAGATTAGCAATTTTGAGTACTTGATGGAACTGAACACACTGGCTGGACGAAGTTACAATGACATAACTCAGGTCAGTTTACTGCACTTGTATTTCTTCTCTAAAACAAGGTAACTTATCATTCTAACAATTTACATGCATGTGCAGTATCCTGTTTTTCCTTGGATAATTGCTGATTACCGATCCGAAATTCTTAATCTGGATGACCCATGTACATATCGGGATCTTTCAAAGGTTGGTCTGACAGTTGTTTCTATATTTTTGCCTATCTAGGATGCTAACCGTTGTGAGTATTATTTGATGCAGCCGATTGGTGCACTAAACCCTGAGCGACTAGAAAAATTCCAAGAGCGCTACTCTACGTTTGAGGATCCAATCATCCCAAAGTTCCATTATGGTTCACATTACTCCAGTGCTGGCACGGTACATCTTAAAGCTGAATCAAATGTTTATTTATTACTCCCTCCATCCTAAAATATAACAACTTCAATATGTTGTTTGATTTTTTTTATTCAATGTATATCTTGGTTGATAACAATACATATCCGTTGCAGGTCTTGTATTACCTTTTCAGGGTGGAACCTTATACTACGCTCTCAATACAGCTGCAAGGCGGCAAATTTGATCATGCTGATC
This sequence comes from Oryza sativa Japonica Group, assembly GCF_034140825.1. Lineage (NCBI taxonomy): Eukaryota > Viridiplantae > Streptophyta > Magnoliopsida > Poales > Poaceae > Oryza > Oryza sativa. The sequence continues at coordinate 28,305,341 of NC_089038.1, read as the reverse complement.
GTATGTTTTCTGATCTATCTGGTACATGGGACAGTGTTCTTGAAGACATGAGTGATGTAAAAGAGCTAGTAAGTCTTACCAGCAATTTGTTTTCCTGAGTAGGCAGCGCCGAAATCCAGTCAAGATCTTTTGCTGCAATATAACTATCTGATGATATTTATCAGGTCCCTGAGATGTTTTACCTCCCTGAAGTATTTACCAATATAAATTCTATCGACTTCGGGACAACTCAGCTTGGAGGAAAGCTAGGTACTTGTATTTCAGCTTGTGTAAAATTTACAGTACAATTCGTAAAAGCAGAGTTATGTAACCCCGAACATAAATGCAGATTCTGTAAATTTGCCTCCTTGGGCTGAGGACCCTGTTGATTTTGTCCATAAACACCGGAAGGCTCTTGAGAGTGAGCATGTTTCTGCTCATTTGCATGAGTGGATTGATTTAATATTTGGGTACCCTCACTTTCCTTTTTTTTTTTTAATTTGAATGCTTATATTATGCAATCACTCTATAATTTGGTGTAGGTATAAATAAGTTTGTAATTCACCTTCCCTTTGCCCTTTCTTATAATCACTTGCTATTCAAGATACTTGTAATAGGTACTTATATTATAAGCCATTACTGCAAGTTATCATTCCGAAAGTGTGCTCCTCTAGGTATAATGGTAGATCCTTCTAAAGAACTGTAGCCATCTGATGGAGCATCCTGTTACAAGTTCTGCATCTGAATAGAAAGATGTGTTTTGTAGGAAGACGAAGCAAGACTTTCAACAATGACAAAGTTCAATAAGTTAGGCCCCACATGAACAGAAAAGATTCTTGAGTTTGTAAATGTTTCTCTGCTTGTATTTTAGGTAGAATGGTCCTGTTGGATCATCATATCAATGAATTATTGAAATTTAGCATTTATGAATGATGTAGGGTGATATAGGACTTCTGTTTAGTATTTTTAAGAAGCCAATTCTATTTTTTTTCTCCTCGCATATCACCATTTACCTAGGAATATTTCTTTTGCAGATTTAAACAGAGGGGTAAAGAAGCAGTAATGGCCAACAATGTGTTCTTCTACATTACATATGAAGGAACTGTGGACATTGACAAAATCACAGATCCAGTAAGTACTAGTATGCGCTCAAGCTAGTGCTTGGTTTCCCGTGTTGTCATCTATCTGCTCATATTTTTTTAAAACTGAAAATGCTGAAGGTGCAACGGCAAGCCATGCAAGATCAAATTGCTTACTTTGGACAAACACCATCTCAATTGCTAACTATTCCCCACATGAGGAGAAAGCCATTGGCAGAAGTTTTACATCTACAGGTAATCTATATTAAACCCTGGCTATTGAGAACAACCCCCAAAGCAAACGATTCAAAGCATTTCTTTGAACAGAACCAAATTATTCCACCTTGGATGAGGAGTATTGTCAAATAGAAGTCAAGTAAACAGATTCAAGTTACCTGGTGTGGAACACTGGAAAGTAGTTCAAATTGAACCCAAAAGCATTAGCTGGCAATTTAATTAAGTTTGGGTTGTGTAGCTAACTAGTTTTCACATGGTGGAGCTGGTATTCCATGTTCAAGAGTAGACATTACTTGCGGCCTGCCTCACTGTTTTTTACATGGACTGACCCTTTTATTTGCTGTGCAGACTATATTCCGGAATCCAAGTGAACTTAAATCATATTTACTTCCAAATCCAGATCGCTGCAATGTTCCGGCCAGTACCATGTTTGTATCCAATGACTCTATTGTAGTTGTAGATGTAAATGTGCCTGCTGCTCATGTGGCACTTCACCATTGGCAACCAAATACTCCAGATGGCCAAGGGACACCCTTTCTATTTCATCATGGTAGAAATGCTGCAAATTCAACCGGTGGTGCACTGATGCGCATTTTTAAAGGATCTGCTAGTTCTGGAGAAGATTATGACTTCCCAAGAGCTATAGCATTTGCTGCTTCTGGCATCCGTAGTTCAGCAGTTGTTGCTGTCACATGTGACAAAGAGATTATCACTGGTAATTGTTTCTTTTGACTGTTTATGCTTTAGCTTCTATATGTATTTTTTTTGTTCATTTAGATGATCTTTCCTCTTCATCCATCATTTTCTTTCCATTTTCTGGGGAATTCTCTGCTTACTAGTGGAGGATGAGACATCCTACCTGCTAGATTTGGGGGGAGTTTATAGATTCATAATCATTTTCTTACCAGACAGATTCGTTATCATGAGCCAATGAAGTTCATATGTGCTAGACATTCACTAACGTACAAGAAAGGCATTAAATGGAACACAGCATGGAGTTGTGGATTCATATTGTAATGTAAAAAGTCACGCGCATGTAAGCAATGTAGTTTAAGATTGCCTTGTGAGTTGTGACAACACTTCGAATCCAAAGATGCAAATTTGCCCTTTATATCTTGCATATATTGGATTTAAATTAAAATACTGAACACCTGTTGCGCTAGATAAAGTCAAGCAAACAGCTTGATCTGAAACTTCTGGATTTTTTTCTCGAATAAAAACTTCTGGATTTTTTTTCTCAAATAGAAACTTCTGGATTTTAATGAAGTGTTATGGTAGGCAGCTTCCATTATTTAATGATTTTTTTTATGAAGTTTCGTCTGCTTTCTAATACCATTTTACTCAATAATAGGTGGGCATGCTGATGGTTCTGTGAAGTTGATCTCCCCAGATGGAGCGAAGACTATTGAAACTGCTACTGGACATCTTGCTCCTGTTACCTGCCTTGCACTTTCTCATGATAGCAACTACCTTGTAACAGGGTCTCGAGATACCACAGTTATACTCTGGAGGATTCATCAGGCAGGCTCCTTACATAAGAAAAATGCCCCTGAGCCTCCACCAACAACTCCGACAACACCACGCAGTCCTAGTGTGAGCAACCTTACAGAAATCAGGAGGCGTCGAATTGAAGGTCCTATGCATGTATTGAGAGGACATCTTGAGGAAGTGACTAGCTGTTCAGTCAGTCCTGACTTGGGACTTGTTGTATCCTCATCAAACATGTCAGGTGTTCTTCTACATTCTTTGAGGACTGGTCGTCTGATAAGGAAGCTTAATGTAGCGGAGGCACATGCTGTATGCTTATCTTCTCAAGGGGTCATTCTGGTTTGGAATGAATCAAAGAAAAGACTATCTACATTCACTGTCAATGGACTCCCTATTGCTACCACAGTTCTATCACCTTTTTGTGGACGGGTTAGTTGCATTGAGATTTCTACTGATGGCCATTTCGCCTTAATGGGAACATGTTCTTCAAGCAATTATAAGTGTGAGGACAGTACTGAGACTGGGGATCATGAACCTAATGAACCAAATGGCAAGGATGGCATATCTAAACAAGCTGAAACTAGGCAATCTGTTCATGTGCCTTCTGTATGCTTTGTTGATCTGCATAAACTTAAGGTTAGTGTCACAAGCAAAAAAAAAAGGGGGGGGCTTATTTTTCATTTGTGGTAACCTTACCAGAAATATTTTACTGGCAGGTATTTCATACAATGGAGCTGGGGAAAGGCCAGGACGTCACAGCAATCGCTCTAAACAAAGAGAACACAAATCTTCTACTGTCTACTGCTGATAAGCAGCTAATAGTGTTCACTGATCCTGCTGTGAGTACCATAAATTCCTGATGTATCAAAATCCATTTAGCACTTGCTTTTCCATAAAGTACTTACGTTGCCACTTAACCTTCGTTCTAATAGAGCTGGTAATGTTGCAGTTGAGCTTGAAGGTAGTGGATCAGATGTTACGTCTTGGTTGGGAAGGTGACGGGCTTCTTCAGTCATGAGCAAAAAGCATTTATTTTGGTAAATCATTACTAGCTTAAAGATCATTTTCTGTTCGTGTTAGCATAATGAATCGATGGCTCGAGATGTACTATCTGTACAAAGTGGATAAGTAATAGGACCTGCGAGTTAGGCTGAGCAAAGGCTAGGTCGTACACCATATCCAGCAGATCATATTATTCAGCGAACTGCTGAGTAAACGAACTTTATCGAGTAGCCCTGTAAAAATCCCGATGGTTTTTCTTTTTGTAGAATGGGTGAATAGTCATTTTACATTGTTTGCAGCGTTGTATCCATTTTTGGTTGCTCGGTTCAGACAGTTTTCTGTCTTACAATTCTCTGTAGGGTGAACCAGTGTGAGCAACCCCATTTTTGTACATGTAAATTTTGGCATTTGGCTATGTTTTGAGTATACGGATGCAACCATCACATAGAGGTTATGCTGAGACTATTCGCCGTTAATTGGTCAAAGATTTTATGTAAAATCCACTTGCGTGTACGCTGCCTTGATAGCGGACTGATGGGAACATTGGGAAGTTGGGAACACCAACTGATGCTTATCTTTGTTTCAGAAATTCTAGACGCAAAACTAGCACCTTGTAAGAAACAAGAGGGATTACACTTTAAAGATGAGATGACAGATAAGATAATCACCTACCAAAAACAGTAAATTGTGTTGAACGCAAAGACGGCATCAGATCAAACGCAGCATGTCGAATTAACTTGAACCGTATGGAAGTTAGCGAACTTCTAGAGATTGCAAACAGCACCACGAAAGTCTGCTGAATTCGGGTATAAGGTGGAGTACATTACAAAATGGATTCATCGGTGCATCCTGAGGATTATGACGGGTCTGTGGGCTGATGGGAAGAAGAAACTTTTGCTTATCAGCTCAGGTCCTTTTGATCTTCGAGAACGTCCCGGTCTCTGAAAAATAGGTGCTCTGAGTTCCACTTCCAAGCAGGTTGCCGTGGGCCTGTGGATTTGACAACTCTATCCCCTGGACGATAAAACAAATAATAGAGCATTAGAAAAACAAAATGACGAGAGGACTCCTACGCAGTTAACTATGAAAAGAAAAGTTACATTAAAAATACTAATCGATGTAATTGCAAATATGTTACAATGCAGGCGCATATCAACTCTGATATTAGCCTACAAAACATACAGCGTCAGATTTCAAGACAAAACCAACCATGCAATGGTGTGCAGTACCCAACTTACCGTACAAGAATAGCAACATAAAATCCACGAAGCTGTGCAATAACCAGCAGCATAGCAGAATACACCTAATTTAGAAGAGTTCTACTGGTGAAGCTATTGATAAACAAAAATTACATGTACTACCTTTTCCATGACCCAAGTCAAAACAACTAAAGATTAAGCATACCGTTTATTTATCTTTGAAGCAAACGAGACAGCTAAAAAATCTTTAATTTACCTGAACTGGTGTAAACGCCAAACTAGAAGTCAGCCCCGATGTTGCACCACTGCTACCATAGCTCTTCTCCTTGAATCTGATATCAGACAGCAATACAGAATCAAGGGGATAATATTCAAAATATTGGTATTTTGGCAGATTACGTAAAGAGAATTAGAGGCATTATGGTAGCAGGCGTAACACTAACAGTGCCTATGGGTTACTGCAACTTCTATCATGCAATCACACTGAATGTATTTCATGTTCTTGAAGTGTTTGTTTTATATTCTAAAACAAGATGACAGGTAACAAAGAGAAGCAAAATTGCGTACTTCTTGGTAATTTTTGCAGAAAGTTTGCTTGGTGCAGTTGACACGCGTAGCTTTCCACTTCCTGCCTGTCCAAGCATGCCATAACCTTCCCCTAAACCATCACCTGATGACACCAATATTTGATTATGTTAAGAAAATAAATCTAAGTCTCCATGATAATTTATTGTGAAACAAAACAATAAAACATCATTCAAATGGGGATGCCAATACTGACCCAATGAGCTCTCTTCTGGTACACCAAACTGCATTCGGTTAGCAAGCTTCATCATATCAGTTTGTGCATATCTGCAGAATCAAGTTCCAACTTTACGACAAGATACAAAACTGTGCATTTGATGAACCAAGTTTGCACCAATAGGCCAATAGAAATATGAATGATTAGTAGAACACACAATTAAATAAGAGAATGTTTATTGTTTGTTTTTCGCTTGAGAAAAAAAAAGAGGAGGTTAAAGATGGCCTGCCTTTCTTTCATTTTTCGAAGCCGCCGACCCCCTCTCTTCTTTTTAGGCTCAAAGTCTGGAACAGGAAGTGGTTTTGGAAGCTTTGCAGGAGGCGGTTCTTGCCACTTCTCAATCTTCTTACGGATTTCTTCTAACAAGTTACGCCCAGCTTTTCCTGTTGGATCACCTCTGATCGAATCAATCCTTGCTGCTAGAGTTGACTTTGCAGCTATAAGTCTGCAAGCACGAGTCCTCAGAGCTGGTGGGGTACTCTGGAATACATCGGTTTGTTCAAGATAGCCAACACGAAACTGAGATGTGGCAGTAGAAAACCCAGCAAGATTTTTCCTCTTAGCACCAAGTAACTGAACGTTACAAGCAGGCATTTTTGCAAGTGCTCCCAAACCACCAGCAGTTCCCATCAACTTCGAGGCAACAGCGCTGCCAACAATGGCAGACAGGTTTGGTGCAATGTAACCCATTCTGCTCTCTACAAATTCAAGTACCTTCTTCTTTGCAGCATCAAGAGTAAGGGCTCTCTCACATGCTTCAATAGTTTTTACCAAGTTCTCCTCGGAAAGCGGCTTCCCACTTGTCGTTGATGCTGTCACTGAAATTACCATTATAATTGCAGAAGGTAAAAGCCCTTCCAGATCTACAAGCGTTAAATCCATCTCATTTCCAATCTTCTGGACAACACGAGCATAATCGATCGGATGATGAACAAGGGATTCTAGTTCAGGAAACTTCAGCCTATACTTGTCACGTATGAAATTATGGATTATAATGATCTCATTCTCAATATCTACTGATAGAGCATTGCAATCAACAATCAGCTGGTATTCTGGATCTTCCTCCAGGATCGACCTTTGATTGGAAAAATCTGTACCTTTCTGAAGTGCATTTTCAACTTTCTGCAAACAAAGAGTGATTCTGTAAGTTGCCATGTATGGAAACAAAAGGCTTTGTTACCTAAAAATACAAATGACAGTCCCCTTTAGAATCAAATTTAGAAGGATTGTACTTTTTGCGCAAAGCATTTGTAACATTGAGTATATAGTTAAACATGTCTTGGACTCTAAAACACACCCATTAATGTTTGACTGCAAATAGCCTTCTTGTGACAATAGGACAGTACAGGGCTTCAAAATCAGAAAACTAGAAGAAAGAAGTCAAACAACAATCCAATTAAAACAAGAGGACAAAACCATCTTCAAGAAAAAGGAGATTTTGAGCTTGATCACATACTTGCATAATGTCATTGTAACGTTGTGTTTTCTGAAGCTTTGAAACACTATCAAGGTCATCATAATTAAGAGACTCGAGGTCAGGCATATCATCATCACCAATCTCTTCCGTGCCCACTGCCTCAGCATTTTCTTCCTCCTGAAATTTGATGATTAGTTAACAAATTCTCAATAAATAAATCATTGTAAAATCTGTATTATCATAGTAACTGAAACCAACTCACAGGATAGGCTTCATTGTCTGAAAGTTCATCAAGATCCGCTAAGAAAGAATCAGCAAGGCTTGCCTGTAAAATGGCACTGTTTATAAAAATGGAACACATCACACATGACCACAGAACAGAAGAAACATACCTGAACAGAACCGAATGTCAAAGTAAACAAACTTGCACATGGTTACTTAACAGGACCTGAAGTGAATTTATGAACTCACCATGATCTTAGGTTCTTGTCCGAAGTCTTCCAAGCAGCAGCAAGAGCTCCAACTGTAGACCTAGCAAGAGAAGTTACAAAATTACTTCTGATTTTCTACGCTTCACATGCCATGTTTGGCTTTTCTGCACTAAGCAGGATATCAGATTGCAACTGAAGTGCCGTCCTATCAGGCTAGCGCAAATAGGGAGCATCCCTATTCCCCAAGCAGACGCTGCATCTACACATTCTGAGACTACCAATTGGCAGCGGAGCGCAAGGGGACGGCTAACGCTTCCACTGTCGGAATCTACCTACAGCCTACAGGATACAGTATCCGGGATGCTTTAGAAGCTTCGAATCGCCGGAAATTTAGAGACCCCTCGGAAGAACAGTAACAGCCATACCTTTGCAGCGCAGGCGCAGCAGCTTCTCTCTCGCGCTGCCCTAGTACGGGTCGCGGTTCCGCACGCTCTCCGCGAGGCTGGATACGCGCCCGTGAGGCCGCGGCGGCGAGGCGGACTCTCCGGCGAGCCGGTGGGATACAGGGGGCGGCGGCGGAGGAGGCGGAGGAGGGAGGACCCAAATCTGCTCGAGTTTGGGCCGGAACCTTTTTGAGAGGGGGACGCACCGGCATTGGCAGGGAAGGTCGGTGGAGTCAGCTTCTGAGTTCTGATCCTGTCCTTTCGTTTCGCATCTGACGTCCCGGAAAATTTCGGCCAGTTCAGCCTGGAGCTGTATCAGGCTCGGCCCAACTGAAAGGTACCTGTAAAAAAGGCCCAGCTGAGAAGTGAACGGGGCTATATAGGAAGGGTTATATATAATTGGAATTGGATTTTTCATACAACTTTTGACTTCTATAATTATGCAAATATATTTGTAATTTATATACAACAGATTTTTAAAAGGTTCCTCGTCGTGGACCAAAGTAACACTGGACTACGACTAAGGTTCCCCTAAAATAGCACCTAAGATAAGAACACAGGTATGTTCATATGTTGTCATGATCCGATCAACAAAGACTAAACCATAGGTTTTCACTGTAGAGAGCAATTCTTAAAAGTCTAGACAACACCCCCAACAAGGAAGAGGAAACTGCTATTTGCCCGGTATAACTAGCTAAGGCTAAATCCAGATATTCATTTTTTTGAAAGGAGGGTAAAAGCTTTGCCTCGTATATTAATAGAGGAGCAGAAATACAAGAGAAATATGTACAGGGTCAGCCAAAAAGCCAACCTGCAAAGGGAAAAACACTAGGTGATATCTGGATATTCATAACCTAGGAGTTGAGGAAACGGTACTCGACGAGCACCACCTAAGCGAAGTCTCATAGTATTGTTATTCTCTTGTTCCGAGCTAGTGCCATAATGCCTCCCAGTATTAGCACAATCCAATCGACCATAAACACCATAACCTATAACCTTGTTTAGACGTGATACCCTACAATAATCGCGCTGCGAGCAAACCAATATATAGGCACACACTCACAAATCCATAGTGTCCATCTAGAGAACGAGTAAGATGTGGACATAAGCGATATTGTCAATCAAAACCAAGATAGCACCAATCTATAGGTTGGTGTGGAAGACCTTGAATATCGATGAAAACATTATTTAGAAGTACACGTTAGGTGGCAGCAGTCAAGGTCGGATGTAGGCGTGATGCCCCAAGCCAGGCCCCGTTGCCGATGTCGTCAACTAGCACGCTGCCAGTGGCACAACAGCGGTTGGTGATGTCATGCTGCTTGTATCTAGCTAGATTTGGACGCTCCTATATCAACTTCTTGGCACACAAGACGCCCGATGATATCTCTGTACCCTATCGCTGTTGCACCTCGGATGACGACACAACATAAGACGGGGAGAAGATCATCTACCATGTGTGTGCCAAAGTGCCAGATCAATGCTGGAGACGTCCGATCCATGGTTGGCTCCCTAGGCAGTCGAGGGGGAGGGGAAGTAGGATGAAACATATAATAGAGTCCTACTGCCATCGGCCATCGCCATTGTGTTTGTCAGAAACCAATGAGGATGAAGAGCATGGTGTAGCGGTTTGGATATCTTTCGTGGGGTGACGGCGCTAGAGTTTCATCCTAGGAGATGAATTAAATGTCGAGCTTGGTGAAAATTTTTAGTCTCCAGAGTGAATATGGTGCCTTATTTTCAAATTATTTTTATAGTATAATAATATAATAGACAATTATTTAACACCTCACTCTTTTTAATAATAGAAATGATTTATATCCATGGCTTCTCCATAAAGCACACAACGGTTGGTTGTTCAACAAATAAAAAATAGATATAGGTGATAGGGTAAACCTCTAATTCTTTTTCATTGTTGACTAACATTAAACCACATAGATTCTAGTTACCTATTTTTATTAATAGAACTGCACTACCCAAGGTGAATTAAGAGCCACCTCATACTGTTTAGTCTTTACTCCACTTGTTCAGAAGATTTCCAATTATAAACTCTATTCTAATTTCTACTACGTGAAGAATACATAGAGAGAAGGCCAATTCTTAAATGTTGGAGTACATGCCCGAACATGGGTGAGGATGATGGTGAGATGCTGATATAAAACAAGTCAAGACACTTATCCGGTTGCTCCTTGTCAAGTGCTGGAGTTTTCTTTTCCGACCTACGGGACGACGGGAAGCATGCTGAGCTGCTGCTGATCAGCGATCAATTCAGCATCGTCACTATGGTCGATCGAATTATTTGTTTCCGCGACTCCGAGGACAGGTCGGAACCGAACCTCCCGATGAGACGAGAAGAAAACGGCTCCACGACTGCACCACACATGCCAGTAGCCACGCGTCCACGCCAGTGCACAGTCCCGGAGTACTTGCCTGCTCCGCTCCGTTTCGTCGGACGAACGTCGGTCTGTCACGCTCGAACCGGCGCGCGAGTGCATCCCCTCGCGGGCGCGGTGAAAACTGAGCGCGACCGGCCCTAGAGATTCGTCACTCCGCCAAGCGATCCAGATACGCGCGCTGCCACGCCGTAAGCGTAACGTCGCTGTACGGCGTTCTCATCCAAGAGTTGCCCGTCCGCGCGCGCGCGTGGTATCTCTATCCCCTCGGAAACTCGTGGCCAGGCGCTGCGCGTACGTGCGAGACTCGCCGTCTCGCCGTGTCGCACTCACACCCGGCCGCCTCCCGCCCCGCGGAGGCAGAGAGGTGTCCTCCTGCTCCAAGGGCACGCGTGCACGCGAGACCCGCCCGGATCAGCGCTGGGTTTCCGCGGGAGCGCGTAGCGCGTCAACGTGCCGGGGCTGCGCGGGTTTGGTGCGTGATTTCCCCTGCTGATCGATCTGCTCGGTTACGTGTGCCTTCCCGTGTCGCGGTGGCCGGAACATCGCGCGAGGTCCGGTCAATGTTCGGTAACAACAGATCGACAAATCGTGGACCGGTCGATCATTGCAGTGCGAAGCTGGCGTATAAGAGCAAGTTTAATAGTGTAGCCAATTACTAACTCCAAGCTATAAGCTAACTATAAACATATTTTAAAAAGATAAATAAAGAAAGAGAAGAGCAGCGGACTACATATCTGTAGCCGGCTGCAGCATGGACTCCAAAACGTAATGTGTTTATGACAGGTGAGACCAGTTATTAATAGTATAGTAAGCAACTATTGTATAAATTGACTATTATATTAGCTATTTAGAGACTATACTATTAAACTTGCTCTAAGGGGCCGGACCGCCGATCGAATGTTCATGAGATATGGGGCCTGTTCACTTTGATGCAAAAAAAACCTTACCAAATTTTGGCATCAAAGTGAACAGGACCCATATCTCATGAACATTCGATCGGCCAAAATTTTGGCATAGTTAACAAAATTTTGGTAATTTATATAGTTACTAAAATTTGACAGCAAACTAAATATAGAAATTTTTGGCAACTTTACTAAAATTTGGTAAGATTGAAAATGACATCAAAGTGAACAAGTCCATAAAATATGAAGCCCTGACGTGGCAGTTCCTCGTATTTCTCGATTTTCGGGGATAGAAATAGAGTTAGTTTTGGATAATAGTAACACACAACGTAAATATTTAGACATCCTAATTCAACTAAGCGGAATTGCTAGGGCTATGGCTATGGCGAACCTGCACGTCCTGGACTCCCTCGACGGATCGAGGTGCATCATATACACCGACACCCTTTTGGAAGCTTGCAATCATAATGCTCTGTGTCTTTCACCAAGATAGATTATGTTCGTCTCATGTGCCGTACGTGCAGCCACGCCTCGCCGGATCACCTGACTTTCACGCATCACTTATTCAACCACCATCGCAGACCGGGGAGAATCGATCGGAGGTTGAAGGTCCGTTCTCTCTCTTCTTTGCTCATTGATCCAGTGATTCCTAGGTGTGTCTGCTTGACTGCTTCTAGGTCCTTGCTTGTTAGTGATCGCCTGACGTTAATTGGCTTACCTACACCATAAAAAACAGTATACAACTTAGGCTAATTGGGTCATATGTTTAGCTTTATCACTTGTCGCACTCAACAGCGAATTTGCATATTAAGAAAATAATGGGCAGAACATGAGCCACAAGATTGTAGTCTTTGCCATGGCCCTACAGTTGTGGGGCTCAAAAGAAGATCCGGTAGAGAGCATAATATTAGAGCACAGGGAATATCCTTGTTCAGAAGAATATCCTATATCTATATCTCCCCATTCTCTGTCCCTGGCATTTGAACTGGCCATTAGCAAAATCCACCTAACCGGCAAAGGTAGGTGTATGCCTTCACCTCCCGGTATGAACAAGCAGCATTCTAATTTGATCATCAACCAGCGAAATTCTTCTGTTACTTTTAACTGAGTACGTTTGAATGAGCATTTATCATACTTATACACTACACGTGTATAGGTTTCCAAACACTTGATAATATTGGAGAAATAAACGGTCTAGAAGTGCAGAAACATGCACATTTACCGTATGTATATGCGTGTGTACTTCTAATTAATAGATCGGTATTACATGATTTGAAGTTTTGAACTCTTTAGTCCAAGTATGCCATCATATCATATAGAAATCTGTTTATAGGCTAACTTGTAAATTTCAGGTTCAAAACGAGAGGAAAGTTCAGAGATGAGAAAAGGAATAGAAGCAGCGAATATCGAAGTTGTTAAACAGCAGCTACTATGACCCTGTAATATTCTGTAAGGCTGTAATCGTTGCGACTTGAACGCCACAGGAAAACCACGGGGTAGTGTAACCTCACCGGAGAAAGACCTGACCCAACAGCGCCCGTGGCCCGTGGAACGGTCACCACGACAAAAGCCAAAAAGACTCGCGTAAACATCTATAAGACCAGTAATTCCTCGGAAGCCACGGTCGAGGCGACTCCAGAAAGCTTCCCCTCCGCGGTCCGCTCGCCTCCTCACGGCGCCAAAGCAGCCAGGAAGAAGAAGAACCACGCTGTTTCTAGGACGATTCCTGGAACAGCCAACTTCTGAACCTCTATCTGCAAGACTGCAGGTAATTTGCATGCTCCATCTGATCAAATCTCTTCGCCTCCTCTCCTGGCTTAAATTTCCCATTTTCTAGGATAAATCTCCTCTCTTTTTATTGATCTTCCATCCGTCTAGAAAAAAACTAGATTCTGGTCGGCCAAACGGGATCGCCTCGTCTGCCTTATTTATTTGCCTTGCAAATTTGAGGGGCCTGATTTAACTCTCTTTCTATGGACCCCTGTTCTTCTGCTTGCTTCCAGAGAGTGCGATCCTCTGGTTGCGTCTGTTTTATTCGCTTGCTTGCAAGAGCAGGACCCGTCTTGCTTTCTCCTTGCATTCTTGCTGTTGAGTTAACAAGGGATCCATAGGGCACAGGTATTAGTGTGGAGTATTTGTTTTCTCTCCAGTTGCCTTCTGTTCTTCCCGTTTCTGAATCGATTCTTCTTTCGGTTTCTGAATCGGAAGTAAGATGATGCTATGGTTGAAGGAGATTTTTGTTTCTTGTCCCTCCAATTGTTGAGTTGATTGAATTATAGTTCTCTTCTTCCGTTTTCCTCTTGGTCCTTGAACTTGATTATTTGTAATTTTAGACAATGGGTAGTAAAAAAGATTTAGACAATGGAATGATGCCTTCAGAACTTCTTGCCAAGATAGGAACCTGACCAAACGGCGGTTCTTGATTTTGTAGCATTAAAACATAGGGCCTTCACAGTTAAACTTCAGGTCGCTGTGTATTGTCAATTCATAGGGCCTTTTGCTCGTTCAACGCATATCAACTAATCGGAACTGGTCGTCAACTCCTGTATTTTCCTTTTGCTCGTGATGAAACGGGAAATCCCACTTGGGCAAGAAAAGAAAGTGTCGGTTCTGAATATCGTAACATCCTACCTAATCGCACGAATAGCGAAGTGCAAGGTAGTTTATGCAATTCGTCTTTATACAATTTTTAAATTATGACCAACTTAACTTATCGTCCACATTAAACTACGTGCAGTCGTCGCCCCAATAATTTGGCAAAATATTGTTCATTTCGTCAGATGCTTGCGTGTTCCTTGCAGAATAAGCTCTATAGCTTTCACCGTGTCCATTTGCTGCCGAACAATTGTGAACCAGAAGTTCCCTATTCCATTTGTGTCAAGCTGTTAAATTTTGTGGTCCTGTGGACAACTCCTGATGATTTCTCTTTTGGCCTTTTGCAGACAGTATAATACTTCTTCCTGGTTGCAGCCGCCTCAGCGGAAAAACCAAATTCAGCTTCATTCATGGGTTCCCCAAGCAAAACACGTCGGATGAAGCCATTGGGGATTCAGCTATATGAGTGTGCCCGGGGGAGTCCTATCTCCTTCAGATCATGCCAGGCTCTTGTATTGATACTGACGTTCTTATCCTATGCTAGCTATCATGCCACTAGGAAGACTACAAGCATTGTCAAGAGTGTTCTTGATCCTAAGACAGAAAACCTAGGTATGTTGCATTGGCCGAGCCATCTGTATCTTCAGGATTTAAGAGATGCACAGGGCAACATGACGGCTCTCTATAGCGGCTGGGCTCCGTTTAATGCCGACGATGGTACTGCATTGCTCGGGGAGATCGACTTGGCATTTCTCGGAGTATATGCAATCGGCATGTTCTTCGCTGGCCATTTGGGTGATCGGGTGGATCTCAGGATACTTCTGACCATCGGAATGATAGGCACTGGATTTTTCACTGCTGCCTTTGGTGCCGGCAACTGGCTCAACATACACAACTTCTACTACTTTCTGGGTGTTCAGATGATGGCTGGCCTGTTTCAGTCATCCGGCTGGCCATCTGTGGTTGCAGTTGTTGGTAATTGGTTTGGAAAGAGCAAAAGAGGGCTGATAATGGGAATCTGGAATGCTCATACATCTGTGGGAAACATATCTGGTTCCTTAATTGCAGCTGCAATGTTGAAGTTTGGATGGTCATGGTCGTTTGCAGTCCCTGGAGTGATGATCGCAGTCGTTGGGCTTGCAGTGTTTCTGTTCTTGCCTGTCGGTCCGGAGATGATTGGAATCGAGGAGGATATCCATGAGAAGGATGCTGAGAAGGATGACATGAGTGCACCTCTGTTGGAAGAACGATCGGCATCAAAAGAAAAGGCAGTCGGGTTCATTCAGGCTTGGAGAATTCCTGGTGTAGCGCCATTTGCTCTCTGCCTTTTCTTCTGCAAGCTTGTGGCTTACACATTCCTGTATTGGCTTCCGTTTTATATCAGCCACACAGGTTCGTCCCTCCTTTTTCCGAGAAAAGGTTCCCCTAGTCTTGTGTGCAATTTCAATATCATACTGATTTTTTTTCCTCATACCAAATTAATCTTTTACCTCATGATTTTGAACCAAACCATTCTGTCATGTACTAGTATGAACTGCACTTTGTTTTTGGTGTAATCTGATGTGTATTAGCACTAAGAATGATAATGTACCTGACAATGCCAATATGTTTCCATTTTTCAGCAATCGGTGGAGTGTACTTGTCAGACACCGCAGCCGGTGTACTGTCAACTCTGTTCGACGTGGGTGGCGTTGTCGGCGGCATCCTTGCCGGCCACATCTCCGACCGCCTCGACGCACGGGCGCTGACGGCGGCGAGCTTCACGTTCTCGGCGATCCCGGCGCTCTTCTTCTACCGCATATACGGCAGCTTCTCGCTGTACTCGAACATCGCCCTCATGTTCGTCACCGGGATGCTCGTCAACGGGCCGTACGCCCTCATCACCACCGCCGTCTCCGCCGACCTCGGCACGCACAGCTCCCTGAACGGCAACTCCAGGGCGCTCGCCACCGTCACGGCGATCATCGACGGGACGGGGTCGATCGGCGCCGCGGTCGGCCCGCTGCTGACGGGGTACATCTCTGCCAAGAGCTGGAGCGGCGTGTTCACGATGCTCATGGCGTCCGCTTTCGTCGCGGGGCTGCTCCTGTCGAGGCTGGTCATGGCGGAGATCTCCGCGAAGATGGAGTCCCGGAGGCCTGACGCTGCTGCTAGTGATCTGCCAGTGTCCTCCATGGAACAATCTTAGGCTCCATTAGACACTTTGGAAATTGTGTCCCTGGTGAAATGCTGAGAAATTTTACAAGCGAAAAAGCCTGAAAATGGAGACTTGAGAGGTGTGGCAGGAAGAGCAAACCCCTCACAAATTCCCTTTTTTTTTTACACCTGAGGAGCAAGGTGCTCTCTCCAGCCCCAGGATTGCATCTTGGCTATGAGCGATTTCTGTTGCTTGTGATGTGTATATGGAACTCCTACCGTATGAAGTGATGATTGTCAACTCTAGCTGTTGACAAAGGCGCGCGTGTGGAATGCGGGAGGTTTTCCGGATTTCTGTATAGCGAGTTATAATCGGGCTCTTAAAGCTTGTGCGAGAATGCAGCAGAAGTGTTGGTTCCTATCAGATGCTAATGTAATCTTGCTGATTCACCGGTGAAACAGCTGGAGAGGAGACTGGAGGTGTAATTCGAAGAGGGGACAATCTCCTTTTGACCTGCAATTTGAAGCACACGTGGTACTAGACGGTCCACTAGAATCAGGTTTCGATGGGAAAACATCAAATTTCCGTAGGATAGATCTAAAATCACCTGATAAACCAACGTGGAAATGGGAACCTTCTGAGAGATGCACCGTGATCACGTCGGCTGAGGCCCATAGGTGCTCTGGGCTTTGGAGTTTTAAGTGGGCCGTTCTGCCGCATTCAAGCATATAGTGGGCCTAATACTTTGGTCACAAGTAAGCCCATATTGTTTATCTAGCCCAAACAAGGAATCGACCTTGGCGTCTTGTTGGACTCGGAGATTTTTTTTTTTTTGGAAGCCAAGACAAACCAGCAGCCTTGTTAATGAAGGATGCAAGAATCCGATCCCTTCCCCTCCTGATTTGCCATCGGCAAAGCACGTTATAATCTAGCTGGATACGCATTAGCGTATCATCTTTTCTGCGTGTTGGCGTGCTATTTGATCTCCTCTTCCCTTGACCACCGGTTGCGGTTCGCGTGAATCTTATCTTAATGCCAGCGAAAGCTACCGATCGAGATTAGCTGTCGCGCGTGTTGGTAATACTACGTTAATTGTTCAGTGTTCAGAAATAGGCTGCGTTTTCCGGTGCCAGTGCTCGAAACGGCCTCCCGTTTTCTGTACATGATGACCAGTGTGTAGTTTCTCTGTCGCCTGTCGGTTTGCCTAATCTCTGACGACGTTTCTGAAGCTACCCTGAAACTATTTTGTCTATGGCTAATCATTCTGAATGCAATTCACTATTGCAATGCACGAGGTCCTGAATTTTGTTTTTCCAAACAAAAACTTCAGTATTTTTCTCCCTTTAAACAGATCAGGGCTCGCCGGCCGGCAGAGGGAAAGACTGAGATGGGCCGAAAACGGTGCCGGCCATGCAGATGCAGGTCGGCCGTCGGCCTCGCCCTGCCATTGCCAGGCTGCCACACAGGGACACACATCAGCTAGTCGTCGCTGCAGGGGCGTGCCTACCGACCTGCCGCTGCTACTTGTCCAAACAACTCGGATTATAGCTTTCGCAGTTGCAGCCTTGCAGAGCAAAAGCATTGGGAGCGCGTGCCCTGCTAGGATTCGGTTCCAGTGCAGTGGCCACTGTGACTGTAAGTTAAGCAGTCACAAGAGCTATCATTGGATTTAAAACGGATGGCCCAGATGCCTCAGTACTGTAGCAAAGTACGGTAGCGTTTTTTACTTGGAAAAAGTACAGCTCTAGTTTTATTGTAGCTCACAATTTGAACCATTGGATCAATAAATAGAGGGCTGAGATTGTTAGAAATTGCACTGGATCTCAATTCGCCCTGCTAGTCCTAGAAATGAATTGGGATCCTATGCAGTTTGAATAGGGACTGCAAATTTAGCAGTCTTATGTCTTCACTGCCACCACGGATGCAAACAAAACTGCCAACATGCATCTGCATTGTTGATAAGAAGCAGGTTCAACTTCTATCCAGCAAACCTTCGTTTTGTTGCCACGCAGATTATTGCTGATTGCTACTCCCGTATAAGAACATGAACGCCCGTACTAAGGTAGTATAGTAGGATTGTAGTAACAGATAACTACCGTCTACAGCCTCAGTGGCCCCTGCATGCACATATGTATATTTGTAACTTAGTACTCTACATCGTCTTCGTTTGCACTGGATGATCGATGAGACGATGACTAAACATGGGAAGAAATCAAGCCACTCTTAAAGATTAATCTAGTACTACATCGTATAGTGCTATACATCCAAATTAATTAAGGGGCCCTGAGCTCCCTGTCTCTCGCCATCACGCTCCTTCATCATCAGCTCCTCGATCCTCATCTCATCTCCAAGTCGTGGCTAACTGAAGACTTACGTGGCTCCACAGATCTCAAGACGCGGCAGGTATAGCTAGCAAGCCGCGCCACTTGCAGACGCCCTTATCCCATACGTAATCCAAACCGCCCATGGCAAAAGCTGAGATCGATCGATCCATCGATGGCGAGAGCAAAATCGATCGATGGATGCAAGGCACCGAAAAGGATGAGCGGCTAAGCACGGATCACAAGGGCAATGAGCCCTAGCAACAGATTATTAACTGAAGACGACGCAGCAAGTCCACGCACGTGGGAGTCGCTGTAGATGTCCATGGTTTCTCGACGATTTATGACTGATTTTGAGCTGGCCGAATTGAGGGCTGAGCGGTGTGCATTGCATGCATTGTTTCATTGTTTTGACCTGAAGAAAGGTAAGACATGTACATGCATGACTCGGACCGGTTGATTGTGGCACAAGCAGAACAACAGTAGTAGCCATCGCAAGCAAAAGCGCCATGCATGAAAGCTGCTTCTGTGAAGTAGAGATAGTGCTTAATTGAATAATTTGCCATTACATTATAAACGTTAGGCCAAGGTTGACTCGTTTATTATTTATGCAGTATATACTAAACGCTTATTTTCAGTACGTTAGTTTCTTGGAGCCTCGCTCTACTATAACAGTATATTTTACTTGTGTCTGTGTGTGTATGTGTGTGTATATATATAGCAGATATCTTCTTTATGCGTGTACGCGGTGAAATCGACACTAAGATGTGTTATCCATTCTTTCTATAAAGTTAAGGCCAAAAGCTCAAACCTCGTGCTTCCACATCATCATCAAATTGTTAACCGTTGGATGAATGCATTAGATCGCTTTTCAGACGTTGGATGGAATACAGCATAGAGCCCAACCCATTAGTCACCGAGTCAGTCTCTTCGCCTTCTCAGTGTCAAATGTAGCCCACATGAATATATTGACCCATCTGCACCATAGTATAAAAACTCGGACCGGACGTCGAATTGGTGAGGCCTCGGTTCACCGGTTCAACCGCGGTGTTAAAATTTATTGTTTATTGCACACCACAATGGTCAGTGTGGTGTAGTGGTGGGGAACTTAACGCTCCATCTAGCAAACCTGGGTTCGATTCCCATGCTTCACCCGATTTTTGAACAATAAAATAAAACTGGGCCTTAGGACTTGGGCTTCCCATTAAGGAAGATGCTGTACGGTGGCCCAGCTCGTATGAGCCGGTCGGTTTTAGGAGTCCCCGCTTTAGTGGTTTTTCCTGAAAACTGGGCCAGCCGGTTTTAGGAGTCCCCGCTTCAGTGGTTTTTCCTGAAAACCGTCCGGTTCAGTCGGTTCACACTGGGTCAACTGCATGAACAGTCCTTGAAACACACCGAACCGGCGAGGTCCCTAGTTTAGGTTTTTTCCGGTTGAACCGCCGGTCCGGTCTGGTTTTTTCTACTGTGATCTCCACACACATCTACATGTATCCAACGCTTTATGGCTGAACGCCCCTTTAGTTGAGTTGAACCGCCGGTCCGGTCCCTGTGATCTCCACACACATCTACATGTATCCAGCGCTTTATGGCTGAACGCCCCTTCAGTTGAGTTGAACCGCCGGTCCGGTCCGATTTTTTCTACTGTGATCTCCACACACATCTACATGTATCCAGTGCTTTATGGCTGAACGCCCCTTCAGTTGATATGTGCTATATAAATTATCTACAAATTTTGGATAGGACCTTCAGTTGATATGTGCTACCTAAATTATCTACAAATTCTGGATAGGGCTGCTAAAAAGAATTTGCTACCTAAATTATCTACAAATTTTGGATAGGGCAGCTAAAAAGAATTTCTCCAAGAAACATATTTGTTTCTTCTTGAGGTTGTAGCTCCTATCTAACAAATTGATGATTGTACCTACTATCTAACAAATTGATGTTAATCAAGTCCCGTCATCATCAAATTGTTAACCATTGGATGAATGCATTAGATCGCTTTTCAGACGTTGGATGGAATACAACATAGAGCCCAACCCATTAGTCACCGAGTGAGTCTCTTCGCCTTCTCAGTGTCAAATGTAGCCCACATGAATATATTGACCCATCTGCACCATAGTATAAAAACTCGGACCGGACGTCGAACTGGTGAGGCCTCGGTTCACCGGTCCAACCGCGGTGTTAAAATTTATTGTTTATTGCACACCACAATGGTCAGTGTGGTGTAGTGGTGGGGAACTTAACGCTCCATCCAACAATCCTGGGTTCGATCCCCATGCTTCACCCGATTTTTGAACAATAAAATAAAACTGGGCCTTAGGACTTGGGCTTCCCATTAGGGAAGATGCTGTCCGGTGGCCCAGCTCGTTTGAGCCGGCCGGTTTTAGGAGTCCCCGCTTCAGAGGTTTTTCCTGAAAACCGTCGGTTCACACCGGGTCAACTGCACGAACAGTCCTTGAAACACACCGAACCGGCGAGGTCCCTAGTTTAGGTTTTTTCCGGTTGAACCGCCGGTCCGGTCCGGTTTTTTCTACTGTAATCTCCACACACATCTACATGTATCCAGCGCTTTATGGATGAACGCCCCTTCGGTTGAGTTGAACCGCCGGTCCGGTCCCTGTGATCTCCACACACATCTACATGTATCCAGCGCTTTATGGCTGAACGCCCCTTCAGTTGAGTTGAACCGCCGGTCCGGTCCGATTTTTTCTACTGTGATCTCCACACACATCTACATGTATCCAGCGCTTTATGGCTGAACGCCCATTCAGTTGATATGTGCTATATAAATTATCTACAAATTTTGGATAGGACCTTCAGTTGATATGTGCTACCTAAATTATCTACAAATTCTGGATAGGGCTGCTAAAAAGAATTTGCTACCTAAATTATCTACAAATTTTAGATAGGGCTGCTAAAAAGAATTTCTCCAAGAAACATATTTGTTTCTTCTTGAGGTTGTACCTCCTATCTAACAAATTAATGATTGTACCTACTATCTAACAAATTAATGTTAATCAAGTCCCGCAGCAACGTACGGGGCATCCTTTAGTTTATACATCTCACTGATACAAAATTCTCCTACTAGCTTTTCTACCTGCGCTAATTTCTAGTCAATACTGCTGCACTTGGCTACAAATAAACAACTGATTGCAAGAGGACCACATGAGGCGAGTGTGACAGGAGTTGATCGAGAGAGGCGCCCGGCGCGCTATGTTTCATACAAGTGCAGAGTGACAGATAGGGAGGTTGCACTGCCCCCCCCCCCCCCCCCCTCCTCGCTCTCCTGCACGTTATTATATATATCTTTCCGATGAGCATCAGTGCATTCTTTTTGGATTGTGCTACGTGAAAGATTTTCTGAAAAAAAAAGAAGAGGAAGCGTCGGTTGTACGCGCACAATCACGCGAAGAAATTATTTTAGCTGAGCTAGATAGATTGTGCTTGCATCCGATCGATTGCATCGTGGCTGTCTAATCATAAAATAATTCCTTAGATTCAATTCATGGATTTGTACTTAGTACATTATGTGCGGCCGTTGATCACGTACAATGATGTACTGATTGTGTGATCTGTTTTGTTTCTACTTCCTCCGTCTCATCAAACTTGTCGTTCCAGGTTATTTAGCATGTATATTAAGCATGTATATTAAGGTCAGGAGAAAAATACTATAATACCCCTTAAAAATAATGTATGGTTGGATATAAGATGGTGGTTAGGGGTAGAATGGGAAGAAATTTGAATTGAAAGTGGTTGATGTGATAAATAGTACTCTAAAGTGACAACTATTTTAAGATAACTTTTGAATCCTAGAAAGACAAATATTATGGGACGGAGGAAGTACCTTGTATGGTTTCTGAAGTTTGAAAAGCTGGGGAAAAAACAACGCAGAACAGGGTGTAGTTCGTTTTCAGAGAAGCATCTCAAAAGTACTATGTGTGATTACAACCCATGCAAAGTTTTCCCCTTTCTTTAATTTCCTTTTGGCACCAGGTAGGCTTTTCCCCTGCTTATCTAATCCAAGGTCGACCATTCCAAGTTCATTCTACTTTTATTTTTCGATCCTTTTCTTCCCATTCTTTTGTCAACATCACTTAGCCTCTTTTGCTTGTGAACTTCCACATACAACGAAACACATGTATGACATTGGGGTTTTAGCACTTGCCTCTGAAAGCAAGTCCAAAACGCTTTTAGAACGGAGATGCAAGCTGGTTAGCAAATCTTTGTTGCCCACAGAGACATGCACTAGTCTTTAGCCCTCATATTCTAAGGCCCATTTATTTGTGGCCTATGTGATGCATATAGATTACGTTCAGCGTAACATGCTAATTTTCTCTGCTGTTTTATTTGTGGCACTCGTCATTGATGCAGCAATCCTCAAGCTGCAAGCATGCATATATGAGTGATGAAATTCACACACATTATTGTAAGAAATTTCACGGTCATTGTTGGGGAATAGACCCCACACCTGGAATGCTACTCCTGTGTTAAAAGGAAAGATAGTATTGTAATTTCCCATTCCATATAAATTAAAAGGATTCTTAAAGGGCAAAGATGGCGATCTCGTTCAATTCCATTCATTTATCTCCATCTTCACTGCTATCTCACTCTCATCCACTCCTCAACTTATCTCATTTGGTTCTCCATATGTTCAAGCTAGTTCCCTCCCATAGAGGGAGAGTTATTGCCATGCTTGTTGGATTTTATTCCAACAGCCATTAAGAGATACCAAGAGGAGTAAATGAGAGGAGAGGATCCTTCGCCATGCTTCTCATACGCCATGGTACTTAAGATATTGAAAGTTAACAAATTTTACATTAAAAAATATTGCATCTTACCTTATCTCTTCAAATACTGTAAAATTGCTTTTACTAAAATATACTTATACAGTGGCCTAATAATATTAGCTAATGGGCTAGTTCGACAAGCCTGATGCGACGGAGGCGGCTGCGCTGCGTGCGCGTGGTACTGCTGGTGCCAGTTGTGCCACCGTCGCGGACCAGAAAACAGGCCCAGGCCCAATATCTTCAGGACCGGGAGTGTGTGTAGTTGTGTATATATACTAGGGCTGTCAAAAAAGCTCGGAGCTCGCAAGCTGCTCCAGCTTGATTCGTTACAGGTTTGATTCAAGCTCGGCTCGAATACTAGACAAGCCAAGCTCAAGCCTAGGCTGAGGCTCGCAAGTCGCAAGCTCGAGCTCGAATAGCTCGGCATGGCTTGATTAGCATAAGATGTATTACATGTAGAAAGATATTTTTGATGGGTCAATGTATACTTGTCACCGTGCTTGACTTGTTCAAGTCTCAAGACCTCATCAATGCTTCTCAATAAAGCAATTATTCGGCTGCTAGTAATAGTACTACTATTTCTATTAGATATAGTGGCTAGCTTTTGTTAATTGCAACGTTTCAAAGCCATGAATTCATGAGAAAAGCTGCAGAGGTTTCATTCAAGACAAGTAGCACCCATTAATTTTGACTACTGATAATTTACATTAATATCTCTTATACAAGAGTGTAAGTTCTTTAGAGTTTCAACAAATCAAGCTGTCAAGCTCGAGTAGGTTCGAAGCTCGATCGAGCTCGAACTCGAGCTCACTCCCAAGCTCGATCAGTATCCAGGCTCGGCTCGAGCTTAGCTCAAGTTCATATCAAGCTCAAACCTACGTAACCAAACTCGCTCGAGCTCGGCTTGTTGACTGCCGCACGCTAGCGCTTGCCACCTCCAAAAGCATATTCATGTGTGCATCACTACACACTAAACACAGTACTACAACACTGCTATATGCAAATATCTGAGACCTGCAGTACAATATTGTAGCCCATGATCACGTTTCCTTTATTCTTTTTCTTCCTCCTTTTCCTCCTTTTCTCACCGATTGATCAGGAAAAAGGATGTACTGGCCGGTGAATGTCTGCTCATCATGATGATCGTGTCCAGTGGATCGATCGATCAGCATTGTTCAGTGTAACTTTAGTCTTATTCGGAATCCTGTTCTCCTAGCTAGGAGATACGTAGCTTAGGCTCGAAGAGAGATACATATACATGTGTAGTAGCTTCATGCCTGATCTCTATAATCCCGTATGCATGCATATATGGACCATATTACGGGAAATTTTATTGTTATAGGGATGCACCAGTACTGAGAATTATAAAATTACACCAGAAAATTTCTGATACCTCGTATTACCTCCTAAAAACAGTAAATCACTCATAATATATACCACTTCAACTATATAGTACATACATGCATCTTGCCCTTTTTTTTTTAGCTCTATCCCTTTAACTGTACTTTTTGTTTTTCCATTGAGAGAGCTTGTGTTATTATTGTATCACTTAAGAAATGAAAGTCCAAGATAATATTTTTTAGATAATGAAAAATAATTCACATCTTTATCTTCTGCTATAAGATACACAACCATAAGTTTGTTTAACAAATAAAAAATAAATATAAAGTGATGTGACAAACCCTAACTCTGTCTTATTATTAATTAGTGTTAAACCGCATAGATTCAGTCAGCATTTATACGCTACCCATAGTAAAATAGAAGAGATATTTGGTTATGGATTTCAAAAGTATAGCACCGTTCACAAGATATATAAAATTTTGTGAAAAAAAAGATACTCCCTCCGTCCCTAAATATTTTACGTCATTGACTTTTTTAAACATGTTTGACTGTTCGTCTTATTCAAAAACTTTTGTGAAATATGTAAAACTATATGTATACATAAAAATATATTTAATAATGAATCAAATGATAGGAAAAGAATTAATAATTACCTAAATTTTTTAATAAGACGAACAGTCAAACATGTTTAAAAAAAGTCAATGGCGTCAAATATTTAGGGACTGTCGGAGATATGGGCCTGGGGGTATGCAAAGTGAGGGGAATTTACCTTCCCATCCAGCCACGTGGCCCTACATCCTGGCCCTACCCCCGCACCTTGCAAATCGCAGAAGCGGCGGGGGGGGGGGGGGGGGGCTCGGGGTGCCATGTCATGCCCCTCGGGCCCTCGTGCTGCCTTGCCCCGAGGCCTCGCCCAACTGCATGTGGCAGGGGGAGCGAGCGGAGAGGGGACCCAGGCTAAACCGCTATCAATGCGAGGCGCCCCAACTGCCCCTCACCGCATTTAATGCGGTAGGGGCAGACGTGCGGTGCCGCCCGACTGACGCACGTTAGTCAGGACTGACCAAGTCTGTGACCGGCCCATCGCCGGTCAAGACCGATTGGACAAGCGGCCGTGCCCCCACGTCGCCTCTGTATCCGGCGGAGTGGAGATAGGTATGACCCGTCCCATCGGAGCGTCATTCGGAGCTCCCTCCACGAGAGGAGGACCACCACAAGTCTTCACCCATTTATAAGGGGATGACAGGGTTGTCCCCCGTGTCAGGCGGGGGGCGGCGCTGGGTCGCGCTCAAGGACGGGCTGCTGCTTAGCTTCCGGGCGAAGGCACGGATCGTGGCCCGGACAAGGTGAAGTGGGTCCCCCTCCCATGAAAAGTTAGGTAGAGGCGGTGCATGTGGTATCCCCTTGAGCTATAAAAGGAGGACCTTGCCCACCGAGAAAAGGGACGACTCTCAGCAAGCCTGGACTCTAGGAAAAGAAGAGCGAGAGCCCTCTCCAGAGTTTAGGAGCCCTTGTAACACTCAACCTTAGTCCCACACACAGGAGTAGGGTATTACGCTCCATAGCATCCCGAACCTGTATAATCTCGTCACCCATATGTGACTTAGTAGCATTCAGGGCGGATACACGATCTCTGGAGGCGAGCTCTTTCCCCCAGCCGAACTCACAAAAAGGGGATCTCACGATTTCCCGCTAGAGAGGATCACTCCTCGACAGGGACGGAGGGAGTATATGGAATTATATCAACAGTAGATATATATGAACCAGTAATATCAACCGGTGTTAGAAGAAGAATGTTGTATTGCATAGTGCATACATGATCCCGCTGACCATCTTAGATACTTCCTCCATTTCACAATGTAAGTCATTCTAACATTTTCCACATTCATATTGATGTTAATAAATCTAGATAGATATATATGTTTAGATTCATTAACATTAATATAACAGAAAACCTACACCACGGCATCCCGTGGAGACGGGATCCCCTCCTCCTACCTCACTCCTCTTCCCCCAAATCATCCGGATCCCCTCCTCCTACCTCACTCTCCTCCCCCAAATCACACGACACTGCAGCCCTCCCCGTCACCTCCTCCTACCTCACTCTCCTCCCCCAAATCAGGCGGCACTGCAGCCCTCCCCGTCGCCGTCACCCACCGCTCGCCGGAGCCGGCGGCCGCCGCCGCGGGGAAGGTGGCGATGGCGAGGAGCTCGGCGGCGGGAGCGGGGCGCGGTGGAGCCGGAACGGGGTGCGGTTGCGGCGGCATCCTCCATGGCCGGCAACAAGTGGATCTGCTACAGCATCGGTGATGAAGACCTTCATGGCCGGCGGCAGGGGTGCGCCGAGCACGTCGTCGTCCACAGCCGGTTGAGGAGGCTGTGGAGGCATGGTACAAGGTAGGCACCAGATCTGTCGCCTTCTCATCCTCCGCCGCCGCCCCCAGGCGACGAGCTCGTCCCGCTGCTCGACCTCCCCGACTCCGCAACTGCTCCTCCTCCTCTCTCTTGGGGTATCACGCTGGTATCATGTACCAAGGTTTGATATCTAGATACCAGCTCGATACCTAGGGTACCAGGTGTCAAGTATTAGCCGGTACCAGGGTACCAGGTACTGGTACCTACCGATACCAGGGTACAGGTACCAGGTACTAGCCCAGTGTACCAGGTACCATGTATTAGCCGGTACTAGGGTACCAGGTACTGGTACCTGCCAGTACCAGGGTACTAGGTACTAGGTACCAGTCGCTACCCAAGGTACCAGGTACCAGGTACTAGCCCAGTAACCAAGGTACCAGGTACCGGGTATTAGCCGGTACTAGGGTACTAGGTACTTGTACTTGTCGGTACTAGGGTATCAGGTATCAAGTACTAGTCACTACCCAAGGTACCAGGTACCAGCCCGGTAACCAAGGTACAAGTATTAGGAAAGAGTCATTGAAATTATCCCGTTGCAACGGGATCCCATTGTATAGCAGACCTCTTAATATAAATGTGGGAAATGCTAGAATGACTTACATTGTGAAACGGAGGGAGTATCTTTCAGTTTATTATCACATTTTTCCTCTATGTAGATCGAATATATGACCAAAATGCCAAAAGCACGCACGTAGTATTTCAGTTGAGAACGACAAAAAAAACTCTTTTCTCCATTGCTATAAAAGTTTTTTCTTAAAAAATACCGTTTACCAATTCGGAAAATGTGTGTATAAAAAAGAAGAGAGTAGAAGCTAGGAACCTATAGTTCTCAGCTTCAACCATTCCAGCGTCAATCTAGCCCGTATGCATTGTCTTCCTCTCAGCGATCCATCACTCAACATCATGCACATCATGTACTCAGGGTGTGCTTAGTTCCTGAAAAAAGTTAAAAGTTTAAAGAAAGTTAAGAGCTTAAAAAAAGTTAAAAATTTATATGTGTAGGAAAGTTTTTAATGTGATATGATATGATGGAAAGTTGGGAATAGAGGGAAACTAAACATGGCCTCAAGGAGGTGGATCTAGCGTGGATGCTGGGGGAACTCAAGTCCCCTTATCCTACTGAGGGGGTGGATCTAGCGTAGGTGTTGAGGGAACTCAAGTCCCCCTATCCCACTGATCACTTTTGATAGAAGGAGAGAAGGAAAGAGAAAGGAGAGGGGAAGATGGAACAATATGGAGGTTGAATGTGGGAGAAGAAAATGAGTCTTCTCTTTAATCCCATTCTGGGATCTGTCCCTGTATGTACTGGACACGCACACCATAAATCGGCACGACGGATACAGAGAAAATCTAGTATCGCACAATGCCTGCTAGTAATAGATCATTTCTCCACCGAGTCACTCATCTCCTAAAACGTGTGCATTGCCGACAGCCCAGGAAAGGGGCACTGGGCACAATGTACACGCCAGCAAGTACCAGCAAGGCAGAAAGCTACCCTGTGCTGCAAGCAAAAACAACATATGAGATGGAGTAAAGTTCTGTTCGAGCATCAGCATATTGTATCCAATCATCCATGGTTGAGCTCACGACTACTCCCTCCGTCTCAAAAAAAAAGACAAACACTGTATCCAACTTTAACTATCCGTTTTATATGAATTTTTTTTATAATTTATATTTTCATTGTTGTTAGATGATAAAATATGATTAATATTTTATAAGTGACTTGTCTTTTTAATTTTTTTTATAATTTTTTCAAATAAGACGGACGGTTAAACGTTGGACACGGAAATCAAGATTTGTTTTTTTATACGGACGGAGTACATGACTGCATGAGGATCGAGGAACAAGATTCTACAGTGACCAGCAGGTCCCTGCCATAGCCGGAGCGATCATAATATGTTCGAGAGTTTAGACTAACCGTCCCGTGCGCCCGCAGAGCTCGCGTCCCTACTGCTGCCATGCACGCACGCACGCAGAGCGGCTCTCCAACCGGGCTACCTGTCCTGACCTGCATCTACGCTACTCTGTGTCACGCTGCATGCAGCCATCGAGTGCAAAAGGCCACTTGGAATTGAACTTGAGTATGATTGAGCCGAGAGAACAGGCGCAAGACCGGATGACCAACCCATCCCAATCCAACCGCCGGAACAAGATGACAAGCGCGCAAATCATGTTCGGAATTGGGTCGTTTACTCGTTTCGTGCGGTCCTTGGCCCCGTCCATCCGAACTGCCGCGCAGCGCCGGCCTCCCTCCTTTCCCCCCGAAAAGCCACGGTCCCCTGCACCTCCCCCTGCACCTCCCCCCGCACAGCTGCACCGCGCCCGGCAATTTCACTGTTTCACCGGGCGAGAGGACGGCACACGGCACATTTGCCGGGGTTGACGGGTGGATTGATCGGCGATGACCGACGATGAGTCGAGACGAGTTGCATTGAAGCGGTGGGAGGTGACAGGTGAGGCGAGGTGAAGCCGCGCTGTGCCTGTGCCTGTGCGTGCGCAACAGTGGCGCGCAGATGTGGTGGTCCCTGTCACGCTTTGGGTTTGGAGTTTGGACCCCCACACATTGCGGGGGCCGGGGAGGGGAGGCGCCCGAGACCCCGAGTGTGGTGTGGTGCACGACTCGGCGTCGCATGCTGCGCCGTGTGGCCGATCCCCGGGTGTAGCGGAAGCGCGTTGGTTGATGAATCTGACGGTCATTACAACACTGCATCTGTTACTCTGATCGTGCAATCCCGTTTTTGGTGCCTGGTGCCGCTCCGGAAGCGAGAATTTTTCGTGCCTCTCGCGGAAATTGAATAGTTTGTTGTGAAAGAAAAGACATTACGATGTTTAGGGAGGTTAATAGGCACTACATTGACCTGATATGTTTAGGGAGGTTAATAGGCACTACATTGACCTGATAGCTTACTCCTACGTTTTGTTCAGAGAGGTAAACAAGCGATTTCAAAAGCACTTGTCGAACTGTTACCATCAACCTCTTGTGCTGCTGCTGTTGTTTGCTGCTCCTGCTGCTGACTCGCGTTCAGAGGAGGACGGACAGCTTGTCCGGTTACTTACCTCCGGTGCACCCCCTCATATCAGCATCAGGCCAGTTGTGCAGAGCGAG
This sequence comes from Oryza sativa Japonica Group, assembly GCF_034140825.1. Classification (NCBI taxonomy): domain Eukaryota; kingdom Viridiplantae; phylum Streptophyta; class Magnoliopsida; order Poales; family Poaceae; genus Oryza; species Oryza sativa. Next base: position 28,275,267 of record NC_089038.1, on the reverse strand, counting down.
AGCTTTAAAAGAATAAGCACAAGTGTTGGTCAGTACATAACCCCCTGGCTTAAGAAAAGTCAGCAGCAATAGGAAGGCAACTTTAACCCCTACGGACCCCAGCTTTGGTGTCCTGCAGGCTGCAGCAGCCAGCAGGGCAGCGAGGAGAGGTTGATCCGTTGATGCAAATGCAGTACTAGTAGTACACATGCAAACAAGGTGCAAAAGCATTGGCAGGGAAAGGTACATGGCAGCATAAACAAATACAGTACGGGCTACACGAGAGACTTGCCATCGCTTGCGTCGATCGCTTAAGAAAAGGGAGCTGTCAGTCTCATGATCGGATAGCACGTTCTCATGCAGTTTGTTTAGTGTCGTAGCTTAAAGAAATTCGTAAGCAGACATGGAACTAACTCATCCATCAGGCCATCACACCTGTAACACTTTTTCAAATCCAAGATTTGTTTGCAAGCTTCAAGAGAAACAACCGGCTTCTGAGTTGTTTAAGCTGGCGCTCAAAGCGTTCCCTTTTTTTTTTCTAAGCAGAAAGGGGCCAATCAAGGGACAGGAGATCATGAAGGCAAAGAATGCCCAAATAGGGCTTTGCAGCACGCTGGAGGGGGACACAGGCCAAGTGAGAGGTCAAGGGATTAAATAAGCCCTGGAAATAAAGGACCGTTGTACTGTGTCTGTCCACCATTGATCAATTTTACTAATCAACAACTGGCCTCTGTACTTACGTTGCAAATGAAAAGCATGGATATGGATGAACACTGAGGGACCACACGCAATGGGTGGTGGGGGTGGTCGACGGGCGACCGGTGGCCGTGCATCAGCCACTCGATCTCCGATGTTCGGTTGCGGTGCCACTGTCCCAAATGGTCCACAAGTCAGGTCTGTAGATTTGCAAATAGTATAGCAGACACTACAGCTGAACGAGCACGATTAATAAGGAAACAGCACGAGTGGGGCATGCATAGCACATGAGATGGGTCAGAAGTACATTTGGTGCATATGAAACGGATGAGAGCAAACAACATCAAGTCTCTATTGCGCGGGTGACGAGCAATTTTAAAGGTGATTACCAGCTGTGCCTACACGCAGCGATGATGAAATTTGGGTAATCGATGACAAGGCAAAAACACTTTACTACTATGTACTATTCCCTCCGTCCCATAATATAAGGAATTTTGAGTTTTTACTTGCAACGTTTGACCACTCGTCTTATTTAAAAAAAATTAGAATTATTATTTATTTTATTTGTGACTTACTTTATTATCTACCGTATTTTAAGTACAACTTTTCGCTTTTTATATTTGCAAAAAAAATTTAAATAAGACGAGTAGTCAAACGTGGCAAACAAAAACAAATTACTTATATCGTGGGACGGAGAGATTAGTACTCTAGTAGGACAGGAAGAGTACTAAATACTGTAGTAGTACTAATAGATTTGTGTTCTGAGCAAAAGCAGAATACAGTAACCATATGCAACCAAGGAAATTCGCACGTTGCTTTCGACATTAGTCTGAGCTGTGTAGTAATGGTAGCTGAATGAAAAGTCTGAGCTGCTGTGCAATTCTGCTGCTCTCTAGTGTGACTGTGAGGACATGTTTAGAGCTATATTTTTTCAAAAGCAAACTATAGAGATAATCCAGATGGCCGTTTTTATCTCCAAGGTTTCGGATGAACAAAAAGAAACAGCCAGGAATTTCAAACTACACTGGCAAAAGCACAGATGAATCACAAAAATCGCCAATTTTGAGCTATTCAAGACCAAAATACAAATCCCTATATACAATTAGCAGAACACAAATATGTGCATCGTCTGCATTTGCAAACTCTGAGGAATATGAAGTCTATGAAGTATTAGTGAGTATAGGCCTTAAAAACATAAAAGTATAACATAATCTTTTTTTTTTGCGAGGAAAAGTATAACATAATCTCCGCCGTAGAATCAGTGTATACATCGATTCCTTGTCCTCCAATTGCAGGCAACTATTCTTGAATCTTCAACAAAAGCTAGCAAGTATAAAAGGACCAAAATAAAATCTGATTCTATCCGATTCACCTCTTCTTGTCACAACTACTTATCATCCATGCCCTCCTTTTATTTTCAGTAGTATAAACCATTCAAACATACACTTCACTGATTAGAACTTAAAACAAATTAATTCATCATGCTATATATTACTAATGTTGCATACCTCAGATGTACACAGGAATTTTCCAATTTGGTCTATTGTACACAGGAATTGCTAATGCTGCAAACCTCAGATGTTTAGCAGAACAAACTAACCATTGCACCCATCCCTGGACACCCTAACCATTCTTTGTTTCCACTAAACAGAAAACCTTTACACCGGCGTGCATTTTGTTTCAAAATCATGGCATATACCTTTTTTTCAGCAAAATCGTCTAGTGTGACAATAATCAATAATATCCCAAGCTATATTATTTGTGTAAAACAATAAAATTTGCTATTGTAATATTCAGTTATGGTTATTCCAGCATGTAAGTGTAATGCATATTTGAGTTTAGACAGATCCATACATCAAATTAGCAATCATTGGATCAAGCAATTTGATAATGCACTCCGTTTGGATATTATGACAGCCTAGCCCCTCCTACTATTAAAATGACAGGCTAAGCTATGCAATGCCTCGTGCGTGTAGATATCAGAGGCTGAGTGAATCAACAACTAATCTACCAAACATCACCAAAAGAACTAAAAACAGCACCGTATACACACTAATGCTTGTCATAAGGACATTCAACATGCCAAATTATCTTATCTATTCACAACGAAATGTTTCCAAGAACATGAAGTGGCCAATTGAGCGGAGAGCAACAACATAGTGGTAAGACCCTAGAGGCCATAGCCACTGGTCACACACTACAGAGACACTCATACCAAGATTGCCAAATCCATTAGGCCTACCTAATAAACAACAGAGTGTGCAACAACCATGATAATAATTTCTTTGCAATGTTTAAATTGCAAGACAAAATTCATATTACTGGAGTTAAACATGCCTGCAAATGGTGTAGGAATCATGATGGTCGAGGCAGGTGTGATCAGCATCGCCATGCTGAGACGGATACAAGCTCGCCACGCTGCCAATAGAGTGCAAGGCCTGCTCCACGCTTCTCCACATGGAAGCCTCGGACCTGCACCCGCTTCAAGAGGCAGTCAGCCTGTGCCTCCGCAAGGTTGCTGAGTGGTTGAGGTGCAAACCCTGCTGATGTTAGCACTGTCCGCCAAGCGATCGCTTTGTCAGCTCTACGCCGCCCAAGAACTGCATCCTCCACTCTGGGCTGAATCAGAAACCTCTCGATCTTACTGACAGCATCCGCATCAGTGCCAGCAGCATCAAGTGATTCAAGAAGACATAGACAAGACTGTAAGCAATTCAAGAAGTGTTGGGAAAATGGGAGGTCGCTCCGATCACTGCCATAGTCAATAGCAACCACAATCTTAGGAGCAAGCTGTTTCACCAACTGAAGCATAGCTGGGAGTGGAGTGCGTGCTGAGCAACCAACTGGGAGGCTTACTGCAACAACCTCATCAGCTGTAGGAGCAATGAGTTCCATAGGATCAAATGCGTCGAGATTAATAGCATTGAACTCAAATGGAATACCAAGATCAGCAGCAAACTGTGAGAGGTTATCCTGAGTAAGATGCAGCTCAAGCGGGTGGTGGGAGGCGGCTGAGACGAAGGCTGTGAGCTTCAACATCGGCAAGGACACACCGCCAGAGCCACAGCGGTGAGCAAGCTCCTGCAAGAACGAAGCCCACTGGCCGCCGACACCGAGGTCGAAATCAATGACGCGGATACAAGACGCGGTTGTGCTGGCGATCTCATCCAGAAGCGCCTGAGTTACCGTGAAGTTGGCAAACTGGAGCACGGGGGAGAGGTCGGAGAAGGATTTGTAAGCGGTGAGCTTCAGGGCGACGTCGAGCGGAGACGTGAGACGGGTGGCGGCGTGGTGGCCGTCGGCGAGCGCGAGGAGGAGGGCGTCCTTTAGGTAGGAGGCGGAGCGGAGGAAAGGCTTCCCAATTGGGGGAAGCTGCTGATTGAGCCGCGCCAATATCTCTCGCGCGCCTATGGAGTTGCCGACTTCGGTTGCCTTCGCCGCCGCTGCAAGCTCGTCCAGGAGGTGTTGCTGCTGCGCCGCCGCCGCCGCCGCGGTTGACTTCATCGCGTTGCGCGGATGCTGCATCGAAGGCTGGAGCTGGAAGGGTACCGCGCTATGTAGCGTTGGAAACGGGAGGCATTGCGCGGGCGCCGGCGGCGGTGGCTGGGGCTGGTTGTGGAGGAGGAAGAGATTGTCGGGCACGGAGTGGTGGCGCTTCGGCGGTGGCTGGAGCAGTGGCTGTTGTTGATGGTCGGAGAAGGAGGGGAACGGCATGAACAAGGTGGAGGCCGGCGTCGGCTGATGCTGGTTGAGGAGTAGTGTGGGTGATGGCAAGCCAAGGAGAGGGGGCTTCATGTCAGCGCCGTTGTGGAAAGGCGCAGTAGTCGCCGGCGGCGGCTGGAGCGCCGCTTCGGGCGACAGGAGGCCGAAAGCGGAGGTGGCCTTGCTATTGCTGCCGCTGCTGCTTGTGAGCGACCTCCCGCCGGAGGACGACAGGTCGGAGGCGAGGGCGGCTGGCGAGGAGACGCCACCGGGGTGATGCTGCAGCGGGAACCCGAACCCGGCGGCATTGGCGAGGAGCTGCTGCTGCGAGAGCCCCGGCGCCTGGGGTTCCATGTCGCCGGGGGCAGCCATGATCCAGTTCAAAAATGTCTGCTCCTGGCCTGCCGCCGCCGCGGCGTCGCCGAGCATGGCGTCCCAGCTCTCCTCCGCGACGAAGCCCACATCCAGGGCCCCCGGTATGGGCGGCAGCTCACCGCCACCGCCGCCGCCGTGTTCGCCGGGGGCCGCCCATCTGGTGGCTTCGGCGGCGGCTGCGCTGCTCTCCGAAACCGCCGCCACGCCGGTAGATATAGAATCCGCCGCGCCGCTACCATGGGACGAAGACAGCGTCGATGTGGAGTTGGGCGGGCTCGGGCTCCCCCTGCAGTCCAGCACCGACCTCGGCTCCACCAGCAACGACCCCCCGCCGCCCCCGCCGCCGCCGCCCTTGTCCTCCGGCCAAAGCAGCGCCGCTATGCTCCCCGCGAGCTCCGCCGCCCCGTTCCCGTCGGCACTGAAGGGTGCCGCCCTCATCTACCAACCTACTCGCGCATGCTCCCGCCGCGCGCCGCCGCCCGCCGCCCGCCCCCCTCTCGATCGGCGCGAGAGAGATATGGAGGGAAGGGGATCAAGAAAAACAATAAAACAGATGAGGCCGCTTGCTTGTGTGCGTGGGTGTGGACTGTGGAACAGCGAAGATGGAGAGAAGAAAGCCTTGTGCGCTCTCGGTCTCGTCCTCTTGCCCGTGCGGCCGTGCTACTACCAGTATAGTTATGGGTTGCCGTGGTGGGTGCCTGCCTTGGATTTCTCTCTCTCTCTAACGGTGCCATGGTCCATAGGAGTAGGAGTAGATGCGTGCAACATAAAAAAGGTTGGAAAGTGTACTCCCCTCTCCCTATCTCTCTTTCCCCATCTCTGCCTATAGCTTTTGTTTTTCTTCTCTTTGGTTTCTCATCGTTATTATTACTCCCTGATACCTTATCTGGGTTTTATTTTTTTGCCCCCGCGAGCTTGAATTGTGGACCTCGAACGTGTCGATTGGCCCAGCTAGCTTTGACGGTTACTAGTTCGTTTCCTCTCAGTTGCAAGTGGAGCAGTACGAGTACCTCTGTTTAGATTTTACTCCTACATAAGGTGTAGATGGATCATAACAGGAGCTGAAACGAACTTTCGGTTTCGGATTGGAGGCAAACTTTCTCGTTGGTAATCTCCCCTATACACTGTAGTTGTTCTCGCGTCCGACGCCATGAATCGCCGTCAATGCATACTCCGTAAGTCCGTATGGTGTAGAGAGGTATGTCCACTACACACTACCGGGCTGTATTTGGACACGGCCCGCGTCTTCCAGTCCCAACCGCCGAGCCTACGTAATTGCCGGCCCAACTGACATGCTGCGCTCAACTTCCACATTTTCCCGGCCCTTCTTTGGGCCAACTCGCAAACCGCCCCTGCGCGGCATGGAACGCAGCGAATGCTCACGCAGTCACGCCGTCATGCGTCGGCGTTGGAGTAACAGCGACGCCAAGCGGGCACGCACCGCCGGCTAGCCGCTAAACCAGGTTTTGAAAATAAATTATTGATGAGTTTATTTTAAAAGTTAAAAATGCTTAAAAATTATTTTAAAAATCCACATTCTGCTCCTGCCTTTGCTCGACGATGGTTTTGAGCAAACAGTTTTTTGTTAGATTTCTCTCTGTCTCAAAAAGAATCAAACTCTAAAGATAAATTTAGATTTGTTTTTTTTTGAAATAGAGAGAACTAAAGAACGGTATTACTATATCTTTGAAATGGTATAGCCATGATATCTACTCCATATAATATCATTCTCTAGATTCTCTATTAATAGTATTTCTAGACGATATGATTAGTCTCTTCCTTTATCTTTGGTTTTTCTCTCTTCCCTAAGTCTCTTCCTTTATCCTTTGTTTTTCTCTCTTTTCTGCTATAAATCGGTCTGACTGATTTGCATTGTGTAAATAAATACTCTTTTCTTCTAATACACTATTCACGTATTATTATTTTACGTGTTCGTTAAAAAAATAGTAGGTGCAAGTGTAACCTGATGATAATGTAGCTGTAGCCCTGCGTCTGCATGCGAGCCTGCTAAGGATTGTGGTGATAGTGTGGTGACACGGCCACAAGGACGTTTCTTCATTGCTTGCACATGAATCTGGCCTATCTTCTGTCTCAATAGCCACTTTGCTAGGGAAAATCAGTCAAGGTCGCAAAGGACGCTGGTAAACTTTTTTTCCTTTCAATGCCCTGTCGTGTTGACACTTGACACAATGAAAACCCTCCAGGACGAGTTGCCACGGGGGTAGGCGAGAGCTGCAGCACAAGGACCGTGCGCAAATGTATGCATATGAGATGTGATATGATATGACCTGACCAAACTCCTGGTCCTGCTTTACTGGGACAACATCTACAGCACCGTAATAAGTTCTCATTGCTCCAACGCAGACAGTACTGGGATATCAGATTGGACCAAAGAACAGTAGGCACAAGGTCTTCCACAAATTCAACCGCTGTCACGGTGTCACCTACCACAACTTGCAATATTCAGACCAAATCACCAAAGTTTTTTTTTCCTACTTTACACAGGGACGAGGATGATTTTTTTTTTTCAAATTGTTTGATGATCTGACGTTGCTTGGCTGTTTTTTCAGGTTTTATCTCTCCGGGGAATCTCCTTATCATCCTTGTCATCAAATAATGTGGGAGGTTGAAATTAGTTCGAATGTTACATTTCATTCCAATGCCAATCTGCCTAACAGCCCCAAAGCTGATGCATCTGCCCACTTACTTCGGAGCAGTGGAGCACGCAATTACACAAAGCTGCGTTCTGGATTCCAAATGATTACTTCCTCTTTATCCATGATCATGTTTTTCAAACTATTACGTCCCATGTAAAACCTGTTTGTATGAAAGTTTTCGTAAAAAAATATATTTTTTTCAAATTCATAATAATTAATCCTATATTATTTTTACTTATAGCTTATCTTGTTTCACGCGCAACAGAAAAGACGAGGAAGAGCAGCATAATCTAAGGTGACTAGTTTTCACTTTTCAGAAAACCGTAGAATCTCTCACACAACGGTTGGTACCAATTAGGGAAGGACGTAATATCAAATAAATATAAGGGGTGAGACTTCGAACTTAGACAGGCTAGCTCACCACCTTGTAGAGCTAACCAAAATACCTCTGGGCATTTTTCATTGCAGACTAGAAGAAACCATGGACATTGAAATGGTCAGATCTTAGGAGGATTACGTAGAAACTAAATTTCTGAATTAAAATAGGAACCATAAAACATTCTGCATTTATGCAGTCGTGCATAAATAAGCAGAGACGCGAAAGGGCACATAGTCAAGTAAGTAATTGTAGTGACTTGAGTAGCACTACAAGGTTCTTAATTCAAATATTCATAGAAGCAAATTTCAGATTGAATTATTTAGGGGACTAACTTCCTAATTTAAAAACGTTGCATATATCCGATTTGATGTAAAGACTGAATAAAAAATATCCTTCTCTAAAAATAAATGTAAAGAATAAATAAATGAGCAGAGACGAGAAAATTTCCCGATCACCTTCGCAACAGGCCGTGAAGAAGACAATCTTAATTGGCAAACCGAGACGAGACTACAGCCTGGTCTAGGAATAAGTTCATTTTGACTCTTTTAACTAGTGACCGAATTTGATGCGTATCCTGAACCACAGTACCGGATATCTCGACCCCCAACTATTTAAACCGGTGCAATTTAAATTTCTTGGTGGTTTTGGAGGGCGGTTTCGCTGACATGACGCATACGCGACGGTGTTGACCTGATCTTTATCCTACATGGCATTGACATGACGTTTATGTGGCACTAGAATTAACAAATATACGTGGGACTCATTGTCATTTACACAAAAAAAAATATTTGTGGACCCCACATGTCATCATCTCTCCGCTTTCCCTTCCCCTTCTTCCTCCTCCCTCTCTCTCTCCCTTATCTATTTCTCTTTCTCTCCCCTTTTTCCAACTTCGGCCGGCCGCGGGGAGTGGGGCTGGAGCAACGGTGACATCAGCGGGCGAGGTCGGCCGGGTGTGCAAGGTTGGGAGTGGCAGGGGCGGTGGGCGGGGGCGCAAGGTTGGGAGGAGCTCCCTACCCAGCGGGAGGCTACCGGCCTCCGGTTGAGGCGGAGGATAAATGGGTGAATGACAAATGGATCCCACATATATGTTTTCACCTAAGCACCACATCAATGCTGCAGACTGATCAACAGTGCTACGTAGACGCCACGTTAGTAAAATCGCCATCCAAAACCGCTAAAGGAGTCTAATTACATCGTTTTAATAGTTGGAATGTAGATATCCGGTATTGCGGTTTAAGGATACGAATTACATTCAGTCACTACTTAAGGGAGTCAATGTGAACTTATTCCGCCTGGTCTAACCCATTTTCTGGGCCTCTCCTGAAACTTAGCCTATCCAACAATTTCTACCCCCTACGGCCCTACCGGCCCATCGAGTTCCTCACGTAACAAACCGATCCAAGTATATCGATCTGCAGATACGCGTGCATGGTACGCATAAGGTGGGTATACTATACATTCGCGTAGCCGGTAGCAATGGGCACCCGTACGTATGTACGCCCGCCGTGGGGACAACGGAGACGGGGGGAAACGGGGCGCGCGCTCCGCTGCGGCAGCTTTATCCGACATCTCTCACGATCACCACTCCGCCATACAAAAAAAAACCTCCCTTGCCAAACGCAAATCCCCACGGCAACTCGTCGTTTTTCACCTCCACGGATCGCATGGCATTGCGCCCCAGGCGAAGTGGTGGTACTACCAGTCTACCACACAATCACTAGTGTGTGGTATAAACTGGTAGTACGTGCTCCTCTGCTCCGATTCTTTCACGCACCGATTCCCACTCGTTTACTGTGTGTGGGATGCTCGTACAAAAAATGTAGCATAAGCATAACGCCAGTATGGAGTATGCAGCATTTCAGTTCAAACTTGCATCCGTGATAGTGGACTAACTGAAGATTAGTTTCTGAAGGAAGGAAACATGGATCAGCGTTGATGTGTTCAGCGGCTCATGTAATTAACCGAGGGGGTAATTGAATTTGAAACGATACTCAATCCGCGTGACGACGCTTCCTACTTAAGTATTCCAGTACTTCCAGAACAGATGGCGGTAAAAGTGATCCAACTTTTCAGCTATCATTAGCGGGCTGGATTTACATTTGCTTAATGTCTTGGCCTTCAGATCGTGCACTAATCCCCACTTAACCAAAGAGAAAATCACAGCTCTTGTCCAGTTCTGGGACACAGTACATTTAGGTCTTCTCGGCCTTCTCACCGCTCCTATACAAAAAAACAAAGACAATGTACATAGCACATAGCTAACTGTGTCATAGAACTTGGGAAACAAATACTACTACTGTACTATGAACAGCTTTTAAGAAACCATCGGGCTTAACCCATGCAACTTTCTGCCCTTGTATATATTCCCAACGGCAACCCCTCCGTGTGGCCCTTCTCTCTGTTTCCCTCCTTGCACGCTTGCTGCTCGATCCTTGGCTCATTACACTGCCATCAAGATCACCTCATGTCTCCCTTCATATCCATTTCTTCTTGCTGATCATTATCACTACTCGTGTGCCTAGCTAGTGCCTTGCCATGTCTTGCTTGACCTCTCCTCAGCTGGCTCCCAAGATGCAGCTTAAGCTCACTGCCGCTGTCGCCGCTCTCCTCGTCGTCGTCTTCTTTGCGCTCTTCGTCGGCTCATGCGAGGCGCGCCGCCTTCGTGCCCTTGGCAGGGTCAGCTCGCTAAAACCATCGTCGTCACCTCCTACGCCGTACAAGGTTGGTGCAGTTGAAGGAATAACTTGGTATATATCGGAATATAAAGTGTTCCTTTTTTTTGGCTGTTCTAATTTTTCCATGCTTCTCCCTTGTGCAGGATGCGGCAAGCATGAAGCTTCATGGTTCTGATCCAACGAACCAGAAGAAGGATTTATCAAGTACTAGTATGGATCATCACATGGCTAGCGGGGACGATGCGAAGGCGAAGGACGGAGTGGCAATGGCATCACCAGGTGCAGTTCAGACTACGATTGTCGTTAGGGTTTCGAACCGGCTCTCTCATCAGGAGCGAAGGGTGGACACAGCGTTTCATCTGGACTACGCTGGCCCTAGAACCCATCCCCCCTCTCACAACTGATGAGTATGTCGTTCTGTGGCATTCTCTGACTCTGTCTGATGATCTTAATTACTAATATGCAACTTAAGTGATTTATGTATATGAGTGTTCAATCTCTAATTCTGGTGCATATTCTTGCTTGTTTGCTCTTATATATGCTCAATTTGCTAATAAATTAATATTATCGGTATAAATAGATCGTAGAATGTGTAGTTTTGTAGAAAGCTCGCCGGCTAGATATTTTGCTTGCTTGAAATATGAATTGAAGTTCACACACATGTTTATACATGTAAGTTTGATAGCCGTGTGAGAACTATATGTTGACATCTATATGTTGACTATATACAAAACTTGATAGAAACATGAATCGTAAATATGCATTCTACACGTCGATAAGATAAGATAACTTTATGTGCCAACTACTCAAGTAAGTAATAACAGATCGATCTTCAACATTTGTCAGCCTATTATTATATATATATATACCCAGCTACAATTCTACATACACTAATTATTATAGCCTTATTCAAACAGCGGATGATCACATATATATGCAATTAGACAATCATTTTATGAATTGCAATATTCTTATCTCTTGTTTAATTCCGGCCGCCATGATCGTTAGGTCCGTTCCAGCATTCATTAGGAGCTCCATCTCATGGGCACTTGTTTCTTTGGGAAAATATATCGATCACCTATTTTGCTAATTTATGGTCTTTTATCGTCATGTATCAATCAGTCTAAATTTTAATTTTTAATTTTGGAGTCCTTTTATATATTCTTTAATCGTACTCTATTTGCTAGCATTAGATTTCAGACCATAACTAATATAAATATAAAAGTTATAATGGTAAACTATCTTTAATTAATCCTTTTTTATTGCTTATCAGTCATGGCTCAAATGGTCATAGCAATATTTTAATTTGTGTGCAAACATGCATTCTTGGGCCTAGTAATATGTAAAAAATTTTAGCCTATAAATCCTAAGGGTTGGACTGAATTTTGTATACGTGTTTGAGAAAAAAAAAGAAAAGAAACAACTAAGTTGGACTGTAAAAAGAAAAAAGAAATCGTGGGCTGTAGCCCATTAACGCTCCTAATTATACTAGCTAGCACGATACTAGGTAGGGTAATTGGAGTGGGACATCCGGACAAGTGAATTCATGCCCGACGTATGGGCGCGATCAATGATGTGATGATGGTGTTGTTATTACGTACCTGTGTGTAGCATGCATGCAAGATTGCAAGTAGGGGCCAAGGCGGCAACATAAATCGCGCCCATCCGGAATTTAGAAATCACGTGTTCTACTACCATCTGTACACTGCTGGTGCTGGCCATCAATATTGCAGCTATCAGTTACGCATCGGTTCTACTAGTTCTTGCTGAACTCTCACGTTGACCACCAGTCCACCACATATGGAGATGCGGTGTAATTTGGGAACAAACCTCCCTGATCATCAGTTCCATCCCAGCCGAGATTTCAGGCCGCGCATGGCAATATGGCATGCATGCTTTGTTGTTTGTTCCTCTGCGTTTTGTGTGCTTACCTGGGATTGGAGCGCTGTGTGCACTTTTGTTCATTCCACTGGCTATTCTGCTTGTCAACCAAAGAAAACTCGGTGGGTCCATACAACAACAAGCACTAGCCACAAATCCAACACCCTGCAACTCTGCAAAGACATGGAGTCTTCACAAGAGTACTGTTGGCCTCGTGCGTAACTCGCCATCGATCCTGGTAATCTTGGGTTGGAACCTTGCTTCAAGTAAACACAACAGTACGTACGTTCGCTCGCCGAGCTTGTTCCTCCTGAGCATGCTCTCCGTAAGTCACGGTGCCCTGCTTGACGCCTCTGTGTCCTGACTAAAGAATATATTCGCTTCAAATCCCCAAGCTTATTAGAGCAAGGTTAATAGTATCGCTTACTGCGAGCTATACTTTTATCCACATCATTTATAACTAACAGAGTAGTTAATTTGTATAATAAACAGGCTTTAACATTAGCTAATGCAAACAATATTTTATTCCTCATTTATCTGGTTCTCTCTCTTCTTGTTTCCTCTGATTTGTCCGTGAGCCTTTCACCATCTTGAAACGCGTGTGTAGCTGAGCGACTATTTAGTCGTCCACTCATATTCTCTCTCATACCTTTTCTCCGCCAGCTCATCGTTGTAGTTTACGTGGTTGTTTTAGCGCCGGTGTAGCGCCTCCTATTGCACCTGCTCTTAGTACTGCTGCTGCTGCCTCTCAGTTTAACATCATTAGAGGAAGATTAGAGATTGCAGTTTTGCACCAAAAGCAAGCAAGCACAAGTACTAGTCTCATCCAAGAGAAGCTCTATGGAAAATCGTCGTTGACTTGACAAAAATAAGGTGTGCAGAAACAAGCTTCGGTTTCTGGAACAACCAAGCAGTAGTGCAGTACTAGTACTTATAGTTAAAGTTGCCAACCCGAGGAGTGATCCATGTGCATTGGGGGGCATATGCCACACACGAGTCCAATACTGTGACAAGTATCTCAATCTTCCCAAGAATGTCCCCCCTCCACCTCAATCTTGCCAACAATCGGCTAGTAAAATAAGGCAAATGTGATGGGCAGGAGAAACTGGCTGCTCCAGAAAAGACAGACATCCCAACCCAGATCCAAGCTAACAACAACAGCCGGTGCACCTCGCAGCCGGCCCGTCGATCAGGGCTCCATCATCCCGTCGGAGAGGCGGGAACTCTTCCTCTGTTCGAAAGCCTCCCCAGCGTCCAGGCCTGACCACGCCTTTTCACGTACAACAGATGATACAGCGAAACGCCCGGGTAAGACCGTAGGAAGGAGGGAACACCGTTGAGTTTGGGAATCGGCGTACGAAAAGGTCTTGATGTCACTGCACCCTGTCCGCGCCATGCGCGACGCCAGAGGGAGACTTGACGACGCACGCTGCGCGTATAGCGGCACAGAGGCTTGCGGACGGGGGAGGCGCCGCGACCGCGAGGGCGGTTGGAGAAGCGGACGCAGAGAGAGTCCAGAGACAGTGGAGGATTGGGGTTGTAACCGATCTGCGTACGGGTCGTTGCGGCTCCACACTTGACACCTGCAAGCCCATGGTGACACCTTTTAGGTGACCCAAGAGGTTTGGGCCTGATTGGTGCCATCTGCTGGGCCGATGAGCTCCGAACACGACCTCCTTGCTGCTTTTTTCCTGATGGGTTGGAGCATCTCCGTTCTCCAACAATCACTCCATCAGTCTTCTCAAGCTAAATTTTGATAATTTCAGTTAAAAATCGTGCTTCAACAACCTCTCCCACTGAATGGTCAAACCATCCGGTTGACCAAATCCCTCCACTGATCACTTGCCAAATTTGATCAACCACACTCACTTATTAATTGTGGGCCCCATATGCTATCCCCCTCTTCTTTTTTGCTCTCACGCATCTCTCTTCTCTACATCGCTATTGTCCGCCGACGTCCCTGCCACTACCCCTTCTCCCCTTGTGCCAGTCTCGAGGGAACAGTATACATGCCGACCACGAGAAAGTAGCTGGTGTAGGCTTGGGTGCGTTTGCGGTGATGGCCGCAGTGGTTGTATGGAGGAGATGGAAGCAAAGGAAAGGAAACGTGCGGGACAGCAGGAGGCACTGCCCAGAGGCACCAACCATCACCATAGGAGGAGGATGGAGTTGGCATGGGCTCGGGCACAGTTACTGCCGTCCTTTTCTCCAGCATCAACTGCCACTACCCTGTTCGGCGTCGAGCTCATCCTTGGAGTGCTGGTCTTGAAGTAGCGGGGGCGGACGGGGATAGAGCTGAGGACAGCGGAAGAGGCGCCTCACCTTCCGCCGCGCCGTCTTCCGCCCTCCCGCACCGTCTAATCCTCATTGGTGTTGCCTCGTCTAGCGCTACCCCCTTCCTCGTCGGCATCTCTAGTGGGATAAGACGAAGATGGGGAAAAAGAGGAGGGAGGAGAACATTTATGAGGCTGATATATCGGTCCCACTATTATAGATCTAGAGTGAAGAGGCTGTTGGAGTGAGCAACTAGTTTTACTTGCCAAATCAATTAGAGAGCTGGCTATATAGATGTTTGAAGAGTCTAATTTGTATGGTCTGTTGGAGATGGTCTAAGAGAGGTCTCCAAAAGTTAATGAGCATACGTGCGTCTAAAAAATAATGATGTCATCTATTAAAAAAAACATAGGGAGTACTTGTCTTTTTCTTTCAACAACTCTTTATTTACATTTCTCCTCACTATATCTCCACCAACCTCCCGCTACTCATATACTCCTAATTTAATTGGAGGCGTCATAGTTTTTTTTTCCTTCCTCCTTAAAATCTTCAAAACAAATTAGAATTCTTTAGATTATGGAATCAAGGTAGTAGTACCTTGTTGATCAACATTTGATACTCCACAGTCACTGATAT
Source organism: Oryza sativa Japonica Group (assembly GCF_034140825.1). Lineage (NCBI taxonomy): Eukaryota > Viridiplantae > Streptophyta > Magnoliopsida > Poales > Poaceae > Oryza > Oryza sativa. The sequence goes on along the minus strand of NC_089038.1, from coordinate 28,260,010 downwards.
GATATGATATGATATGGCAACGGCCACGGTCCCAGCTCTCCTCCTCCTTGGCTTAAGATTTTTTATCTGTTTCTAATAATCTGATGTGACGACCCTCAGACCTCAATTATCATGTGAAGTTCAAAACTTTGATGATTAAATGGTGTATAAATAATGTGTTCTTCCTATTCTTCAGAAGAATAATAATTCTGATGGTGGTCAGAAAAATCTAAGATTCTCAAGTGATTAATTGACATTTGATTAATTTTAGATTCCCTTGTGTATACACATCTTCATACATTTTCTGCTTTATATAGTACCATTTAGACTACAATACAGAAAAGGATACTATATAGGGACCATATAACACCTGCCTTTCATGCAAAGCACGAGAAAAATGTCTTTTTAAAAAAAATAGAAGAAAATTAAATCGAATGAAAATCGAATGCTACTTTTTTAGGACTTACTCGAGTGCTACTGGGTCATTGATCAATAAAAAGCAACCTTTTCCTCAAAATGAAACAAAGTTCATGAAAGGAACAGTAGCATATATAAGAATATTACCTGAGATAGATGGCTTTGTTGAATTTTCTCCAAAAGACAGGACAATAAGAAAATATATTAACGATTCACAACTTTCAAATTCGTGCTATTACAAATACACGATATAATGACTCCAACTTATTGCAACCTTTGTAAACAGAACAAACGATCAAACCCGTAGCAAATTTATGAAACAAATACACACCAATAAGTGTACACTCGATCGACTGGAACGGCTCTAGTTCTGCAGAACCGCGGTGGAACGTTTGCGACAGAAGATCAACGGTGGTATAGCTATATATGCATGCATGCACATATAAATGCAGCGTAAATGCAACTATGCAAGCGTGCACAGGCGGCGGCGGCGGCGGCTACGAGTGTAGATAGCCACGCATATATATATGCATCAAGTTTGTTTAAGCGCAGGTGTAGCCACTGGGGACGCACTTGCCACAGTAGTTGACAAGGAGGCTCAGCTTCACCGGGATGTTGACGACGACGCCGAGCACGTTGGCCTTGATGGCCGTGCAGAGGCAGACGGCGGCCTCGAGGTCGGCGAGGCCGCTGATGAGGCTGCAGCACGGCTGGGCGGGCACCTGGCCGACCTCGCCGCTGATGGCGCCCAGCACGTCGGCGCAGGCCCCGAACTTGAGCGTGTTCACGGGGCACTTGTTATGGTAGGACGGAGTAGTTGGAGTCGGAGGCGGCGGCGGCGGGAGGGCCGGGGGCGGCGGCGTCGGGCATTTGCCGCACGCGCAGCCGCAGGCATTGGCCGTCGTGAAGAAGAGGAGGTTGATGGCCAAGAGAAACACGAGGATCTTGGATGCCATGGAGCTTATCCTTAAGGGTATATATGGCTATTTGCTAAGGCCGGTGTAGGATATCAGAGCTAGCTAGCTAGTGAGAGATGGGGATGGTCTAGTGAGAGGGTTATGTGGGTATATTTATAGAAGGTAAACCTGCAAAGGACAAACCCTAACCTCTCTCTTTCGTGGTTATATTGTCTAGCAGTAACACGGAAAGTTGTTTTCATCTTTAGAGGAAACATCATATCATTTCTCCCATCTTACATAAAAACTGCATTCATCCTAAAATACAGCAACTAGTATGAGATTTGACACAACCTAGAAGTCTATCAAGATTTGTTTTACTAGTTGTATCTAATCCGGTACTAGTTTGCTATATTTTGAAATAGTAAGAGTAGTCATTATTTTTTTTAAAAAAAATGAATAATAAGATAAGTTAATATGAGATAATCACTCCACAAACATAAAGTTTAATTTCGACTTCTACAAGTTGTAACAAAACAATAAATATAATTGTGAAGTGTTATAGTAAAAGTCGAATTTGACCTTACATGTTTCTGAAATGATATATCCATATTAATTTATCCTATCATTTTTCTTTAACTATTTAGGTAATATACAAGAAATAAGGGGATGTCCCCTCGTGGATTGAGAATTCATCTTCGGAATAACACTTTTATTGGAGTATGAGTGAATTGTTTGTACGTCTTATTACTTAGCTTAGGAATTTATGTGAAATAGTTGGTATATTCAGCTTGATATGGTATTAGAATTAGAGGTTTCAAATTATAAACTGCCAAACATAATAAAATAAACTTTACATATTAAATGTTACCACCACTATTTTTTTAATATATGACATGGTTGACTTTTTTAATCCACTTGACAAGCTAAGGTTGCAGATTATAAGGTTGGTAGGGGTGGATGGGGGAGGTGAAAGGGCGGGCTTTCCCAAGCTTGGAGGGATGACCGCAAGTGGCAGAGGACTAGCAGTGGGCGAAGGATGCGAGGAGGTCGCTAGGCAATGGCGATGTCGATTGAGCCATCGAGATGGATGAGAGCTATGGATTGGTGTTGGAGGCAAGACAAGGAAAACAATAGGGTTAGAAGCTGTCAGAGACCATGAATACAGTAGGGTGGGGGCACCTAACTGTCGCCTAGCTTGGAACAATGGAAAACAAGAAGGCTGGTGGGGCCTTGCCTGCGCTAGCAAGGCTTTTTTTTTTTGGGGGGGGGGGGGAGGGTGGAGGGGACGTTGGCTAGGAGAGGTGGCGGTGCAGAAGGAGGTGGCATGTGACTTGATTGAGACCACTGGCGATCTAGAAAATTGGTTTACTAGTGTCATAACATACATACTGGTATCATAGCATGCTAATCATGCTTAAGCAATGGCGTTATCCTATATGAGTAAACAATTTAACCATAGGTTTTGCTAAAAGTTATCGGTATCACCAGACACTGAACCTAATACTTTATATTCATCCCTGATTGTGACTTGTGATGGAAACAAGGGGAGGAGGGAAGAAATAACATTGGAGGTGGTATTGTAGCTGCACGAACCATGGCACGATCCGAGTCATTTAAAGGTGACTTGAATGAGCGAGATTTTTCTTAGAAATATTATAGCAAGCTTAATAGTACAGCAAACCGCTAGCTCTAAAATTGATACATTATCTACAATCACTCTAATGACCTACTCATACAATAGTTTTATATAAATATATATCGCACCATTAATACTTAATTATAGCCTTTTTTTTCCTCTCTCCTATTCTCTCTTTTTATATGTGCTTGTAGTTAGAATATACTCCAGCATGTTCTTTTTCTGAGATAGACAGTCTCTTAAAAATTAGCTACATGCCTTATAATATTATTTTTCCTCTATATATTTATTAATAAAGAGTAAACTACACGGGTGGTCCTTAAACTTGTAGGGGTGTGTCATCTAAGTCTTCAAACTCTCAATATACAGATCCGATTCCATAACATGTCAACGTATGTCATATAGGTCCCAAATCTCCACAACTTCTCTAGGATCCTACATGACACTAATGTGGCATGCCACACGGACGTGACATGTCATAATCTTGACTAACAAATGGGACCCACTTAAAAATTTTCATTTCCTTTTTCTTCTATCTTCTTTCTTTTTTATTTTTCTTCCTTTTCTTCTCTTTTTCTTCTCTTTCTTCTTTCCTTCCTCTCAGTTCAGCTGTAGGCCACCACTGAACGGGGTGCTCGAGTCATAGAGAAAGGAGAAAAAAAAATAGATTTAGGAGAAGAAAAAGGAAAGAAACGGAAAATGAAAATTTTTAAGTGGATCCCATTTGTCAATCAAGATGATGCCATGCCACGCCACACTAGCGCTACGTAGGATCCTAAATGGGTTGTGGCGGTCTGGGACCTAGATGATACACTTTGACAAGTTCTGATATTTTAATCTACATTTTGAGAGTTTAGGGATCTAGATGACACACCCCTATAAGTTTAAGAACCGCCTATGCACTTTACCCATTACATATATGTGTTTAGATTCATTAATATCTATATGAATATAAGCAATGTTAGAAAGTCTTAAAATATGAAACGCATAGAGTAATAAATAACGTGTTGTACTAATTTAAGCATACCACTTCTAAAGAAAGTAAAGATGAGCACATTTATTAACACATGCCATGCCTGACTATCCATTCTACGCTACTCCTTCTGTCCCATAATATAAGTGATTTTGACATTTTGCTTGTACCGTTTGACTACTTATATTATTCAAAAAATTTGTGCAGATATAAAAAACAAAAAGTTATGCTTAAACTACTTTGGATAATAAAGTAAGTCTAAAAAAATAATAATTCTAAATTTTTTTAATAAGACGAATGGTCAAACAGCGCAAGCAAAATGTTAAAATCCCTTATATTAGGGAACAGAGGGAGTACTTTCCTGTCTTTCTGATCAATTTACAGAACAGGCATTAGCCCTTGTTTAGTTCCCAACATTTTCTTCAAACTTCCATCTTTTCCATCACATCAAAACTTTCCTACACACATAAAATTCTAATTTTTTCTTCAAACTTTCAATTTTAGTTAAACTTTCAATTTTAGCGTGGAACTAAACACACACTTAGAATCAAACTAAAAAAATTCCCTACTCTTCGGTACAGATGGAAAAAGATATGGCTGGTAGCTAGGCATATCAAAGAAAACCCATGTGGAAATGCCAGGGCCAGGGCGAGCAGCGAGCTCGTCCTGAGCTGGCTGGCGAGAGTTGGCTTGGGAGCTAGCCGGCGCGGCCTGCGTGGAGCGCGCACACATCAGCATCGTCGCCAGCTCGGCCGCCCGCACGCGCTGGTCACCACAGGGTTGATCGCGCATTGGCTCCATGGACCGATAGAAAGCGAAGTATCAGTCGCGCGCGACCTCACGGACTGCACAGTAGCACTAGCGTGTGGCAGAGGAACTCTCTGTGATGTATCGGCCGGTGATCAGGTCTGCACAGTACTCATGGTCTTGGAAGACGATGAACTCTGTCTGTATTTGGCCTTTTGTTGGCCTGCTTATGGGTGAAGCGCTGCACCGACGTTACGCTCCTGCTTGGCTACAGGGAACTTCTGGCTGAGGATTGATCCATGTAAAATCCGTGGAGAAACTAATGTGCTCTTCATTCATTCTTCAATTAATCATGACCGTGTAATAAAGCATCTTTGCATGGTTAATTAGATCGATCTGTCGACGGGCTGTAAACTGGTTACGGGCACACATGCATGCCCCTCTGTCAACGGCAGAAGTACGTACGTTCATCGCCATCAAGTTTTCCAGGATGTGGCCCAACGGCAGCCCACGGATTGGAGCCCATTGCATGGAGGGCGGCACACTGCACAGTTAGCGCGTCCCAGCCTGCGGCTCTGTGCCACTGCAAGCAGCGGGCAAGAAAGAACAAGGAATCAGTATAAGCCACGCGTACGATATGAACAGAAATATCTGGCGTAATCAAGTTCTCGTGTCTCATGCAACGTCGTCACTTTCACCGGCACAAACAGCGTCCCGGCCGGCCGGGAGGTCACGGGTGGACGGATGTACGCCTTGACGATTTGATCGATGCGCTACCCATGGTATTGTTGCCGTCGGCGACGAGAGATTAAAGTATGTTTCGACAGATCGGTTGCAGTGGGAATGTTCCACTGTACCAAGGGCAGGGTTTAGATCTGGATCTCTTGAAACAATTATTTGGGGTTAGTGATAATTTCGCTTATCTCTTTGTACTTTTATAATGCAATCAAGTTTTTTGCGTTGGGCGGACGTGCATGTACAGGCATACCTTACAAATTAAGGGATGTACGTATAAGCTGATGTGCGTTTTGTAGCCGGATATCCTTGCGATATTGGACGGCGAATTTCTTTGGATCCTCCTATACTTTGCGGGTCGGTCACGGCATAAATAATCAATACGGTACCGAACTTGTTTCTCTGATGGATCGAGAACTATATACGTGGTCCACCACCCGGCTAGCGAGCCAAGGATGGTCGCGCGCGGATTCGTGGTGCACCTACGAAATCCACCGCAGCCGACAAGACCTCCCCGCGGTGTATTAGCCCGGGCGCGCGCGCCCCTGCGGTGTACCGAGAGCCGGGTGGACGAGTAGGTCAGTAGGCCACTCCGGCCCACGTGCTTAGAGCAAGTTTAATAGTACAGCTAACTATCAACTCGAAATCATCTATAATCAATGTAATAGCTAATTTATACAATAGTTGTTTACTATACTACTAATACATAGTCACATATGTCATATACACATTACGTCTTGAAATCCGTGCTGCAACTGACTACAAATCTGTAGCCCGCTGCTCTTCTCTTTCTTTCTTTATATCTTTAAAATATGTTTATAGCTAGCTTTTAGCTTGCTATTGTACCTGCTCTTAATAGTATAGCTAACTATCGCTCCAAATCATCTATAGTTAATTTTATAGCCAATTCATACAATAGTTACCCATAAACATATACTACACAATTAATATCTGGTCTCTCCTGTCATATATACATGCATCTTGCAGTTCGTGTTGTAGCTGGCTACAGATCTGTAGCCCGTTGCTTCTCTCTCTCTCTCTTATTTTATCTCCTTAAATATAGCTGGCTTATAGTCTGCTATTATACCTACTCTTAACCAGAAGAGGTAAGTAGGTAACGTGTGTGATGGCTTCGTTGCCCTTGTAGTTGCAGCCGTCCACTATTAGCTCTAATTTATCTATAGCCGATCTAATAACGAATTTATACAATAGTTGCTTACTATACTATTAATATATGGTCCGACCTGTCATACACACACTGTGTCTTGGAGTCCATACAAATTTGTAACCCGCTGCTCTTCTCTCTCATATTTTATCTCATTAAAATATGTTTATAGCTGGCTAATAGTCTGCTATTGTACCTGCTCTGAATGGTGGGTTCACCGAGCGAATGTTCGCACGCGGTCTAGGTCCGTGAACACTTTTGGTTCAACCCACGTATGTTATCTTTTTGCCGAACATGAGAATCTGTTGTGAGTGAATTGCATATTGGGCCATATAAATTTACCAGAGCTTCAGCTTAGACCACTGAAGCATCTAGGCCCCTGGTGTTAATTTTGGTAATTAATGACAAGCACTAATTATGGACTAACCGTTGTCTTTGAGCTATACATTTTAAGTTAGGTCCACGTCATATGTGCGCATGGATGATTATCGATGGATTAAAATTGACGGCGCAAAGCAAAGGGAAAGAAGACGGTAAAACTAGCGCTTTAATTTAGAATTGATCGAGGTGTAGGGCGATCAAATTTGCTAGTTTAATTTTAGTTTCGCCGTACTATTAAGAGGGGTAATGACCTAGCAAAGAGATGATTTTAATTGCCACATTAGGTCATTGCATTTTCATTTGTGCTCTCTTTTTCATTACACACACATTCATTTGCAAATTCACTGGGTTCGGCCTGACCAGGGGCGGTCAGACCGGCCACATAGTGGCGGTCTGACCGGCGTGCCCTGGCCGGTCTGACCGGCCCCGCGGGCGGTCTGACCGGCGGCACTTTCCCGGTCAGACCGGCCCCCTGGAGGCCGAGATGATGCTGCTCGGGATGGCCGATACAGAGCCGACGGAGCCGTAGTCGGTCAGACCGAGCTGATGGCGGTCTGACCGAGCCGAGGCCGGTCTGACCGGCCACCCCATGTCGGTCTGACCGGTCAGGCCGATGGGGCCCTCTGACAGCACTTCAACGGCTAGTTTTCTAGCCGTTGCAGAGTAGCACGGTCTGACCGGCCACATACCTTCGGTCAGACCGGCAGAGCACAAAGTTGGGGGATTTCGCCACCAACGGCTAGTTTTGGTGGGTGGGAGTATAAATACTCCCCCACCAGCAGCAAGGGGGCTCTCTTGGCACCCAATTCAATTGCATACACCCCTTGCACCTCTCTCACACTCACTTGAGCTTTGTGTTCATCCATCTAGTGTGTTAGAGGGTTGTTTAGCCAAGAGTCAAGTGCATTTGCTTCCATTGTAGAGCTAGTGTGGCACTTGATCATCTCCACACCGGGTCATTGCTTGTTACTCTTGGAGGTTGCCGCCTCCTAGACGGCTTGTGGAGGAGTTGCCCGGTGACCTCTCCGAGAAGATTGTGGAGGAGGCCCGGCGCCGGTTTGTGAGTGGTTTGGAGTTCACCACCTTCGGAGTGAAGGAAGAACTACCCCGAGTGATCGAGGCTTGGGTAGTCCTCTCCGTGGGCCGGCTTCCGCCTTGCCCACCCCTTGACGAAGGGGGCGTGCGGTGGCTTTGTGGTTGAGCGGTGGAGTTGGGCTCGCCTCAATGGGGAGTAGGAAACCAGCGAGTTTCCGAACCTCGGTGAAAAATCTCTTGTCTCATTGTCTCATTTGATTGTCGCATTTACATTTGTGCAATTTACTTTCCTAGAGATATAATTGAGCCACTATCACCCTAGGTTTGCAAAACATAACTTAGTTACTTAGTTAGAGTTCACCCTCACCAAGTCTAGCAACTTAGGTTAGATTTGATTAGGTGTTATTTAATTTTTAAATCGCCTATTTACCCCCCTCTAGTCGACATCTCAATCCTACAACCACCCCTAATACAAAGATTTCACTTTAGACCATATAACTTTACTATTTTTTTCACTTTGGACCACCCTTGTCCACCATCTCCAACTTCAGCAGCCTGCTGCCACTGTTGGTGTGTGCGCCACCACTGTGAGGATGCCAAGGTGCCGTGAGGGCTTCCACACGATTGTTGCTGGCCTCTGTCCACTCATCCCCTCCCTTTCAGTTTGTACAATCGAGCTGCCATCGAGCATGGGTGGCTTCCTCAAAATTGATCAACAGAAGCTTAGAGCTGGTCGGCACATGAGCTCCAACCGTTCTTCGCCTGCTCTGGCCGATTAACTCGAGCTCAGCTGAAGGCTGAAGCTATCTCTACGCGAACTGGCCCGATGCACGTGCTCGCAGCCTCGCACTCGACTGTACCTCCTTCCTAGCGCGCTCTCTCTCTCTCGGATGCATTGCCGGAGTTGGTGAATGCCCGAAGAAGCAACGGCTTGCCGCTTGCGTAGTGCAGTAGTGGTGGCAGTCAGCTAGCAAATGGAAACGGATAGACTGACAGATTGATAGAATAGTGGCCCAATGTGCAAAGATGGTAACAAACCCTTGCCTAAAGTGAAAATATTGCATATGGCCTGGTCCAAGATGGAAATTAGGCAATAATACTTGGCCCATGATGCAATTCACTCAAAACTTTATGCATAGCTAAGTGATTGTCCAGTACTCTAGGAGGTATTAGAAATACATCATAAATGTGTAAAATTTGATACCCTACTATTAATTAGGAGATATGAAAATTACACTAAAACTTTTTTTTACCACTTGTTATCTTTGAGCTGAGGCACTGTAAAATTTCTCTTACACATATAAATGATTTATTAAAATTTTATTGTAAAAGTATTTCAATCCGAATTCGAATTAAATTTGAAAATATACTGTTTATTTAATTTTTTCTTATAAATATTCGGGATGTAAAATTTTTTGCGTAAATATACCGTCAATCTCGCACAACCGTTGCGCGAGAATAACGTGGGAATGACGTCGTGAGCGGTATCCGCGGCGAAAGCGCGAGACCGCTCGGTCTCACGGAATGGTACAGCGAGACAGAACGGTCTCGCGCAAGGACTGAGCGAGACCGGTGCCATGCTGATTCAATTAGCGACTAATTATCTTAATTAGCAATTATTTATTTATTAATTAATCGCTAATTAAGATAATTAGTTGCTAATTATTATTAGTTAATTGCTAATTAAGTAATTAAGCACTAATTAAATGGAACCGGTGGACAGTTTCGCTGTTTGATTCCGCGAAACCGAACGGTCTCGCTCTTCCATTGCGCGAAACCGCGCGCTCTCGTGCCTTCACCGCGCGAGACCGTGCGCTCTCGCACTTTGAACGCGCGATACCGCCCATGACATCACACCCACCTAGGTTTCGTGCAACGGTTGCGTGAGATCGACGGTATATTTACACAAAAAATTTTGCATCCCAAGTATTCATGAGAAAAAATTGAATGCATAGTATATTTTTAAATTTAATTCTCCGAATTCAAGGTTTAAATCGGAGTCGAACATGTAAACTCTTTCAGTGCATAAACTTAACCAAAAATTAAAAAAAAACATGTGCTGTAAAAGGAAAAACCATAGGCATATTCGCATGTCTAGGTCACGCGAGAATGTTCACGCCTGCAACCCTGCACCCCTTGTCCGATTGGCCTCTTGTTGACTTGTTGACGTGTAGCTTAAACTCCGGCTCGCACCTACTAATAGATTGCATCCTCATTAAACATGCATTTTTTAAGAAAAAATGGTTCATGTACTAGATTTACTAACTATATATCTACAATGCAGATGAGTTATTTTCCCAACTATATATTTATGATCTCTTCTTGTTAAGAATATGTATGTGCTATTACACCAATTAAACGAAATTTGTGTTAAATTTATTGTGGGATATATATGTGTAGAATTTAGTACAAGTTACATGTTTTTTTACGTGTGCGCACGCTTATCTTTGGGGGCCGGGGTATATAACATTGTCATATATTTCCTCCGTTTTATATTGTGTGTCTAGATTTATTAACATATATATACTTTTTTCATCTCAAAATATAGCAACCTAGAATCGAATTGAACATATCCTAGTACTACGAATCTGGACATGGGATACGTCATATCCGGTCCTAGATTGCTATATTCTAGGACGGAGGGAGTATATGAATGTGGGCAATGCTATAAAGTCTTATAATATGAAACGGATGGATGGAGTATTTTAGTAGAATACATTTAAAAAAATCATTACATTTTAGACGATGACATGAAAGTGATGAGTAAACATGCAAGCACTTCAGTTACAAATAACAGAGCAGAGAGACTTTATTTTTACGTACTGAATACAATACAAGTGATATGAATCAAACAATAATTTCCAAAAAATAAAACAAACATGTACCCCGATGCATAATCTCGCGTACGCGCGGAGAAGGCCACAAATTAAACAAAATCATATCGAATCAAACCAGATACGTACTTCTTGCCACCAAATGCACGCATGCATGAACATGCCCATGCATGACAAGTGACAACACGCTGCTAGCACGTAGGAACCAAATAAACCCCTGTTGCGTTGAGACGTGCATGGATCGATCGCGCGGCTACTTTATAAAGCCTTTAGAAGCACTTGAAGCCGGTGGGCACGCGCTTGCCGCAGTAGTTGAGGATGAGGCTGAGGTCGACGGGGAGGTTAAGGTTGATGCCGAGAATGTTGCCCTTGATGGCCGTGCAGAGGCACACCGCCGCCTCGAGGTCGACGAGCCCCTCCAGCAGCGGGCAGCACGGCTCCGCCGGCGGCACGCCCACCTTGGCCTTGATGAGGCCCAGCACGTTGGCGCACACGCCCAGCTTCAGCGCGTCGCGTGGGCACTTGCCGAATGCGGCGGGAGTCGGGGTGGGCGTCGACGGGGTCGGCGGCGTCGGCGTCGGGCAGTGGCCGCCGCAGGCGCTGCCCAACGAGAAGACCACCAGGTTGACGGCGAGGAATAGCGCGATCGAGGCCTTGCCTGCCATTGCTGCTGCTGGATCACGCGCACTAAACCGAAACGATATTAATTATCTCTTGATAACTCGATCGATTTGCTTAGTGCTTGTGATGGTTTGGCATTCAATTTGACGTCGTATTTATAGGAGATGATTAAAGCAATATAATGCTGATTGGTTATATGTTATGACGAGCAACCATGCATGTGAGGGTGATTAGGAAGCTGATCTGGATTCTCCAAGGAAAGTACGCTGGAAATACTTTAGCTAGTATTGAACAGAACTAGCTAGAGACCAAGATTGCTGCTTTGTGAATGCACGTTGACGTTTGTACCTGCTTGAAGGTTTTGGTCATAATTCTGCTTAAGCATATTCGCGTATGGGGTGGCTGCTCTGTCTCTCTGTGCCTAGCTAATAACGTGCACAAAATGCCAAATAAAGTTGGTTTTAATTAGTAACGATGCAATAATTAATGATCAGGGAAAATAAACAGCGAAAGAATCATTCGACGAAGGACACCCGTGTTAAGTTGTTTTCAGGTTTCATAGTGTACGTACTTGCAGAAGAGGGAAAATAAATTCCAGGCTGCAGTTTTGTTTCATTTGGCTCACGGGATCGTCGTCGGATGATTCTATCGAAAATTCGAACATATGCACTTGTAGTCTTGTTTGGTTTGCCTCGTATGTAAATAATCTAATCACGTCGCTGTGCTACCTGATCCAATATATATAATCACGTCGTTGTGCCGTCGCAGGTTTTTTTTGGCTTTTTCTTCGTGTGGGTTTAGCCTAGGTTTTTACTTCAAACCATGCTTATGTGAGGGTTTTTGGCTTGGTTTTCTCTTAAAATCTAGGCCAAGTCTTTTCTTCTTAAATAAAAACAGACACTCTTTGTCCTCTTCTGTGTTTTTCTTTTAAAAAAAAACTATGATCTTAGACGTTAACTCTAATAAATTTCGGCTGACTTTCTTCAGCCAGCCTAGTGGAAAAAGGAGTAGATCTTGAATTTTGTCTGCCAGATGAGTTACTTATTTATTACATTGTGTTTGATTTTATTCGCTACAACATAACCGTTCATCTCTGACGGTTCAATAAGGTTATCACTAATTATTGAGTGATCCGATGTTGATTATTACTCGGTTGTGAGAAATGACTCATTGTAACATGTGAACATCCGTGAGTGATCAAGACATCTATAACGGGCCAAAAAATATCAAATGTGACATATATGAAAATCGACAAAAAAAAAAGCAAAAAACATAATCACAGTGGGAGCTTGCAGTGCTCGAGGCTGAGGGTGTAGAAAAGAGAGGGAGAAACGACAGTCCGCCACTATTTCATTGCTTCTGCTCGGATGGGTGAGGGTTAGCACTTAATTAGCAGCATCCGTGTCGGTGCTCCGGCTTGGGATAGGAGCTAGACGGTAGCCGCGTTGGTGCTCGCCGTCATATGGGCCACTGTAGTGGCCTCTAGTCATTATCGTCGTCGTACTACATAAGATCCTATGTTCTTGAGCTCAAACTAGTCGAATATGGCATCCTCGAGCTCGAAGTAGTCAAATTCAGTTACTTTATTATTTGTGGAGAGGGTTAAGCAAGGGAGCATTGCTGGTTGTAGGGGGCGAAGGAAGAGACTTGGGGAGGGAGGGGGGAGGGGAGGGGTAAGCTGGCAACATCTGCATTATGCTCATGAGTACGATGAGCGCTGCTCGTTTCAAGAGTTCAACTTGTGCGAGAGAGATAATAGAGATGCAGGTCGCCAGTTGAAAATCATATAGATTAGAAAGACCTGCTAGAGAGCTTTTCTCTAATGGCTCGTATTTATCATTCGTTATTTATGATGCTCATGATTTGTGATGGTTCTTATAGACTCTAGAGATCAAAGCTCATCTTTAACGACTACCCATATATTGGTTCATAACTATGGCCCACCATAAAGGGTCCTATACCTCTTATGGGTCATTCTCCACAGGTATATTTCAAACATACTACTTTTTAGCCATTAGAAATGAGTTCATCTCAATGTTTTGTGTTGGGCCGTTACGGCACCTTTTTTTTAAAAAAAAATAGTGTTTTGCATGAGTTTCTGACCCCTTTTGAGCTTACCCACCATATGCTTACAACCTTCTTACCCACCCTAAGCGGTTTGGTAAACCCAGGGTGGCATTCGTTCACATCACCCATTCCACGTTGGACATATGCCATAATCCCAAGCGGTGTCACCAAGCCAATAGATGACAGCGGGCATTTATTGCGCACCAGACACAATAGGTTGACAAGGAGTAAAAATTCACAATTTAGTCAATCTTTCAAAACAATTTAACCGTCAATATTATATTAGAATAAGTTTTAAAAATCTAACATCTTTATGATATTATGATAGTACTAGTATTTTTCAAGGAAAATTTATCTATATATACCATTTATTTGATTTTAAAGTAAGTATTCGAGAAAGTACTATCGATGGTCAAAAGTTCACAAATTTTGATAACTTTTGTCTTAAACGTCTAAGTACGACGAAAACAGCTAGTAACTCTTTTTGCGGACAGACATTGGGCATTCCAAACAAAGTGTGAAATTTATTTTATTCATAATGCAAAAGAAATAATCAACAGATCATACAAGGACCCACACATGAAACGAATAAAAACACGGAAAATCGAGTAGCTCCATGGTACGTGTGCATGCTTAATTTGCAGGTGCACGCATGCATATTTGTCGATCGATCCATGCATGCGCGCAAATGTTGCAAGCTAAGCTAGCACGTAGTAGCAATCAAACAGTCCAGATAAAATAGCCAGCGGAACAAATGCGCAGTAGCGCCGCCGCCTATCGATGCTTAGCATTTGAAGCCGGTGGGCACGCGCTTGCCGCAGTAGTTGAGGATGAGGCTGAGGTCGACGGGGAGGTTGAGGTTGATGCCGAGGATGTTGCCTCTGATGGCCGTGCAGAGGCATACCGCCGCCTCGAGGTCGACGAGCCCCTCCAGCAGCGGGCAGCACGGCTCCGCCGGCGGCACGCCCACCTTGGCCTTGATGAGGCCCAGCACGTTGGCGCACACGCCCAGCTTCAGCGCGTCGCGTGGGCACTTACCGAACGCCGCCGGCGTCGGGGTGGGCGTCGATGGGGTCGACGGCGTCGGCGTCGGGCAGCGGCCGCCGCAGGCGCTGGCCAACGAGAACACCACCAGGTTGACGGCGAGGAACAGCGCGATCGAGGCCTTGCCTGCCATTGCTGCCGCTGGATCACGCGCACTAAGCTGACGAGCGATTAGCTCTCTGGAGTTTCAGGAGCTCCTGATTACTAGCTCGATTGCTGTGTGGTTGTGATGGTTTGATGGCATTTGTGGCTTGAGTATTTATAGGAGAAATTTTGGTGCAATGCTGGATGATTAGTGGGTGCAGCTGTGAGCTTGCATGTGAGGATGATTTGCTGGTTGATCTGGATTGGCCTGAATATATTTTGGTAGAACATTATAGTGACCCAGATGCTGCATTTGAGGAACATGCTGACGTTTGTTTCTGTTCGGTGATTGATGATAGTTTAGCACACAATCTTGGCGTATGGCATGGCTGCACTGTACCTCGTAACATGCACCAATGGCGAAAAACCGAATTAATTAGGAATGTTTTTTGGCGTGATCGGTTGATAGATCACGGAAGGGACGTCGACATGTACTGGAATCAAAGCAGGAGGAATCATATCATGCTAACTTGCTTGAGCTTTCCAGACAACCACCACTCCAGCCCATATTTCGGTTTTTTCGGAAAATGCTAGGGCAGGCGCCCGATCCGGCGGGAAAAAAAATCGGACGCCCTCTCCCCCACGCGCGCCTCTCCGCGAAAAAAAGGCGCCCTCCTCCACGCGCGTCTCCGCCTGCCTCCCACACGTCCCCACCACTCAATGCCCTCCGTTGCAACAAATCTCCCACATATTACGGAAACTCTCTGTTAAGAGAATACGTTTCATTTTTTTTCTCAACTAGTGTACTTATAATGGTTAATTATGTATGGATGAAATGTGAAATGTTGCAGTGAATTGAAATATTCTTTTGCAACAAATTACCCACATATTATGGAAACGCTTTATTTAGAGAATCCGTTTCAATTTTTGTTCCACCAACAATGTTTCAGTAAGTGTACTCATAATGTTTCACTATGTATAGATCAAATGTTGCAGTGAATTAAAACATTATTTCGCTATTTGCTGAAATATTATTTTTATATAAGGTGAAACAACGCCTGATTTTTTAAAAAACCGTTTTCATACGTTGTAGCAAAATGTTTTATGAGGTGATTTTGTTGTGTTTCAGCTTTTTAAACGATTGAAACATTTTCGATCTATTTAGTGAAACAATTCCGATCTACTTGGTGGAACAACGTGCAACATTTAAAAATAATTCAATAATAAGCTAAATATTTTTTCATCGGATTATATCCATGTGTGGTCTTGTTTTTTTTTAAAAAAAATCGAGCACCCGATCCGTAGGTGCGTCGATTGTTTTCTAAAGTAAATTTCGATGGTACTAATAGTCATGAATGGATTTTAAACTGTTGAGGAAATATTCCCTCGTTGTTTGCAAATCATCCAAATAATTATGAAAGAAAATGGCAAGATATGTTAATATGTGATATATCACTCTGAAACATGTTGGTTAAAATTCAATTCCTATAAGTTAAAAAAAATCAAGTTCGATTTATATAAGTTAAAGAAGGAGTTAAAATTTGGTTTCTATATAAGTTAAAGATAAAGAAGACAGTCGTTGCTCGTTAGCTTGGTGTAAGAGCATCTCCAACAACATCTCTATCTTCCTCTCCAAGTTAAAAATTGACATTTTTGGACAAAAACACACTCCAACAGACTCTCTATCTCCCTCTCCAAGCCATCCGGCTGGCCAAACCACTCCTCCCGCTGGCCAACTTTGGCCAGCCAAAATTGACTTGCCAATCATGGGCCCCACGCCTTTTCCCCTCTCCCTCTCCCCTCCCATATTCTCTCTCCACGCCCTCACCCTCCTCCCAGATTGCTCGCGCCGGCGCCGCCCCTCTGTCGTCGTTGCCCCTTGTTCGCGGCGCCGTCGACCGCTGCCGTCCGCTCGCATCCTTCGCCCGTGCTCGCCGCTGCCACTCGCTCGCATCCTCAGCCATGGCTGACTGGTGCAGCGAGCAGAGCGGAGGAGGTAGTGCAACGGTGAGGGAGGGAGGGTGCGGCGGCGAGGGAGTAGCAAGGGAAGGAGGGGAGGCTCAACGGTGGAGGGCTGTCGAGGAAGACGAGGCTGGCCGCGCTCCTGTCGTCCTCTGCTGCCCGTGTTGCTCCCGCCGTCGCAGCCTCCATCCTCGCGCCACACTCTCGTCGTCCTCCACCGCCCGCACCGCTCCCGTCGGCGCCGCCTTCATCCCCGCACCGCTCGAGTCGTCCTCCGCCGCCGCGCCGTTCCCGCCGGTGCCGCCTCTATTCTCCCCACGCCACACTGCAGAGAAGAGAGGAGAGGAATAGGAGAGAAGTGGGTGAAGAAAAAGGGGAGAGAAGTGGAGGAAGAAGGGTTATTTGAGGCTGACATACGGGTCCCACCGTCATAGATTCATAATGGAGAGTATGGATGGAGAGTCTGTTGGAGCAACTAACTAGTCTGACTAGCTAAGTCAGATAGAGAGTTGGCTATATAGGTGTTTGGAGAGTCTGATTTAGAGAGGCTGTTGGAGATGCTCTTACTGGTAAACGAAACATGGAATATTTCAGCCCAGATAGGCCCCAACTTCTCTCAACCGCTATCATGGGTCACAGATTTCAGCCCTGATAGCCCCCAACTTCTCTCAGCCCAGATACGCGGAGTTGCCCATGAAACTGTGAGGCCTGAACGTTTATAAGCTTTGGCCCATTGTAAACACTATTCACATTGGATCTTGATGATTTCTTGAGGTTAGTTAGGCCTCATTGAGAATTGCAGTGGCTCCTCCCACCACTGAGAAACGAGCACAGCCTCATCTCACGCGGCACGATGCATTCCATCAAATCAAATCCAATGCACAGCCGCTTTGCGGTTACCGAAGCGCCCGTTTCGGCGAAGAGTCGCACAGCACAACTCCTCTTCAAAGCCCATCACTCACACGCGACGCGGCCGCTCAAACAAAAGCAAAAACCGCCCACTACTTTGCTCGATCGATCGAGAGGAGGATCGCGCAGACGTAGTTCGTGCGCCACCGATCGACGACGCGAGCATGGACGTGGACATGGAGAGGCCGCCGGCGGCGACGGCGCAGGGCGTGCGGCCCAACCCCGTCGTGGAGAGGAAGCTCGGAGAGCTGGACGCCTGCCTCGCCGACGCGATGTCCTCCCGCCCGCGGCGGAGCGACGTCGACGGCAGCCTCTTCGCGGAGATTCAGGCCAAGACCGACTTCCTAAAGACGCTTATCGCCGCGGAGGGGGAGTGCCACGGCGGCGCGCTGCCGGAGCACCTGGAGGAGGCCAAGGCGCGCTTCGCCGTCCTCAAGGGCGCGTTCGACAAGTGGGCGCGGCGCGACGACGCGGCGGCGCCAGCGGAGGAGGAGCAGCCCGACGGGGCGGCCGGCTCGGGGTCCGAGTGCTCGTGCACCGAGTCATGCTTCGGGGTCGAGGTCACCGGCTGCCTGGAGGCGACGTCCGACGTCGAGCGCGAGGCCGTGGAAATGGCGACGCTCGGCGCCACGTTCAACGCCGAGCGCAGGGCCGGACACAAGCCGTCGCCGTCGCCGGCGGCTGCGACAAGGAACGCTGCTCGGCGGCGCGGATGGAGGCGGAGCGCTGCTTGCTGCGGTGCAGCCGGCGCCGTGGCGGTGCTCGCGCTCGCCATCGGGGTGGCGATTGAGTTTGCGTCGGTGGCTCGCCAAAACGTTTACGTTGTTCCGACCTGACAGATTTGTTTCCCTTGCAATTTCGCTGTTTTTTTCGTTGTGGCCTCCTACAGTATTTAGCAACATGTAGAGTAGCTAAATTTCGCTCTTCCTGTTTCTTGTGTGGTATCCGACTACTCATAAACATGTAGTAGTTTACTGTAAGAAGTAAATCAAGGAGATATTGGTATTTTATAGTCTGCATACATTCTAAACTCTCTTAAATGTGTATGAAAAAATTTGAAAAAAAATCAACATGTGAGATAAAATTTAACAAGATAAATTAATATGTGATAGATCAATCCACAAACATACAAGATAAAATTTAACTTCTACATGTTACAATAAAAAATTAACTGTGAATGTACATTAACTAGTTGTAGTTTAATTTGTTTTATTTTGTAACTTGCGTATTAGTGGAGTCATATATTACATGTTAACAAATCTTCTGATTTTTTTTTCATTTTTATCATAACTATCTGAGTCATGCAAACAACAAGAATGTTCTCTCCGAGACTTTAAAATCCCTTATTTGTTTCTGCATATAAGAGATTATAATCCTGCATAAAACTTGTCTTAAATAGGTTAGTGGGGTTGCTTGGCCAAAGCTATGACGACTTGACGAGTCCTTGTCCATGGCAATCATCTGTGTCTGTTCATTTTGTCATCTAGGCTCATCTCTTCACTTCTTGAGTCAATAGAGGAAGTAGTAAAACTTTGTTTTCTCTATCTATCACGGCATTACAGATCACAAGTACTTCAATTATGCTATACAATTTACATGAATAAAATGCAAATAGCTCGTCTTCTATCTGAAAATGTACAACCTATTGAATATTTTCTATGCGTACACTACTACTCTATTGCCTGTGACAGTATTATAGATAGCGGAGATGGTGCGTTAGCTTGGTGGAAATAAACAGAGATCCTTTTTGCGTAAACATATGACTAAACCTTGATCTGCTTCATGAAGTGCCCAATGCAGACAGATGACATGAAAACTAGCAGCACAAACATTGCTGAGAAGCCCTGTTGAGATGATCTTGCTGCCCTAAGTAGTTCCTGAAGCAATATTAAATTTAAATGTTCAGACGTTTGACAAAAAAATACAACTAATACTTGTCTAAGCAGTCGTTTTAAAAAAAGTGTGTTGCAGTTGTGATAATCAGGTGTTAGAATTTACAAGTTGTACACTGAGGTTGTTCATCAATATTGAGGGCATAATAACTCATAATTAGCAAAAGCCTGTAACTGAAATTGTAGTTCTGGTAACATTTAACTCGAGAGATAGAAAATGCCAAGCCAATTTCAGTCATGTTTCTTAAAGAATTTATTCTGTCCTTATATACCTACCACTACCGGTGCATCATTATTTCAGATGAGAAGATACAAACAGGAATAGCATTATTCCTACTCCAGTTTGTCGACTACTGTAGCTCAGTAACGCAAATGTTCCCTTCATGGAAACTAAAGGACTAGGGCTCATTAAAAGATCACCTATCTATCACCAAACGCCAATGCATCCCATATCCTCATTGATTAACCAATGCTGCTATTCAACAGTTTCCTGGAGTCAAAAGCTCCTTTGTACATATTTATCCAATAAAGATATCCAGATTCGGTGGTTTTATGTCACTCAAAAATAATTCGCTTTGTACCAAACTACCAATAGATTTGATTGAGTACGTGTCATTTTTGCAGAGTTCAATCCAGCTTTTTAGTGCAAACATATTCAGTTTAACAATATTGTTGCCTCAGGCATAATCAGGGTGAAAAAGTTAAGTATTATCACTATTTCCTTCAAGATATAAACATTGTTTCAAGAAAACGATTTAGAAGCAGGTACTGCAGTAGAATCCAACGCTGAAATGGCAGGCTATTCAAAGAGCGTAACATACAGGAAAAAGGTACTGAAATCTTACCATCTGTTGCTGAAGCTTCTGATTTTCTTCTACTGGATATTCTCTCTCTGCAACCAGCATTGATTCTACAGAGACACCCTGAACAGCCACACGCAAATGCAATATGAGCAAGGCAGAGCAAACTGATAGATTAAAGCGTCAGTTTACTGCAAAAAAATTCTGAGTATAACCCGCTAAATAGTATTGTCTCAACCAACCAAACAAGACAATACACTGAATTATAACATACAGGTTCTTTGTTTTAGGTATCATACTGCTGTACTGACAATGGCATGGTACCAAACAAGGTCACTTATCTACCCAGACAAAACAAACTGAAGAAAGAAGTTGACTACTAAACTTTTGATAATGACATCAAGAGTCTCATTCTGCAGGAGAAGCATCACAAGGTTGTTAGGTAAAACACGTTAGAGATAACTTTGACATGAAAATTTTTAGTATTACATTAGCTAACATGTGATTGTGATGAACCTGAAATTTTTGTTTTCTTTTAAAATCGGACATCGGCTCGTGTGCAATGTGCATTTTTACTATAGAAAAAGCATCAGAGTACACTCAATATTTTTTAAAAAATGTAAAACCCGGATGCCATTATGACAATGCAACCAACAAGACTATGCATCACTCATCTTAGTGACTAAAAAAACTTTAACCGAGCAAATGGTTACCTCAGCAGATGAAACTTTGTCTGCTGACCTATCGGTGAGTGTGGATACCTGAGAAGGAAACATGTATGATATTGTTTTCTCTGTAGCACCGAATAAACATCAATGCATGATATTACTTACAGTTACAGCATCAAACACTGATGTCATTTTCACTCCATGGCTCATGACCTCTGACTGAGGGGATGCATCCTCTTCCTCTTCCTCTTCCTCCTCAGGCACTGGAGAGGGAGGATTAGCAGCAACATACACCACCCGCAGCTTGAACTCCTCGATCACCCTGCCTGGCGCTTTAGTAAACTAGAAACCACAACACCATCAGCTCTAAATTTTGGTAAGCCCCGGCTAGAGATATCAGATATCCATGAAGATTGCTACAAGAACTTACCAATTCAGGGACAAAGTCTCTCATGGTCGCCCCATATCCAACCGCCACGCTCTGCACGAGGAACTTGTCCTTGCAGTGGTAATCGGATAGCATTTCAACGGGAGCCTGCATTGTAACTACACCGATTTCACAATTTCAGTAACGACATGAACACAACAGACCGATCGGCAAGTCGAGCAAATTAACTAATTAAGCACTGTAATAGTGTAATCATGTAGAGCAAATCAAGCAAACCTCACCTGTGATATCGCACGAGCTCCGGGGCGGCAGTATACCGCAGGCGTGCCGCACAGAGTACTTCCTTGGG
Source organism: Oryza sativa Japonica Group (assembly GCF_034140825.1). Classification (NCBI taxonomy): domain Eukaryota; kingdom Viridiplantae; phylum Streptophyta; class Magnoliopsida; order Poales; family Poaceae; genus Oryza; species Oryza sativa. The sequence continues at coordinate 28,238,425 of NC_089038.1, read as the reverse complement.
TTCGTCGTTTTCACCTACGGATTGTCAGTTTTGCAGAACGAAAATCCGTCACCCTTTCCTCCAAACGCATCACATGCTCACAGCAGCATCAGCTCAGAGCGAGAAGAAGAACAGAGTATTCATTCACCTTGAACGCCACGTACTGGTTGGTCTTGTTCGTCAGCTGCATGCAGCAAGACCTCTTCCTCTTGTACTCATCTTATCAAACCACCGCATAAACAAGAAATCAAGAAGAAAATCAGTCAAGAAAAGCTTGAAGCCAACGCTGCGAACAATCAAGAGTTTGGTTCTTGGAAAGCACTTACAGGGGATCTTGAGCTCGGAAGGGTGCACACGAAGCAGCGTATTACTCATGGCTCCGATCGGACAGAGCGAGAGCGAGAAAGGAGGAGCAGCAACAGCGGAAAAGATTCGGCCTTTTGCTCCCTTTCCCGTTCCAAAGAACCTGTGTGACCTGGACGTCGCGGCGCGGGAAGTGGCTAAGCGGTTGCTGCCTCTTGAAGTAAAGTATACGGGCAAAATGGCGATGGTATGATGAGCGGATGGTGATCTGGAATTCTGGATTCCGTGGAGCAGCTCGGGGATCGGAGGAATAGGATATTGGCCTGAACTTTATGGTGGGATCGTTGCGGCAAATATCATATTTAAGGGATAGGATTAGAATGCTCGTCATGGTAATTGCAAAAACCTCCAATCCAATCGCATTCGTTGGATGCGACATCAACGTTGCCGATGTGAGTCCTCTGGATTTTCTTTTTGGTGTCAGCTTTGGGTATGCCCTTTTTTATATACTAGTATATTACTACTACTACTAATCTAGGATTTTTTTCCCCCTGGAATGTGTAGCCTATTTCAGTTAACTAACTGCCTAATGCAGAAATTTATAGAACTCATAATGGGCACACTAGTTTGTTGCAAAATTGGCTAAAATTTCCATCTGCAAAGTGCATTTGCAGTTCTCTACTCTGAATCAACATCACCTGTCAAACAACCTCCACAAAGGATAATGTATCATGTAGCTAGAACTGGGTAATCCAAGATTTGGTAGAGTGTGGTAGGGTAAGCCTAACTAAAGGCCTCCTCAACTGCCTGCCTCTGCAGCTGAAACCTGAAACATTCAGCTAATTGATATTCCTGAGTTTTGTTTCCTTCTTATCTTAAAAGTGCACATTCGGTAGTGGTTGGGCAATCAATTATTGTTGAGATATCAGCTTCCAAGACTATACGAGTGCGAAATTGTTTGGGCTTGTTTAGATATCGACTGGATTTACCATAAATTGCAGAAGCACAACGTTCAAATGCCCCATGTATAATTCAGTTGTTCTTTCTCTAATTCAGTTTATCCATCATAATTCACGGCCGGCTTGACAGGCCAACACCACGTTGAGGCCCATTAGTTGTCAGCCCAATGCTCACGTGGACTCAAAAGGCCCAAATAGCCTATTGGAAAAAGTCCACTTTGACTCCCTTAATTGTTCACCGAATCTAATTCGTGACCCTTAACTACAAAACCGGGCAGGATGACTCTCCCAATTACTAAAACCAATACAAATTGAATCCCTCAACGGTTTTGGAGGGTGGTTTTGCTGACGTGGCACTTGGCCCATTATGCTCGCTGTCAGCCTAGTCATGAGGCCCACATGCAATTGATTAGGGAAAAATATAAAAAACGTAGGGCCAGCTTGTCAGGGCACTCTTCTCCCTCTATCTTTTAAATAAAAACAGCAGAGCAACCGCCGCCGGCAGCGATGGCGATGGCGGTGGTGCGGGCGGCAGCGGTGGATGGCAATGGCGATGGCTATTTGTGGCGCCGCTTCGGCTCGTCGCCCTCCTTCTCCTCCTTTGTGGCCGACTGCTGCGTCGCGCACGCCACCCTTGTGGAGCGCGGCGCCGCTCTCGCCGACCGCCTGGAGGTGGCGCGCTCGCTCCTCGGCGAGAACGGCTACACCATCACGCGCTGCAGATGTGGGCCCGTGTGGCAAATCCTCCGGCGCAACCTTGTCGCCGAGACGCTGCACCTATCGCGCGTCCGCCTGGCGGGGAGGTCGAGGGAGGATACAACAGATCAACAGCAACTCGTGTTTTCTAGTAACAACTACAGAGCTGAGCAGGACACAAGCCGCCGCAAGATTTCATCAGTGATATTCTTCTTTTGAAAATTAATCATCAGTGATAATCGAGCGGGGCAGGCGTATCCTTGAGATCCATCCGCTGGAAATGGACATCCTGCATGCACATCACAAGCAAAAATAATTCAGTCATCACAAACCTACACAAAGCACACATCAAGATTGGGAATTCACACGCACGAACGTACCGATGCGAAATGGTTGACGTCGCGGTGGTGCGCCTCGTCGGCACGAACAACAACGACGACGTCCTTGAGCGTGGCGCCGGCGGGGAGCCGCCAGTAGTCGATGGCGATCGGCGGCGCGGGGACGTTCTCGATCTTGCCGGCCTCGATGTCCTTGAGGTACTCGGTGTAGGAGTGGATGGCCTCCTCCTCGAGGTAGCCGACGACGCGGTGCGCGAGCTTGGGGGAGAGGAGGTAGCCGAGGAAGTAGGCGTTGAAGAAGACGCGCTGGACGGCGAGCACAAGCGTGCGCTCGTACCACCTCGGCTTGGCCACCTCCATGAAGGTCATGAGGTGCATCCGCTCGTTCTCGGCCTCCTCCAGCAGCGCGCGTATCCAGTCGCCGCTGTGCTCGAAGCTAGTGGCGCTGGCTCAGTCCCGGGCCTTCCTCTCCGACTGCCTCATCAACGCCACCACCGGTCACCCCTTTATCTTCGAGGGCGCCTTCTTCCTCTCCCTCGCCACCCGCATCAACTTCGGCACCCCCACCACCGACCCCGTCCGCTACCCCGACGACTGCGTCTGGGAGTCCGACATGGCGCGCAGCCCAACTTCCTCGTTGAGGTCGCGCCCGCTACCGCTCAGACCTGACCGAGGCTCGAGAGCGAAGCTCGGCATCGCCCAGATGCGGAGCTCGGCGGCCGTCGCCCCCCGCCTGCCGTCGCCCCCCTGCTGAATTGGGAGGGAGAGAGATAAGGGGGAGATTGGGGAGGATGAGGAAGGGATAGACTGACATGTGGGCCCACAAATTCTTCTTCTATGTGAATGACAAATGGGTCCCACGTGTATGTTGTTAGTTATAATGCCACCTAAGCGTCACATCAACAGCAGACCAAGTCAACATTGCCATGTAGATGCCACGTCAGCGAAACCACTCTTCAAAACCGCCGAGGGATTCAATTTGTTCCGGTTTTAGTAATTGGGGGAGTCATTCTACCCGGTTTTCTAGTTAAGGGTCACGAATTAGATTCGATGAACAATTAAGGGAGTCTAAGTGGACTTTTTCCTTACAACAATATCGATCCCATGGGCCACCGTGGTGCAGGCCTAGTTGAAGGCTGCAAAATCCCCCTTCTACCCCTCCGTTCTCGATATATACGCCGCCGCCTAGATGCCATTCTCCTCTTCTCTCTCCTTCCTGGTGCAACACATCGATCTCAAATTCTTCACAGGTTTCTCTCATTTCCCTTCCCTTTTATTATGAACTTTTCGATCTTTTCTCCCGCGCGCTCTCAATCGGTTCGAGAATGAGAGGATTCGTTGTCGGCTCGCCTTGTGTTTTTGCCCCCCTTATTTTTTTTTTCGTTTCCAATTCCATGATATTTCACATCCGGGGTGCAAGTTTGTAGATTTGAATACTTTTAGGGGAATGCCATATATACTAGATCGGAACTGTTCATGGTGTAGTTACCTTTCTGGCATACTCCGCGACATGGTGTATTCATGCCGCGCACGAATCGCATCGATGTTTTCTGTTTCTGAACTTGATTGTCTAACATGTCGTTATTACTTTAGATCGTATTTATTCCATGATAGACTCAATGCATGTGCTGTCTATTTTGTGATGGATATTCCCCCCCCCCCCCTGAAGAATCACTTCCTTGTAGTTCTCTACCGTCAGATTGAATTTTTACAGAAATTATGCATGATTGGTTTTTAAAATCGAAGTTTACAGCAATGCAAATTGACTTTGGTGCCCTCATGATTCACTTGGCAAAAGAGAAGTTAGGCGTACCTACCATGTCATTAAGGGTTAATGATCGATACTAGTTACTTATTGCTAAATGTTTTCTCGGGTAGCTTATCACTGTGGATGGTTGGCATTGCATTCGTAATAACTGAATCCTTCTGGTAAATGGCATGCCATTTTCAGATTATTTGAAGCAACAACAATTTGATTCTGCAATGTGGGCAGATCGGTGCATATTTGTACTTTGCTCTTTATTTGAAGGGAATGTTTATACTTTGCTCCAAGGCCTTTTCAACCAAAATATTGAGATAAACTTTTCTGCCCACAGGATAAAAATTCAATTTAGAGCGTTGAGATCAAAGTTTTTACTATGCCGACCATTATGTTGTTTTCATTCTTTCCTCAATGACAAGGACGCTGATGTAGCATAATTACTTTCTGCGGGATTAATCTAGGTGCAAAGGGGATTCCTGTTGGATAGATGCCATTATATGAGTTTGCTCATGTACGCATGATGTCATGTAACTCATCTTGTATTTTGAGATTTTTCAAGATAAATGACGCCTCTTGGCTCTTGCATGCACCAATGCTATATGACCAGGTATATGCGTAGGGCGGATTACATGGCCTTTTCTATCTGGCTGTCATTTTTCTGATGCACATACCTTCTTGAACTGGAGAGTACATGAAGGTAAATCACATTTTTGTGATTGTAAAGTATATGTGCGTTTAGTTGCGTCATATTATTATCTTGTGTTTTTTTTTTCCAGATCTCTGCTAACTTTCTGTTGAACAACTGTGCACGCACCTACACCAAGAAGAAAACACTCAAGAAGTGGTTTTTCATTGACAAGACCCTGGGTTAAATCTAGTTGAAGAAGGCCTATTCCACCTCATTTTGGTAGTGGATATGAGCAACGGTTTGCCACTCATGACCAATCCCATGATCAAAAGCCAGCCAGTGTTGGCACTGCCTTCAAATCTAATGCCATGTTTGGTTACATCCAAGAAGCATCCATGTTCTTCATTGTGTGTGACATACATCAGTAAGCGTGAACTTGTTGAAGTCGTTGATGGACTTGTCGGGGTAATGATGACATCATCGAACCGTGAAAAGCCAGACATTGAATCTGGTTACGACGGTTCGTCTGATGAAGATTCCACTGAGAATTCTCGTGCAGTAAGTTGCTTCTTTCGGTTTTCTGTTATTCTCTTTGTTTTCTACAAAGGATTTTAATATGTTTATCTTTTATATCAGGAAATTTGTCCTTCTGCCTTATGTTTCTTCGACCAAATCGTAGCTAGTGCGCAAGACAAGAAGGTTGTGTTGTTTCTAGACTATGATGGCACACTTTCTCCTATTGTGAATGATCCAGAGAAAGCATTCATGTCCTCTGAGGTAAGCCAGCTGGTGTAAGATAAAATATGTATTGAAACATTGCTTTATGTATGTGCCACTTACTAATATTCTCAATCTGAATACCTTCCTTCAGATGCGTGCTACTGTGAAAAGTGTTGCAAAGCACTTCCCTACAGCAATAGTTAGTGGGAGATCCCGCGACAAGGTCTGAATATATTTTTTACATGTATTGGTCTTCACGTTTTAGTGTGACAATTATGTCAGTATGAAAATCACATATCTGATGTTTGATGCTGGCCTCTCCATGTCCAGGTGTTTGATTTTGTCAAGCTGACTGAGATATACTATGCAGGGAGTCATGGTATGGACATACTAGCATCTTTTGCAGATTCAGACAGTACCATAGAAAAGGTGAGTAGTTGTAGGATCATTTTAGGTTTCAGGCATGAATACATATATTTGTTGCTCTTACATTTTTAACGATTGAATTCATTACATACACGTCCCTTCATGTTTCATCATTTGAAAATATTGTTGAGCTCTCTATTGCAGACCAAAGAAACCAAGCTTTTTCAACCTGCAAATGAGTTTCTGACTATGATAACTGAGGTACTCTTTGTTTCAGTCATCAGAAAGCAATAGATCTGGATGGATGATATTGAAAATATTACTCTATATGCTAATGTGCCTGTGTACAATAGGTTTCCAAATCCCTGATAGAGGTCACTAAAGCGATTAAGGGTGCAACAGTTGAGAACAACAAGTTTTGCGTATCTGTTCATTATCGTAATGTCGACAAGAAGGTTTAGTTGGAACATTCTTGCCTCCCTTGTGGCCTTGTCGCTTTGCAACAATTGCAAGTTTTCTCCTATAAGTTTTTTTTTTCTCGAATACAGTTTCTCATATAATTTTCACCTGTTTCCCTCCAGAACTGGAAGTTGGTCGCACAGGTTGTCAACAATGTTCTAAAAGATTTTCCTAGTCTTAAAGTATCCACTGGACGGAAGGTAGAAGGATTAAAAAGATAGCAATGTAATATACTGTTCCTAATAGGCGGTTCATCATTTGTATGCTAAACAGGTATGCTATTATGCAGGTTTTAGAGGTTCGTCCAATGATCAACTGGGACAAGGGAAAAGCCGTCGAGTTTTTGCTTCGATCGCTTGAGCTAGATGATTCTGAAACTGTTCTTCCTATCTATATTGGGGATGATAAAACGGATGAAGATGCATTCAAGGTCACCTTTCTTCAGAAATTGCATACCACATTTTAGATCCATCTTACTTCGAGCGTTAGTGAACTCAATTATTATTCCTTTTTTTTTTTATTATACGACCAGGTGCTTCGCGAGCGAAAGAATGGATGTGGGATTCTTGTTTCGCAGGTGCCCAAGAAGTCTGAAGCCTTTTTCATGCTGAGAGGCCCATCAGAAGTAGTGATCCTTCCTGTCATGCTTAACTTTTTTGCTGCCCTTCTGATTATGCCTAGTTAATTCAAAATTGCTTTGGTCATTTCACTTAACAATTGCCATGTAGGTGATGGAATTTCTCAGTTCCTTGGTGAGATGGAAGGAACAATCAACATTTGAAGATTGACAGCTTAGCCAATCAGTTTTAGTTGGGATAGCTAGCTGACGCTAGCGTTTAAGCATTCCCTGGGCGACAATTTTACAGTGCCCGGACGTGGAGCTGGATAGTAGCTAGATAGTTTAGCTCCCATAGTTGCAAAGAACCAGTCGATGCTATTCCGTTTCTTCTAATATTTATCATCAGAGGCAGAGTTCTAGTAGTTTTTTTTTTATGAAGTGAACAATCTTTCAGTTCTACCAGTGAAAATTCACAAGCATTACGGCACTGTGCTAATCCTGATATTTTCTCCATTAGTCTCCATCTTGGTTAGGTACCAGGATTTGCAATAATGTCAACTCGCATCCCCTTTCTCCCCTGAAAATGACAGGGAAAAAAAGAAGTTCACTGGACCCGCCGTAGACGGCGACGTGATTCTCTATATCTCTAAGACTAAATTGTGGGGTAGGATTCCGAAAATTCATGAATTGGTTACACCAGTTTACAACAAAAAACTTCTTGTCTTAGTAATCAATTGAAATTAGTTCGATGGCATCGACCCCATCCGGTCAGCCTCGTGGATGCAGATGATGGTCACCGGGGTGTCCATTTCTTCATGACGTCTTCATCCTATCCATACAAGCTGGCTGGCAGCCCAATGATCGAATGCATGCAATGCATAAGATCTTTTCCTGGCTTTGCTGAAAGCTCACGAAATTAGGCTACAATTCACAATATATCGTTTAAACTAGAAAAAAAAAATGTTCCGCAGGTTTGCTCACCCGGCCCAAAACGAGCCTGACTTTTCTGAAGTTAGTACTACTACCACTACTATTTACGAAAACCAAACGTTAAAGCTGACAGCCGTTGCCCGTTATTACGACTTGTTGGAGTGATATCACTGATATGGCAACAACCCTCAAAACCGAGTCAAGTTCCCGTATAAATATTTCCACCACCTGTACATAATTCGCAAGAATTTTGAGTCAAGCCGTTTAAAAGATCCGGAAGTTTCGTACAGAAACCAAACAAATTTTGTACGAAAACCGCGGCTTTATATTAATTAATAATATAATAATATCATAATCCGAGTCTAAACGAACGGAAAGCGCGGCATCACGTAACAACCCTTTTTCCTTTCACTTCCCTAGTCTCGCGTCTCTTCTACTGCTCTCCCTCCACTTCGACTCCACTCCTCGTCTCCACGGCTGCACCTTTCCCACTCCCGTTGAGGCCGAATTAAAAATACCAAAAGAAAAAGGGAGAAATTCCACCGCCCCCCTCGAGGCCCAGCTCACCGGCGGCCGACGTCTCCGGCCATTCCCGGCGACCCTCCCCGCCCCCCCGCCGGCTCATGCTTCTCGGCTCGGCTCCGGCGACCCCCCGAGCGTAGCCAGATCTGGGCGTAGGTGGTGGGGGAGGAGGAGGACCTTGCTCCGTCGGGGATGGGGCGGGGCTGCGGCCGCTGGTGGTGGGTCGCCGTGGCTTTGGTGGTGGTGGCGGCGGCGGCGGCGGCGGAGGGGGCGCGTGAGGAGGCAGCGGTGGCGGTGGCGGTGGCTCCGCGGCGGCACGCGTACGCGGCGATGATGTACATGGGCACTCCCCGGGATTACGAGTTCTACGTGGCCACGCGCGTCATGATGCGATCCCTCGGGAGGCTCGGGTCGGACGCCGACCGCGTCGTGATCGCCTCCCTCGATGTCCCGCCGCGCTGGGTCCAGGCGCTGTAAGCCCCCCCCCCCCCTCTCTCTCTCTCTCTCTCTCTGAGTCTATGTCGCTCTCGCGCCACTAGCCTCACGGTTGTCTTTTAGCTTGGATCGCTGGGTAATGATCAAAATCTGTCTCCCTCGTAGATGTTCGATTTGTACTTTGGAGTATATTTGAATCGAGGTCTGATTCAGCTCTCTCTCCTCTTTTTTTTTTCACGCGCTGGAGGGTTGACTTCGTGCCTGTTTTGTTGTTTGATGCGAATTTGTGGGTTTCTTAGTGCAAAGCTCTTCCCGTAGCTCAATGCAATTTTTTGGTCACCTTGCCTTTGCTGATTCTTATGAAGTTGTTTGGTTATTTGAGCACCGCGCTTGCCGTTTTATGCCAATTGATGACTATGTGATCGGTGCCACTATAAATGGCTAGAATCTCTTCTTCCCTGTCCGTATCAAATTCTTCGATTGTCGTTTGTTGCCTTCTCTTAAGCTTGTTGTTACTCTCTCTTTTTTTGGCCTTGTTTTGCTGTATTTTTCTCTGAATTTTCTGGCTTGCGGATTGGCAGTGTCCTTGCCATGTCCTGGTTACTATTACTGTTTCTCCCCGTACTATTCGACGAAGATGCTGCTTGTTCGGAATGATATCCTGTAACTGTTACGTACCTTGTTACGGTCATTGAGTTTGCATATGCATTCATGTTGACTTTGTAGCCTAGAGTCATTGAAGTTTGTTGAGAGAGATTGTGCGTCCTGGTTGTGAGATATTCGATAAATTGTGATATTTGTGCTGCTAATTTCGACCTCAAGTTGCTGCGCAAATTGCAGTTAACTGATTAACTCATTGCCTAAGCTTTATTATAGAACAGTTTTTTCTGTTGGACTACTGATTTGGCCTTTGTTACAGATTTGTTCAAAAGTGGTGAGAATTGACCTGTTAATTTCCACTGCCGATTATTCTACATGGAAGTTTGCTGATTGTGACTGCATTGTTCTATTACAATACTCCAGTTGGACTAGCATGTGAACCCCTCATATTGTCCAACTGACCACATGTGGATGTCGACCTGAGTTGATTTTGTCCCTGTTATGGCTTGTTGGCCGTTGCCTAAGAACTTACAGTTTCAGAGAATGCTAGCTTTGTTCTGAAGAATTTGTCAGCTTTCTTTGTATCCTAGTGGTCCATCCTTTCCCCTCTGTTCTGAGAATATCATACCTGTGCTGGCCAGATTGAGCATTTTTAATTGTGGAGTTTAGTAATAGATATTCAATTTAATATGGTATATGATTAGTTGAAGTAGGTAGCCATGTTGGGCCAGGAAGCTTAGCCATTATTGAGTCATGTAACTAGCAAGAGTATATAATATTATGTTATTGGCACTAATGAAGTTACAACTAATCATGGAGGAACAAATATGGACATAACAAAACTAGAGGAACATTAGTGATGTTGTAACTTATAAGTACCATGCAAGAATAACAGTGGCATTATTAGTGGAACCAATGAGGTGATTAATGGGGTAATAATACATGCATCTTTCAGAAAAAAAATGATATTTGAATTCAGTTTGTCATTTGATAACTTAAGTTACTGGTAGAATTGGCATGCAATTATTGTTACTAGATATATTTTCCGTCAGCTGAAATACATGCTCTTTTTGTCTTGTGTGGTCTTGATTCTTCTAGTATTTATGCATCTTCAACTGTTTCTTTAGGAAAGATGATGGTGTGAAGGTGGTCTCTGTGGAGAATTTGAAGAATCCTTATGAAAAACAAGGGAACTTCAACATGCGATTCAAGTTGACTCTTAACAAGCTGTATGCATGGAGCCTAGTTTCCTATGACCGAGTTGTTATGCTAGACTCTGACAACATTTTCCTCCAGAACACTGATGAATTATTTCAGTGTGGCCAGTTCTGTGCTGTCTTCATTAACCCTTGTATCTTCCATACAGGGCTCTTTGTGCTTCAGGTAGGATTACTTGCTATATGGGTTTCTCCTTTCTTCTGCAAAATTTCTTTTAACTTTCTCCATGTAAGGAAAGATATTAGCTCTTAATCTCTTCATTACTAGGAATGACTATGAATCGACCTCCTTTAGTCCATTGCATCTACAAAGGCATTCTGTTTTGTTTAGCACTTCATATTAGGGGTGATCTAACTGCCATTTGATAAGTAATCCTTCATTATTGTTTAATTAAAAGATCTATGCAGTTTTGTTGCCAACTGGTTTACTGCAAATCTTTTACCTGAAATTAATAAGCTTGGTTTTAGAAGCTGCAAGCTTATATTGAATCTGTTTTCTTCCTGGATATTAGTCTTTAGCTTTCTGTTGGCCTTTCTCAAAGCACAGATGTATTTTTCAGGGGCGCGAAACACAGAATCTACAATACTTCTTAAATCTAAACCTATCTAATGCACGGGCCAATTGCTGTTTTTTTTGGCACAATATTCTGCAGTAGGCAAATTCAAAATGGTTATGACAACTCCTACTTTGTGCACTCATTTTTTTTGTCATACTAACCAGTTGTTACTTATTAATCAACCTGATTTTCTCTAGTCCAGAACCATCTAAAGTTCATCAAATGAACCTGAATATTGAAATTTATGTCGTCATGAATTTTTTTTTCTTTCTATTTTGTTTTCAGCCCTCAATGGACGTTTTTAAGAACATGCTACATGAGCTAGCTGTTGGGCGTGATAACCCAGATGGTGCAGATCAGGGCTTCCTTGCTAGCTATTTCCCAGACTTGCTTGACCGACCAATGTTCCATCCACCAGTTAATGGTACCAAACTTGAAGGAACATATCGTCTTCCGTTAGGCTATCAAATGGACGCATCTTACTATTGTGAGTATCAATAGACATATACGAATTCGTATGCTCATGCATTTTCCCCCTAGACTAATGGGATATTTGTTCAGATTTGAAACTCCGCTGGAGCATTCCATGTGGGCCGAACAGCGTGATTACATTTCCTAGCGCTCCATGGTTTAAGCCATGGTATTGGTGGTCTTGGCCAGTTTTACCTCTGGGACTTTCTTGGCATGAACAACGCCGTGAAAACTTGGGGTGAGTAATTTTCTCAGATATTTTGTCTTGCATTTTATTTGCATGATTGAATTCTGATGTTAATAGAATCTTCCACTAATGCATTGCTTCATGTACAAAATTTGTTAGCATGGATCATGGATGGTAATATCATCCATAACAGTGTATCATGTGCACTCGTGTGATTGGTTAAATGCCCTTTGTGAATTGCTTTCTATCTTCTTTAGAATAAAGATGTGTAACAGGTCATTATCGAGCCTTTTACATTTTAGAATAAAGTTGCACAAGGCAAGGAATTATTGTGCTTCTTTTTTTTTGTCAGGATAAAGTTCCATAAAGTAGTGGATTGCAAAGTCTTCAACCTTCTGTCATGTTTTTTAGGATAATGAAGCATATAACAGTATTCATTTTGTTGCATCTTAATTTCTGAAGCACAGAGTGTTGCCTTTCCTGACTATATGTAAACTTGATGCAAAGCAGGTATTCATCGGAGCTACCGGTTGTATTAATCCAGGCCCTATTTTACATTGGAGTCATTGCAGTCACCCGACTTGCGCGGCCTAGTTTGTCAAAGATGTGCTACAACAGAAGAATGGAGAAAAGTACTATAGTTTTGCTCACAACACTCAGAGTAGTGGCAGCATGGTCCATACTTGCAGCTTACACCATACCCTTCTTCCTGATCCCACGGACGGTGCATCCGCTACTAGGTTGGCCACTATATTTGCTTGGTGCTTTCTCCTTTTCTTCAATCGTGATCAATGTATTCCTCCTCCACCCCCTTGCGGTCCTCACAACATGGTTGGGGATCATCGGTGCTCTCTTCGTGATGGCATTCCCATGGTATTTAAACGGTGTTGTAAGGGCCTTGGCAGTGTTCGCCTATGCATTTTGCTGCGCTCCCTTGATCTGGGGATCTTTGGTTAAGACAATGAGCTCCTTGCAGATCCTGATTGAAAGGGATGCATTCAGACTTGGTGAACCTAACCAGACAGCCGAGTTCACGAAGCTTTATTGAGGTGTGTATTGCAGATACATGTCATTGCATTTCATCAGCTAATTCCGATTCGCATTGGCTATTCTGATGGCCAATTCAGTTGTACAAGTAAAACCGCAGATGAAACTACAGTTGCACCTTTAACACCACCTGAAACCTTTGGAGCCCGTGATATTCTTCGTAATTGCGTAGGTGACATACAGGGCAAAGGGAGAGAACATAGTTTGATGTTTGTGTGTGGGGGGTGTTGGTTGTGGAAGTGGAACTGCAGAGGAACATTATAGAGTAATTTTTTTGTTACTTCATTTACTGCTCCTCTAAAAGAGCCAACACATTCTTGGCTTTCTTGTAATTGATATCATCAGTTCCACACGTCCACTATCATGAGATTCAGGTGTTCTTTGCAAAATGCTGATTGGAAAAAGAAAACTATGTACTACCACTGGATATGCATTTGCCTTTCCCTATAGGGGGGTGAGTGGTGACGTTGCAAACACCAAAGTAATAAGCTTTGCAAATATATGGCGGCACAAAATCCAATCGTCCACTTCAGAATGTTGTCTTGTCTCGTCTTGACAACGACGTTGGATACGACAAAGGTGTTTCTCATGGGCACGGCCCAGTGATAGAGGTAACTGAGGTTATAGGTTCAACCCGGAAGAAACCCTCCTCTCAATGTCGATGTTTCAGTGTATTACAAGTGTTTTTAAATCTTTCCCGCTCTCTTCTTTTAAAAAAAAACACGTCACAAACGCAAACGCTCACAACGTTTGTGCACTCATCTCTATAAACGCAAACACGCACGCCCCACTTTTATGAACACCTATGAAAAACTAGGTCGGCATATCTTGCGCGTGCACACTTATCCCTATCAACGTACATACACTATACCCTTATGAGCACCTCCAGAAGATTGGGCCGTATATCTTGCGCGCATAGATTCACCCCTATAAACGCACACAGGTACATCCTACCTCCATAAGCACCTTTGAAAGACTAAGCCGACATATCTTGAGATTAACGAAATCACCACAGATGCCTCGCTGTCAACGGGTACATCGCTTACCATTGAAAGAATAATTAGCCATAAATATGAACATCCGAGTCAGCTTTAAAACTTGAACTTAGGTGGCTGGCTCCACCACAAGGGACTAGGGGTGTCAATTTCTCCATCGGGGCGACCCTAAGGGGCCGGGGGCAAGGTGGAATTCTCACCCGTGGGTAGGGGGCGCAAACAGAGTTCACTCCCTCGCCGTCCGCCGCCTCGTTGTGCCCCCTCGTTGGCCACCTCGTCGTCGCACCCCCTCCTCGTCCACCTCATCACTGAGCCCCCTCGCCGTTGCCACGTCATCGCCTGCAACCTCGCCGTCCACCTCATCGACGACTTTCTTGGTTAGGTTGCGGGGCCTCGGGGCGGGTACTGATTTTCGCCCTGTTCATCCCTCGGGGGCCGGGGACAGGGATACCCGCAAGAGCGAGGGGACGGGAGCGTTCCAGCCTAACCCGGCCCCGTCCCGGCCCATTGCCAGTTTGCAACCCTTACAAGTAATCTAACAAGTTGAGCTACGCTCTATTCTTTTGCTATGGGTTGGTTACAAGGGCAAAACCATCATTTTGCTAAGCCTAGCACTCGACTAATATAATTTTGTAAAATCTTCATTTTTTATATTTTTTCAAATGAATTTTGGCCTCTTTGATTTGTAGAGAAAACAACAAATATTGGAGGATTTTAATCCTAAAAAGAAAATACTAAGAAGTCTTTTGAAACAAATGATTTAATTATATTCTTCCTCTAAAATTCTTATGTAAGGGATAATTCTATAGAGATTTCAGAGGAAAATTAGCAAGAGCTTTAACCCCTTGAAAATATCCTTGAAGTCTCTCACTCTCATTTGATTCTTGTGTTGGTCTAATCAAATGACTATTTCTACATTCTTTTGTGTTTTACAATTTGTTTTGCACTTGTATTTCTTATATTTTTGTTAACTAGAAAAATACCCGTGTGTTGCAAGTTGCAACAGCCAACAGGTGAAGGCTATTTTAATTTTTATTATTGTTATATGGTTTAGTTAAGGTGAAATTCATTGGGGGAGTTCGTTTGGATATATATATATATATATATATATATATATATATATATATATATATATATATATATATATATATATATATATATATATATATATATATATATATATAGAGAGAGAGAGAGAGAGAGAGAGAAAATCCTGTAGTAGGAGTCTGGTCGTCTCAAATTAGCATGCGAGTTTTTTTTTAGAGAAATTTTTTATATGACTCCTTCTGTATTTTCAAAAGTGAACGAACTTAAAACCCGACCCATACACGGATGACGTACCAAAGGACCGTAAAAAATATCTTTAATTTTTATAATAGTAGATATATTTATATGTTTTTATTCATCTTTTTTTTTCTGTCAAAGGGACGACGGAAACATGCGCAGGGCTCCACCCCTGATTAGTTAGGTAATACTAACTTGCTGTATTTTTTCTTCTTGTTATACATGTTTGGAATTTATAGTCCATCGAGTAAAGGAATGGTACTGTCCTAGTTTAGAAGTGGAACGGTACATATAAGATTTTCTTACTAAAAGTTTTATGAACAATTAAGGACATGTTCTTTTCTTTAACTCTAAACTTCAACTTACTCATTTATGTTAGCACGATTTTCAAACTATTAAATAATATTTTTTTGCAAAAAAATATATGTAGAAGTTGTTTAAAACAAATTAAATAAATCTATTTTTTCAAGTTTATAATAATTAATATTTAATAAATCGTATGCTAATGAACTTTCTTGTTTCACGTGCGTAAAAATTTTCCCTCTAATATGAGACGAGCGCAGCCTTAGTTCTATTTAATTATCTAATATAACGTGTTCTCATCCATACCTTCTTTCAACAATGGGAACCACGTCATCCCCTTTTCCTAAATCTTAAGAGCCATTTTGAATAGTAGAAATAGAAAAAACATTGAATTCATATACGATTGTAAAATATGGAGAAAATATAGAAATAACCGTTTGATTGGACCGTATGAAAAACGTAGAAATAAGATGAAGAGGTAGACTCAAAGAAAATTTTTCAAGAGGTTATAACTCTTGCTAAGTTTTCTCTATCTCTATTGGATCTTCATTCCATAGAAATTTCAAATGATACGATAAGATTTAATTCTTTATAATCTTTATTATAAAGATATTCATAGAAAATTATTTTAATAGGATTGAAATCCTCCGAACTTTCTATTGTTTTCTATAAACTAGTTGGATGGCCTGCGCAATTGCGCGGCTAGCACTCATACAAAATCATTTATTTTCTAATATGATTTTACTTAAAATTTATCAAATAGCTATCTCGTTGTCTTAAGGCTTTGAAAAGCCAAACCTTATTATCCCCATGTTTCTACTTTTATAGTTTTTAAAAGTCACACCAGTTGCTACCCCTTACTTCTATCACACCCCTTCTTCATTTGCTTGCTTGATCTACCGTTGTTTCGATTCATTCTCCTTGGACCTTTAAAAATTATACCTTATAGTTTTTAGAGATTAATCTCTCGTTGGGTTTTGTTTTTATAATTTTTAGAAGTCCCATCAAACATTGTCACTATACTCATCCACAACCCGTCCATTGCCTTCTCTCTTTATTGCCATTGGGATTTCAAAAATTGAATATAATTATCATTTGGGTTCATTTTTTACTTTTTAGAAGTCCCGCCAAACCATTAACGGCTTTTCACTGTATTTCTCTATGGCTCACCCATTGCCTCCCCTGTTTATTGTCATTGAGATTTTAAAATCGAGCAAGATTATCAATTTTTTTTTTACTTTTTAGAAGTCTCGAGCCTTTAAAAATTGGACCTTGTAGTTTTTATAGTTTGTTGTATCGTTGGGTTTCATTAGTAGAAACTTTAGGAGTCCCGTCAAACGCTGCACTATACTCCTCTATGATTCATCCACTCTCTCCTCTCTTTATTGTTATTGGGTTTATTTTTTACTTTCTAGAAGTCTCGCCAAATAATCAGCGGCTTTATCACCGTACTCCACTATGGCTCGTCCGTTGTCTCCTCTCTTTAATATCATTGAGATTTTAAAATCAAATTTGATTATCATTATGGTTTATTTAATTAATCTCATGTTGTACCCTATCTGGACTATTCTTTTAATATAATTCATTTTTTAATCGGAATTTTAATTATTTATAAATTCTATTCCTATTAGAACTCTTCATTATTATTATTAGGATTTTAAAAATCGAACCTAATCATTCTTTGGTTTTCTATTTTTATAGTATGTAGAAGTTTCGCTAGTGCCCATCTCTTAATAATACAATACAATTCATTTTATCTTTTATTCTACTTAGTAGTTTTCTCTAAATATTTTTTGTTTCTGATTTTAGTTATTTTTAACATATGCCCACCATAAATTGGTGCATATTTTTTTCTTTTTCTTTACTTATTAATTTGGTAATTTCTAGATCTCCTTGTATAATATTTGGATATATTATTAATTGTATGAGCCATTGCTGCTGTAGCGGGCAGACTACCGAGCAAGAGGATAGATTTTCTTTTTTACTGAGCTTCTTTGATAAAAAGAAAGGAACGTGCAGCATTGCCCGGTTGGGGCTTGAGAGTCCGAATATAACTTGGACTTTTATTTTTTGCTGCACGGTTTTCTTTTTTACAAAGTTTGAGTAGGACTCTTATTTATATTTGTCCAATCAATCTCAATGGTTAAATTATAGATCTATCATAATTCAATGGTATAGATTTTTCTCTTTTTTTTTCGATTAATGTGGTAATATGTAGCCTTCATAGCAAATATGGTGCCTCCTTTCAAAGATGCTTCGGGTTATCATTGAGATTTTAAAATCGAGCATGATTATCATTGTTTTTTTTACTTTTTAGAAGTTCCGAACCTTTAAAAATAAGACCTTGTAGTTTATAGAGTTTATTGCCTTGTTGGGTTTTATTTTTTATAATTTTTAGAAGTCCCATAAAACGATGCCTCTATCCTCCTCTACGGCACATCCGCCGCCTACTCTTTATTATCATTGTGATTCTAGAAATCGAACATAACTATCGTTAGAATTTTTTTTTTATTTTCTAGAAGTCCCATCAACCGTTGGCGGCTCTGCAACTATACTCCTATACACCCCGCTCATTGCTTCTCCTTAGTCATTGAGATTTTAAAAATCAAATATGATATTCAACGGGTTTTTTTTACTTTCTAGAAGTCCTGGCAACCGCCTTGCTCGTTTGCTTCACGGCCCGCCGATCGTCCCTCCTTTTAATCATCATTAGGATCTATTTGGTGTTTTATTAACAGTTTTTTATATGTCGTATCAACCGCCACCACTCTACTCCTTTATAGGCATGTTACTTAATTTATCTCGTCATGTGTTTTAGATGGTATTTTCTTTCAATAGTTTTTATTTTTATCACAAATTTTAGTTATTTATAAATTATATTCCTAATTGAAATCTTATTTTTCTTTCTCTAATTTCAGAATTTATTTTTTTCAAATTTTAATTAATATCGTATTGTGTTCTTTTTTTTTCAATTTCAGTTGTTTCAAAATTGTATTCCTACTTGAACTCTCTTTTAATTTTTCTAATTTTGAATATTATTTTATTTTTTACTTTGAATTTTAATTAATCTTGTATTGGGTTCTGTTGACAGAAAACACGAGGCCTGGGAGATCTGCTTAACTCCAGTGCAGGTCCAAAGCTCGCCTTCGGATGTATGAGCGTGCTAGTTGATTTGATCTTGAAATCAACAAGAAATAGAACAAAGAAACCGCAATTAATCCTATAAATGATAGCCGATCGGCTAAGTGCCGATGACACATCATTTATTTCAAGCCGGTGTCATGTGTACATCGATCGACAAATATCAATAAGCAAACCAGAACTAAATCTACTCGATCGGCTGTAGATATTAATGATATATAATCCTTATATCGATATATACTTAAATCAAATGATTGAGATAGATCGGTCGCCTTGCCGAGACAGTATAAATCACTTAGATCGAAATATATATTAATAGTAGGATTATATACATTCATGTAACATCCCGGTCTAGGGCTTAATAGGATTAATAGAATACTCATATCAACAAGTTGCAACTTCTTTTCCGGAAGCCAATCTCCAAAGAACTCCAGCTCCAGGGTTAAGCGTGCTTGGCGTGGAGCAATTTGGGATGGGTGACCGACCCGGAAATTCTTCCCGGGTGCACACGAGTGAGGACAAAGTGTGCAGAAAAGACATGTGTTGGTCTGTGAGGGTAGTCTATGACCTATGAAAGCTATCAGACGTAAGCGGGCTTGGCCTGGGGGAAGGCGGGACGTTACAAAATGGTATCAGAGCCGACTCTCGCGGTTTCACGGGCGCGTGTGTCGCAGTTGCGCAGGCATGGTGCGCATGGCTGGTGTAGACCGGGAGTGGTTACACAGCATGGCACATGCGCTGGCACTAGACACATGGACGTGGCCAAGAGAGGACGTTCCTGGCCTAGGGTTGATCGACAGGGGCGTCGATCTCTCTTAAGGGGGTGAGGGTGTAACATCCCGGCCTAGGGCTTAATAGGATTAATAGAATACTCATATCAACAAGTTGCAACTTCTTTTCCGGAAGCCAATCTCCAAAGAACTCCAGGGTTAAGCGTGCTTGGCATGGAGCAATTTGGGATGGGTGACCGACCGGGAAATTCTTCCCGGGTGCACACGAGTGAGGACAAAGTGTGCAGAAAAGACATGTGTTGGTCTGTGAGGGTAGTCTATGACCTATGAAAGCCAATTCATAGCATAGCCGATCAGGTAGATCTAGCATGTATCGGCTAATACTCCGATACTACTCTATACTAAGATTTTAAAGCAAGTAAATAAAAGTAGTTAAATCAGATAAGATCGGCTGAAACTCCGATACTACCCTAATCAGCAACCAGAAAGCAGGCTAGAGATTGCAATTCTAAGCACGACTACTCTATACTAAGATTTTAAAGCAAGTAAAATATACTAAACATAAGCTTAATATACTTATATGCGACAAGATCTTAACATAAAGGGCAGATTTAACATGTCAATCAAGCATATAGAATAAAAGTAGTTAAATCAGATAAGATCGGCTGAAACTCCGATACTACCCTAATCAGCAACCAGATTTAACATGTCAATCAAGCATATAGAATAAAAGTAGTTAAATCAGATAAGATCGGCTGAAACTCCGATACTACCCTAATCAGCAACCAGAAAGCAGGCTAGAGATTGCAATTCTAAGCACGACTTAATATATCAAACTTAACTGATGCAGCATTAAGTATGAAAAGAAAAACAATATCTAGACAATCAAGCCGCTGGAAGTTTCATAGAGTGGTAGATATATCACATAGTCTAAGTTAACATCATTATCTAACCTAATCGACTACCTTCCATTAACAGATGTTAGCCGATTATAGGTTAGATGAAGATATTATCAAAGATTATGTGAGATATATGATAACTCGACGAATTATATAGACAAGATTAGAGTGTCATAAAGATGGAAGCACTAATCTTGAGAACATAAGTCCTCATGACAAGTTTTACCTCTTGTTGAAGATCGAAACCGATGCAGCTCAACCCGAGAGCACGAACTCATCGAAATAAAAGTAAAGCATAAAGGGTGGCGATGCGCCGAGATTGTATTGGATGTCTCCTTTTTACATAGGGCTCGGGTCTATTATACCCGAGAAAAGATACGTCCATAACAGACATGACTATTATCTCTAACAAACTCTAAGATACCATAAGTCTTTACGGCAGACTTTTGCCCAAACATATCTCTAAGGAAATTACATAGAATATCCTAATTAATAGATATAATTGCCTTCCCATGACTCTATCCATGCATGGCAATCATCTTGAAGCACATCAACTTGAACCCGATGACGTACACCGAGTCAAATTATCGGAATCGGCTGTATCGGCTAACCCCGTCCGACTCGAACTCTGCCAACCTGACCTTAGCCGATTTGGACTGCAGTCGATTCTTACTCTGTTTCCGCAACGATCTTCATCTTGGATTCCACTTTGATCTGATCTTCACCTCCGATGCCAATAGTGATAGAATTTACCAAATTTGGTTGTTAACAGGTTCTTGTATGGATTCTTCTTTCAATATTGCTTATTTTTAATTCCGAATTTCAGCTAATTTTAAATTTTATTCCTACTTGAACTCTTCTTTTATTTTCTTTTGCTAATTTCGGGTTTTATTTTTATTTTTATTTTTAATTTTAATTAATCTCGTATTGGGTTTTTATATGGACTCTTCTTTTAATATTTCTTATTTTTAATTCTGAATTTCAGCTATTTTAAAATTGTATTAACTATCCTTTTCTTTTCTAATTTTGGATTTTATTTTATTTTTATTTTGAATTTTAATTAATCTCGTATTGGGTTCTCATATGGAAACTTCTATTGCTTGGACTCTTCTTTTTTTTTCTAATTTTAGATTTTATTTATTTTAATTCGAATTTTGATTAATCTCGTATTGGGTTCTTATATGGAAACTTCTTTCAATATTGCTTGTTTTAATTTCGAATTTTAGCTATTTTTAGATTGTATTTCTACTTGGACTCTTCTATTCTTTTCTTTTCTTTTTCTTCTATTAATGTGGGAATTTCTAGTCCCCACAGCGAATATGGTGTCTCTTTTCAAAGCTGTTTTAATAATATAATAGATAGATAGATAACCTCCGGGCCAATTCAAGCGAGATTGATGGGGGCAGCCGCCGATCCTGTGCGGTGTGAAGAGTGAACGAGCTCTAATGGCCAATGGACGAGCTTAGCGCGGTGGAGTGCGAAGGCGCGAGAGCTCGTGCGGCGGCCGGCGGGAGGGTAGTATTGCTGGCAACGCAAACTCGAGCCACGTTGGGCACTTGGGCGTTTGCTAGCTGCTACCGCTAGTGTAGCCGGCGACCACAGAGAGAGCGTGCGAAAGATAATCGATTGCGGAAGCCCCACCCCCTCTGTTCTCCTTGGCCTATAAACGGAATATTTCTCGTGAGTCCCACATGTCATTGTCTGGACGAGCACCCTGGTGCTCTGGGCCCTCAACACCGAGGACGAGGAGATGAGATCGATCGCGTGTGGGCCGGCGAGCCGCACCTCCTTTAGGAATTTGTTTCTTTCTCAGAGTCCTCCGTTTCTTCGACCCGTCGTTCTCTCGCCGCCTGCCTCGCCGCCCGCCCGACACTTTCCAACGTTTAAAACCCGTCTTTTTTCTCCAGGTTTTCGCAAGGGGACGACGACGCCCTGTGCCACTACGGTACAAGGCCGCGCCGAGCCATCGGCCCATCGCTGCGTAAAGGTGACAGCTAGCGCCGGGCGATGCAGCCGCCCAACCTCGCGCGCGTAAAGTGACCGTTGCGTTTACCCACCCGGCCGACCGATCCGCGAACGCCACCGTATGTACTGGACTAGCTAGTCTCTCTGTTCCGCTCTACTCCAAGAATTCCTCGGTTCCATCTGCATCGACGGTTCTGTGAGTCTGACACGAAGAACGTAACGTTCTTCTCTGTAACTAACGCACTTGTTCGGTTGTTCCAGAACGACCAGGCTGCAGAGCTAGTGCAACTGCAGACAACGATGCCCTGCCGCCGATGCGTTTGGCGTTCAGAAATGGACGTAGTACTAGCTTGGAGCGTGAATGGCAGGATGGGTGTACACGATACGGATTTGTCAAAGCCGAGCTGCCGATCCGATGGTGCGTACCTTCTCGTCTCTGAATTTGCACTGCGAAAAAGGTATAAAGGAGGGATGAATCCCAACCCAAAAGCCAAGGTTTATTCTCACTTTCTCAGAGTACATACTACCAGTACACGCTACACCTCCACCTCCGCTGCTTTAGGCCCCCTTTGAATTAGAGGAAAAATGGAGGAAAAACAAAGAAATTGAAATCATACACTATTTATGCCTTTGATTCATAGGAATAAAAAAAGGAAAAACGTAGGAAACTTTCCTATTCCTACAATTCTAGAGCAAAAAC
The DNA here is from genome assembly GCF_034140825.1 of Oryza sativa Japonica Group. NCBI lineage: Eukaryota > Viridiplantae > Streptophyta > Magnoliopsida > Poales > Poaceae > Oryza > Oryza sativa. The sequence continues at coordinate 28,215,672 of NC_089038.1, read as the reverse complement.
GTAGGAAAATTAACATCCACTCTAACCTCTTAGAAAACTTTCCTTGAGTCTATCTCTCTTATCTGATTCCTATATTTTTCCTGCGGTCTAATCAAACAGTCATTTCTATATTTTTCATGTGTTTTTGTAATCCTCTGTTTTACACTTGCATTCTTACCAAAATCCTGTGTTTTTTCTGTTCCTTCGTTTTTTCTATACGATTTAAAGGGGCCCTTAATTTTTAGCAACACCATGTGGTCCTCAAACTCATCAGCAGCAGACAACAACTAAAGAGCCGTGTAAATATATCAGACAATGCAATTAGTAGGGAGAGGCGCCCATAACACACAGAAGAGAACAAGGATCAGAGACGAAAAGGTTTAGCCTTTTAACGCTGTGATCTACTCGCCGCTACAAAGAGAATGGACGGATTGATCCAAAGTGCCTCGACTTTACTACTTGCGGCGGGGTACACCGTGCCGCCCGGCGTGCCGCGCGCCTCCCAACGCGAGAGGGGGTTTCGACCTACCTGCACGGCACGCACGCACATATGCTCTGCATGTGCTGTGCAACGCATGGGCGCAGCCGCGAGAGCAAGCGCGGCATGATGCGCCTGTACGCTAATTCTTGGATCATTCCTCCCTGCGTTAGTTTAACTTAATCCTACCGGTACACTGCAGACACCCAGCTAATCAATTAGGCTTCTTGCATTAGTATATATAGTGATATATACTATATACTCCGTACCTTGTATATGTCGTTGGAGTATCATGCATGCTGTGACTGTAAAAGCCTGCAGCTAACCGATAGGAAGGTAGCAGAGGGATCGTACTGTTCTATCTCGTGCGTAGTGGTGGCATCTCTCGGTGTCCCCAGTTTGTAATCTAGCCAAGTTTCACGGCATATTAATTTGCAGCGAAGGGAGACTTATGGTTGGCCATGCATGCTCTGATCACAGTTACGCTCCTATCCATGTACACGCCGTGTCTCTATCCGGTGTTGGCCCACGGTATATCAGGACCATCGCTCTCTCGCGTCTAGGGATTCGGAAAAGCTGGTGTATATGTCCAACACATATTTTGATGCAATGTTGATACGCGATGTGACTCGGGTTTTGGTACGCAGATATACTCAGATGCTACGGACTGAAAATTGTACTTGGGGTATACACAAAAGCTAGCTGGGCGACGACATTTTGGAGAGATCGGTAAGTCTATTGTGTGTTTAGAGCTCCGTCGATGACGTTGCAATTGTTCTATGACAAGAAAAATGTTAAAATATCAGCTAAGTGCAGGAACTCAACCTGGTATCTCAGTGAATAAACATATGGACGAGGTATCCGTACATTGTATGATTTTGATATATCAGTCATCACTCATCAGTGTCCGTAAATATCTCTCTTTTTCTGAAACATTAACGCAGAATTATTATACGTTAGCTACGGTAGCTAAACTACCAGGTGAAAGCTAGCGATCGAAAGCATGCTAGCTAGCTGCATGCATGACCGTTGGCGTCCGACCAAAGCAGAAATTCCAAACCGGGGCCGCAGCGCCAGCAGCTAGCTTAGCTCTTGGAGTGTTCCCGTCGGGCGGCTATAGCTTAGCTCTCTCCTCCATTATTTGCATGGCCGTTTCCTCCCCCCTCACAGCCCTATAAATTCCGAACCCCTGCCTCACAGTCTCGGTCTCTCTCACCACATATTCCGCGTGCATGTGAAGAGAGAGATATAGAGAGGAGAGCTAGCGAAAGTTTGAGTGACAAAGACGCACGTACGCGCGAAAACGTTGTCACGCTTTTGAGTGATCGATACACGGGGGGGATACACACGCAAACCGATCGATATGGTTCGTGAGCGGGTGGTGGTGGTGATGGCGTTCGCGGTGGCGACGCTCGCGACGAGCCTCCTGCCGCCGCTGGCGTGCCAGGCGGCGCCGGCGCCGTGCGAGCGCCCGACGCGCGGGCACCACCAGTACAGGCAGCCGGTGGGCGTGCGGCGGATCGTGGTGGACGCGAGCGGCGGCGGCGACTTCCTCTCCATCCAGCAGGCCGTCAACTCCGTGCCGGAGAACAACACCGTGCGCGTCATCATGCAGATCAACGCAGGGTCCTACATGTAAGCTATACCCAGTTAGCTCATGCTCATGCTCATGCATGCGTGTGCAGAGTTTGCGTTTCTGACGTGATATATGTGTGCGTGCAGAGAGAAGGTGGTGGTGCCGGCGACGAAGCCGTACATCACGTTCCAGGGAGCAGGGCGCGACGTGACGGTGGTGGAGTGGCACGACAGGGCGAGCGACCGCGGCCCCGACGGGCAGCAGCTCCGAACCTACAACACCGCCTCCGTAACCGTTCTCTCTAACTATTTCACTGCTAAGAACATCAGCTTCAAGGTGAGCTAGCAAACACCGTTCGCGCGCCATGCCATGCATTAGCCAGTGGTCCGTCTCCATGGACCCGGCCGCCAACGTACGCGACTCACAAGACGCACAGGGAGATGCGGTGCAGTACAGTGCCGACTGCCGAGGCAGAGAGGCAGACAAAGTGACAAAACCCTTCAGTGTCACGAGCCACATCTTGCAAATTTGCAAATGCTGCATGCCGGGCGTCTCTTCTTCTCTGTGTATCCCTTGTTCTTTTGATATTTTGAATCCGTTTGTACAGGGATGTATTTTCGGGTTCTTGGAGCAGCCAAAGCAGATGGCTTCTTCCGGCTACGGCGGAGAGAGGCTACAGCCTGATCGACGCGGCCGGCCAACTTTTTTTTTCCAGTGAATTGCATGCATGTAAGTAGCAAACAACAGCTGACGCTGGGTTCCTGAATCCTATGGCTTGGCAGAACACGGCTCCGGCACCAATGCCCGGCATGCAAGGGTGGCAGGCGGTGGCGTTCCGCATCTCCGGCGACAAGGCCTTCTTCTTCGGCTGCGGGTTCTACGGCGCCCAGGACACGCTCTGCGACGACGCCGGCCGGCACTACTTCCGCGACTGCTACATCGAGGGCTCCATCGACTTCGTCTTCGGCAACGGCCGCTCCCTCTACAAGGACTGCGAGCTGCACTCGACGGCGCAGCGGTTCGGCTCGGTGGCGGCGCAGGGGCGGCACGACCCGTGCGAGCGCACCGGCTTCGCCTTCGTCAACTGCCGGGTCACCGGCACTGGCCGCCTCTACGTCGGCCGTGCCATGGGCCAGTACTCGCGGATCGTCTACGCCTACACCTACTTCGACAGCGTCATCGCCCCCGGCGGCTGGGACGACTGGGACCACGCCAGCAACAAGAGCATGTACGTACTGCTTCAGCTAGCTAGCTAGCCTGATCAACTTGATAAAAAAATGAAACTATATTATTCAATTCCCAGCCAGCTAACGCCTGTGCAAATGTTGTCGACGGCGTGCATGCGTGCAGGACGGCGTTCTTCGGGATGTACAGGAACTGGGGGCCCGGCGCCGACGCGGTGCACGGCGTGCCGTGGGCGCGGGAGCTCGACTACTTCGCCGCGCGCCCCTTCCTCGGCAAGAGCTTCGTCAACGGATTCCACTGGCTTACACCTGACGTCTGAAAGCCGTTTTTCGGCACCACAATTAATTTACTGGAGACAAGAACGTACATTTGTTAGTACAGCAAAAGCGAAGAATAGAACATTACGATAAATATAAAGTATTGAAGTGACTAGTGCAGTATATAGCGGTAGATTCATTCGTTCATTCGTTTTGTCTGATCCGGCTTATAATGATAGCTGCTATAGAATTCAAGCACAGCTCTTTACAAGATCTATAGTAGCTATGTAGTACTGTTTTAAAAGCTTTGTCATGTAGACATGTACCCATGCATGTGAGGTGAATAGTGAATATATAATTGATTTTGTTGTTACTTTAAGGAAAAATCCAAATTTGATCCCTTAACTATGACCTTAGTAGATTTTGATCCCTCGACTATAAGATCGGTCTCCATTATCAACTTTTGAAATTGACCATATTTCATCTATGGGCGCCAATCACTTCTAAGAGTTCCGATTTGGATCAGGGATGAAATATAGACAGTTATAAGAGTTGGGGGATGAATAGTGAACATTTTAATGTTCTTCTAATTGAAGGACAAAGTCAAACCAAGGCCAGATAAAATACAGACTTTTCTCTCTTCATAAAGATAAAGATTTTATCTTATTTTCCGTTAGCACGCTTTTCAAATTACAAAACGGCGCGTTTTGTGCGAAAACTTTCTATATAAAAGTTGTTTTAAAATAACAAATATATCTATTTTTCAAGTGTTATAAAACTTGTTAGATTTTGTATATCTCATATTTATTTATTTTTTTTACATATTTTCCGCTATCTCTCTCAATACTGTTGCTATAAATCGGTTGTGGAGATAACGGAACGTACGAGCCTATATGTACACCGCTCTATTGGTATTACAATCGATTGCGCTGAGTCCTATCACACTCTTATGATATCATATTAGGTTTCTTATTTTCGCATCTCAAACCCTAACCTGGCAGGCCGACATCTCTCGCCGCCCTGGTCTCCTCCTCCCAACTCCCTATAGACTCTGTCCTCGACGACACAATCAAGATCATCGCCAACGCAGTCCGCTCCTCCTTATGACTATGATATAAAACGCATTCCGCTCCTCCTTCCAGACGGCCCTAGGTTTGCAGGTTGATGACACCGTCATTGCTACCATCATCGGCGATACTGTTGATTGTGTCACAACACCGGTACCCTCTTCACTACTCACAGCTCCACCGACAATACCCCCTCTCATATTATTGTTGGCAGTGGCTGTCTTCTCCCTATTACTTCCGTTGGACGTGCTTACTTACACTATCCTACACTACTATAGATCCGGGCTTCAGTGACGGGTCATCTGTGACGGGCCAACGCAACTCGTCAAAGATAAGTAATCTCTGACGGGCCAAAAAAATATCCTCTTCAATATATGGCTACCAGGGAGGACCCGTCACAGATGTGAAGTCATCTGTGACGGCTTGCACTTGTAACCCGTCACAGATCGTCTGTGACGGGTCACAACCATGGCTCGTCATAGATGACATGTCATCTGTGACGGGTGTAGTATTATGAACCATCACAAAAGAGACCACTCATCTCTGACGGGTCTTTAACTAACACACGTCACAGATAATGTTATCTCTGACGGGTGGTAGTTATGACCCGTCAGTGATGAGTGAAAATTCAAATTTTTAAATTTTGCAAAAAACCTCGAATTGAAACATGTCCTATATAAAAGTTGTAGCTCTCAATGATATCCACAACTTTATAACTAACAACATTTCTATTAGAGATCGTTTACATCCCCGAACATGCATTACAAGTGATCAGATCTACTTTTAAAAACAAAATTTTGAGTTTTTTTTCAAATGACATGGATGGATACATGCCCCGTATCAAAGTCATAGAACTCAACCAGATCTACAACATTATAATTGAAAATATTTTCATTTCACAAAATTTACATGTTATAAAGTGAGATATATTTTGAAAAATGAAATTTTGAATTCTTCAAACAACATCGGATGAAGATATTTTCTATGTAAAAGTTATAAAACACGATAAGATCTATAACTACTTAGTTGATAATATTTTCATTTGAAGTCATTTAGGGTGTTAAATATATGTTAAATGATTCAGACAAGCATAGACAAAATAATAACATTGGATGAGTAATCAATATGTGTTGAGTAGGTGAGTTGGTAAGGGAGCTCTATATGGAGGTTGAGGTCTTGAGTTCGAATCTCACGTGTAGCATACAAGTTATATTGCGTGAAAAATTGTGAATTTGTAGGTAGTGATGTGTAACCATGTATAGGATGGCTAGTAAAATTCAAAATATTTTTTTTAGGTTTTTTGATACGTTTAAAATTCAAAAATTGTATTTCTTGCTTTGTCATCAGTGACGGGTCGTAAGTTACAACCCGTCAGAGATGAGTCATCAGTGACGGTTAGGTAGTTACGACACGTCACTGATGACTCATCTGTGACGGGTGACAAGTTTTAACCCGTCAGAGATGACTTATATACCGGTCAGAGATGGGTTATCTGTGACGGGTGTTTCATCCGTCACAGGTGATTTTGTCATCAGTGACCACTAATCACTGACCAAGACCAAACCCGTCAAAGGTGAGGGTTTGGGCCCGTTAGAGATGACCTGGTCCGGCGTAGTGCTAATTGCTGCTTTGTTCTTAACAATGTTCTAATCTCTCTTGACATTATTAAGAGCTTTATTTCTGCACACCATTTTTCTTATGATAATTGGTGTTCCATTGAACTTGACCCGTTTGGCCTCTTTGTGAAGTTCTCAAAATTATATATATATATATATATATATATATATATATATATATATATATATATATATATATATATATATATATATATATATATATATATATATATATATATATATATATATATATATATATATATATATATATATATATATATATATATATATAAGCAATACACGTCCTATGGAATTAAAACTTTTCTATAGAAAATAATTAAAATGCCCTTAGCTTAGAAGCGAGACGTCAAGAACAATTATAGTTCAAAAATATCTAATCACTACAGATATCTTAATATCAAGCTAACACTACAGAAAATTCTCACCCATCATGCCATCATGGGAAACACCTTAGTTTTGAAAAAGAAAACAAAAACCTATGGTTGGACCTTCAAGGGGGTAAAATGGAAAAACAATCTATTATTGATAGTGTGGCGCCAATATTTTCTACAAAAAATATATTCCCTATTGTCAAGTATAGAAAATTAATCCTATCCCTTATGAGATTATTTTTTTATCCCCCTTCCTTATAGTTATGTCTTTGAGAATAAGATAAAACCCATATGAAAAGAAAAATTGTATTCACCCTAGATGTTCAAAATATACTATTGTTATACAATGGCTTAGAGACCAATGATGCATAGTAGCACTCAGCACTATGTACCTCAGTACATGGCAAATACTACCTCTGTCCCTAAAGCCCTAAATTACACACGCTGTGTTCGTTAGTGTAGTTTGAAAACTAATAGGTTGTTTGGTTTGGTGCCACACATTAAAATAGAGTAATGGATTAGCACATAAGTATAAATTTATTAGTTTAAAATTTTTAAAAATAAATTAATATATTTTTAAAGCAACTTTTCTATAGATATTTTAAAAAATATATTATTTAGCAGTTTAAAAGCATGTGTGAAAAAGGAGAAAATAGTTGAGAAGGAGCAAAAAGGCCACACCAGAGAGTACTCTCGTTATATATTTACTCCCTTCGTCCCATAAAAACCGAATCTAAAACCGGATATGATATATCTTAGTAGTATGAATCTGAATATATATATATATTCAGATATTTAGATTCATATGTATTATATTCGGTTTTAGATTCGTTTTTTATAGGATGGAGGGAGTACACTAGTACTACTACTACATCCACGAGTTCCCCAATGCCAAAAATACTGCAGAAATTGGATTTCACCTTAGTGAATTATCACCGTATTGATTCTCCTCATCTTTGCTCCAAAGAGAAACCGCGGGGCTGCAGAGGATGCAACAGCTAGGATCATGCGGCGAAGCAGAGCGCAGAGCGGAGGGTAGAGTGCGTCATTGCGAACCTTTGGGGATTAACCTCGCCGACGATGAAGCCTTCGACCGTGCTGCCCGAGACCGAGAGCATATGCCCTCACGGCCGCCTGAGGTAGAGACGAGGCCATGGAAGGCGGCCGGCGGCCGCTGCGTCGGACGCGTTGAGGGGCTCGGGGATTTGGAAATTTGCGTTTGGTTTTCGCGGCGGAGAGCCGGAGATAACACAGAGAAACTAACCAATAGTGTTGCCAAATCGGCATCAATGCGGATCTGAGTGGTGGTGGTGGTGGACTGGTGGTTGCCCCCACCCCCAACCGCGTAGACCACGTTGGCACGCGGCCGCCGCACCAGTCCCCCCCTCCGCCGCAGCGCAATGCACCACCAGATTTGGCGCCTCCTCCCCAGCGCCCTCTCGCCGATCCACGCCGGAGCTCCCCGGCCGAGCCGCCCGCCGGCGCGGCTAGGCCGCCCTTCACCGCAACGACGGCGGGCGCTCGCGCTCACGCACCTCGCCACCCGGCGCACATGTCGCCTCCTCGCTGTCTCCGCCCAGTCCGCCAGCCCCCACGCCGGCTTGAGGTCCGCACTTACTCGTCGAATTTCCTTCATCGCTATTCATGGAATCTGAGGAAGAGTTGGAATTGTGGTTTGTGGTGGAATGTAATACCTGGTACCCTTACTGGATGGGAGGAACAATGCCGCACAGCTAAACTGGTGTTAATTTGGGGGAAGTGCCAATTTTATGCCTTCTAGTGCTAAAGCTTGTGAATTCAGTTTTTGGATTATGTGATGTGCATTGTAATGCCGAATTATGTGTTAGTCTTTGGCTAAAACTTTTGTCTATGATCCCCTGAGTAGTCCGGATATCTTTAGATATTGGATGGTATCATGATCAATATACCTCGCTTGTTCAACTTTTCTATGATCCTGGATGATGCCCTGGATATGAAATTGTTGTTAGTCCTTGTAATTTTCAGGTTGGATCAGTTTTTCGAGGTGGAGATGAAGGTACGAGATTATGAACTCGACCAATATGGGGTTGTCAACAATGCCATCTATGCTAGTTACTGCCAACATGGTGAGTTCTGTTCTACCAATGAAACAAACTAAAAGAACATCTCATGTATATTAATTAGGTCAGTTAATATGATTCCTATAGCATGTTTAGAATTTAATTAAAATAATATGATTACCATGGTTGGTTCTGACAAAATTAAGGATTCATTTATTTTTTAAAAAAATTGAGCAGGTCGTCATGAGCTACTTGAAAGTGTAGGCATAAGTGCAGATGCAGTAGCACGCAGCGGTGAGTCGCTGGCCCTCTCTGAACTGCACCTCAAGTACTACGCGCCTTTGAGAGTAACATCCTTGTTTCCCAAGTTGTGAAAAAACCAGAACTGAAAAATGTTGATGTGATACTATGAAACTAATAACAGATCAAACTCTAAATATTGATAATAGGTTCATTTGGGTCTAACTTCTCCCTTTGTTTCTTTGACTTGTCAGAGTGGTGACAAGTTCGTCGTTAAGGTCAGGCTTGCGAGCACAAAAGGTATAAGGATGATATTCGAGCACTTCATTGAAAAGCTGCCTAATCGTGAGGTATGCAGCACAAATAATTGCAGATTTTAGAATAGGAAAAGGAATTAAAAGCACAGTACGTTTCAAATTCTCAATCATGTTGGTAACAAATCTTGGCAGCAATGGCACAATGCCATCAGTAGCAACGTACTAGCATTTTTCGCAACATAGTACCAACTTATGAAATCTATATGTTATTTCAGTCACAAATTGGTCGTAGGATTTCCTTTGCAACTGCTCTTTGCATAGATCACACTTTTCCATATTCTTCTCCTAGCAGCTCATTTTGGAAGCGAAGGCAACAGCGGTTTGTTTGAACAAAGACTACCGCCCCACCCGTATATCTCCAGAGTTCCTGTCCAAGCTGCAGTTCTTCACTTCTGAAGGCAGTAGCAGTTAAGTCACTGTACTCATCGTCATAACCTGCGATAAATCACTGTATCCCATTTTCCATCGTATTGTCTTTGTTCAAATGAACCAATTGATTGAAGCATTTGACTTCAGTGACATTTCTAATCTGTGATAAATCTAACTGCATTCTTTATTTGATTTTCTTGGAGTGAGCACGCGTTCCAACGTTTGAATACATCGTCCAAATTCAGCAAAAACTTTGAATGGCTATGTTGAGCTCATGGATATGATGTGAGAAACTTTTTTTTTTTTTTTGGGGGGGGGGGGGGGTGTTGAGCACTGGTTCTTTCTGTGCTAGGTTACATATCTATGAGACCCGGCTTTAGTCAGGCAAGGGCTCAAGTTCTATTCATAGGAGATCTGAGGTTTCTGAACCCTTTCCACACAATGGATGAACCTTTCAGTCCCAGGCATCCAATTACTAGTTGTGATAGAGTGAATGTTCACCAATTGACTAGTATAAGTAGTGAACATCTCCCAATGGAAAAAAGCTATCGAAATTTTAACTTTATGCAAAATTTTCAGTTTTGAGTTAAAAATTTGCACATTCTTAGTTCAAAACATCTACTAACATTGAACATAGTAGTTCAGATTTTTTTTTATTTCACTGGTTAGCTCACAATGGCTGCTGTGTTTGACATGCGAGGAAAAGAGAAGATCGAGGATACGCAAAACAAGATAAGCCATTAGCATTAGCGTATGGTTAATTAATTATTAATTATTTTAAATTTGAAAATGAGTTATTAATATATAATTTTTAAAGTAACTTTTCTATATTTTTTTCTAAAAGAATACTCCCTCCGGTTTCATTTTAATTGACGCTTTGGACAATGACACGCTCTACAAGATATACATTTGACCTTATTTTTTTATTATAATATATACAATAAATAAATACATGTTTATTTTTATTATAGTGTTTTGAAAGACAAATCTATATATGTTTTTCTAGTTTCTTTAAACTAAATATCTTTAAAGTTATTGATGGTTAAAGTTATAAAAGGTTAACATTAACCTTGTCCAAGAACCAGGGGGAGTATATCGTTTAGTAGTTCGGGCAATCAATCAAAAGCTACCGAACGCAGCCGAATACATATGGCGATTTCGGATAGCCTCGCCAATATGCTACTACGTGGCAATATCTAGAACGAAATTACGTGGACAAATCCACTAGGTAACCTATGCGAAAGCACTAAATGAACCCACATAACAGGATCAGCGAGAACGTACCGTGCCGGGGAGAAATGTTTCCAAATGGCCGCTTGACCGCAAAAAGCTTAGTGCCTTTTTATCCCTTAACAAGAATTCCTAAATATCCACTCCCCGGAAAAGAAATTCAAGGTCTGCCGCACTCGGAAGGTCTTGTTTGTGTTAAAGTCGGATTTCGCAATGGATGAAACTAGGGTTTCCCAAACCACCGGGGCCGGGGTTATCGTGCCCCGGCAGTAAGCACGGTAACCGTAAAAAACCGTACGAAACCGTGCAAAATTTATCAAAAATTCAAATTATTTTTTAAATTTATTTGAATTTAAGGAGGTTACCGCGGTTTTTCTATTACCGTACCCCCGCGGCCGGTAACCGCGGTAACCGCACGGTTACCGACGGTAAGTTGAACCCTGGATGAAACCACCATAAGCTTGAAATTTTGGCCAATTAAGATTGGATTAAATTCCACTAGCCGAAAAAAAAAACCGAATACATCATTGGTATACCTTTTTAGCCGTGTAGGAGTTTGATATAGACTATATTTAGGGGAGTTTAAAATTCGCAAAAAAAAGTTAGTTGATAGTTCCGTTCCTGAGAATATGAAAAAGCTAAAAATCCCATCTTCAAGTTTCTAATTTATTTTCTAAAAATTTTTTAGTTCTTGGAGAAGTTGTATATGCAAAAGCTTCCAAATAGCGAAGTGAGCGTTGGTAGAATATGTGTGCTAGTATTTACCCGTTAACAGCAAGGTGTTCATAATAATTTCATCAATCACAATATACGTCGACCAATATTTTAAAAGTGCCCATCCGAAATATATCCATACTAGGTCGAACGAAAACACCCCGGATAAAATCGGGCAGTCTCTTGATGCGCGCGGTGTAGCTGCAGGGAGCTAGCAGGAGAAGCTGGAGGCGCACCGCGCACGCCCGACCGGAGCCAGCCATGGAGCGGGCATGGCGCGCGCTCCGCGCATGGAGCGCCGCAATACGCTCTCTCTCTCTCTCTCGCGCGCGCGCGCGGATGGCATGTGCCTTCCCTGCAGGCGACCTTGCCGGCTTGCCGCTCGTCTCCCCTTCCGCCCGCCGATGGCGACCAGTCTGTCCACTCGTTCGCCTTCGTGCCGCTGCTGCTCGTGCGTGCGGCGCCCTATGTTGAACCGGATCGGGGGGACGGGACGACGTTCCACCGTTCACGGCGCGCGGGGTTGTCGTAAAGCCATCACATTCATCGGAATGGGGAACCTGCCTAGCTGCTGCCCTCGTGCGCCGTACCCCCATCGAATCCTAGCCGTCGGTTCAGCTCCGCCTGATGGCCCAGACGGTCCAGATCAGCCGATCTCGCCAGGAGAGCTGGTTGGTCCAACGTGACGGCCTCTGACGCACGCACGCAAGGCAGGCAGGACGACGAGAACGCGTCCATGTACACGTAGGCAACACACAGCTGGAGCTTTTCTTTGAAGAGAAAAATAGCAAACGAAGGAAATGATTCTGCTCGTTTTAGAGAAAAACATATAGGTTACGTGCATATATCGGCATTTTCTTTTGAAATCCACATTAACATGCATAAATATATTGCATGGACCTTGACAACTCTCGCTGTCATAATGCATGCTCCTGTCAGAACCTAGCTACCGACTAAGTACTCTAACAATGGGATAATTAATGTCAGATTACTGCGTAGGGTGCGTCAGGTGAAAGAGATAACTAGCCAAATTAATTGTGCGCGCACGAAACTTTTTCCTGTGTGCTTGATTTCCACATCATCATATATAGGTCAACCTAGAAAATACACCACTCTTCCTTGAATTTTGCTCGTGGCATAGTTCCCCATTTAAAAATGTTATTACTAATCTGGTTGTCAAATTGCGGTAAGTGGTGCTGTGACTAAGTGTGAATTATCAGAATATATGTGACGTATGTGGCACGTGCACCAGTACATGGTAAAAACCTTTACTGTTTGAGCGGGAATTTGTTTGCTCGAGAGTATCTAGTTTTTGAAACATCTCTCTGGTGCAGAGGAATTGTCGTGTTTATGCTTATTTTTTCCTCCTTCTGATGAAAGATAGGATCACTATTGTTTGCAGCATTTTTCATAAAAAATAATCATGTCGAATAAGCGTGTGGCTAGTTTTCGACGATGAGGACCAGCACGTTTTTTACAGCAGAAGTCAAAACTCGATCATAATGTCCTCACGCACCGGAGTGGATTTTAAAGTCTCGCGTTAATTATATCACTTAAATAATTACGATTTTTTTAAAAAATATGAAGATGTATTAATATGTGATATATCACTCTACAAATATCCAATTTAGAATTCAACATGTCACAACGGAAAAAATAAATTTGACTCAACTTCTACATTACTAAATTTGTTTTGTCTTGCGACATGTAGAAGTTGAATTGTAAATTTTATGTTTATGGAGTGATATATAATATATTAATACACATTCTTAAATTTTTTTTATACCTGTTCAAGAGGCATGCAAACAACGAGGGGATTTAAAATAGTATTTGTCACGGTGCAGGCCTTGCCTCTAACGAGGGGATTTAAAATGATTTCTGTCATAGTTTACCCTTTGCACGTGTATATAGGCTTAGATGTCGGTGTCCCATGCACACATGTGAATTTCCTTCTAATATAGACGTATAATTTTTTTGCGCGATCGTGAAAAATGCACACATTTAGCATGTAGTATATGCCTCTTTGTGTGTGTGAAATTTTACAGAGTGCATATGAATTTCACACGTTGCAAATTTGTGTGTTCAGATTATAGTAAGGCATGGCAATTGCTAAGAATCTGCGTGTGTGCAGACTGTTTCCGAAAGATCAAATGACGCAACCTAGATACGATATCTCACAGACCCACTGTACATACCCCAACCTGACAAATCAACACTGTCAGGATCGGAGTAACAGTATTTTAATGCTTCCCAACTCCATCACCGCAATATCGTATCAGCCCTAACGGTCGACGACCGGCCGGCCAGCCGGTGACCCCCATGGGCCGTCACTTAGCTGGGTGCGCCACCAGCGACGGCGCCCCAATACTCTGGTCAAGAAACGTGCCACTACACTGTGGTTTGTGCATATGGAAGCCCAGTTCATTCTCTGCCGTTGTCTCATGGTGACCGGTCCGACGACCAGGAAAGGTAAAATCCAGCGCGCGTACTCTGCTCTATACAACCGAACAGTCTTCAACGCAAAAACCGCATGCGAGCAAACTCAGACTTTTGAGGGTAGAGAGAAGAACGGTAATCACCTAGCTAGCTTACACGCCGGATTGGACTTTCCGTTGCAAAAACTACGTGTGCAGCGTTGAACAGCTAATCACCTGTCCTTTCCTGTCCCACGGATCATCACCTATATAAGCGCCATGCATGCACCGCCATGAGGGAAATATCACAGCAATCGCTTCATCAGCTCGCCGATTGCAACGTGAGTTCTACTACACACTAGCAGTTGATACACACACACAGTTCAGGCGGCGATAAGCTAGCCTGAGGCCTGAATATATATAGCAGCTAGAGATACTAGTACTGAATTCACAATGCAGCAGCAGCAGCTGTGCAGCAGCCACTGCCTCCCTGCCCGTGCCGGCAGCATCGCCAGCCCCGGCTCCGGCCGCCGCGTGGTGCCCCTCGGCCGCCGGCGGGCGAGCCTCGGAAAGGTCACGGCGTACGCCTACCCGACGACTCGCCGCGTCGTCGATGCCGCAAAATCCAGCCTGCTTCAGGATGTCCACGTTGCTGCCTCGAATCCCAGCCTGCAGCTGCTGCAGGATTATGCTCCCGCCAAGAAGTCAGCAAAACAGCAGAACGGCTCAAGGTCCTCCTTCGATCGAGATCATTTCACCAATCTACTCCATTAATCATTAATTTCCTCACTTCATTTTTGAATATATGCATGACATTGTAAACTTTCAGACATTGATATTTACCATCTTACTCAATTTTTTAATATAAAAAATACTCCATCCGTTTCAGGGTATAAGATGTTTTGACTTCAGTCAAAGTCAAACTGCTTTAAATTTAATCTAGTTTATAGAAAAAATAATAATAATAATTTCAACTCAAAACAAATTTATTATGAAAATATATTTAATTATTGATTTAATAAAACTAATTTGTAATTATAAATATTAGTATATTTGTGTATAAACTTAGTTAAATTTGAAGTAGTTTGACTTTTACTAAAATCAAAACATCTTCTAACCTGAAACGAAGGGTATATCATACCTAAAGTACAATTAATGTTAAAACAAGTCCCCACAGAATAAATAATACTTACTTACATAAAAGTCCTTTTAAATAAAATAAATGATCAAATATCATGTCTAAAATCACCATCATCATAAATTCATTTAAAAATGGAGATTGTAATTTCTATTGTTGATCTTTTGATATTTCAGAGAAAAAAAATTAACTCTGATGTTTTGGGTATTATGAAATCTCTCAGGACGAAGGACGGGTTTTACGAGGTCGAGATGACGGTCCAGGACGACGAGCTTGACGAGTACGGCGTCGTCAACAACGCCATCTACGCCAGCTACATCCACAGTGGTAAGCTAATACATCTCCAAAAGTAACTGAAGCATCTGCATGCTAAACCTGTTATAAATAATCTGAACCGTGCGTTTCATGTGTATCAGGCCGTGACGTTTTCCTTGAAAATGTCGGCGTTGGCGTGGACTACTGGACGTCGACGGGCAACGCGCTGGCTCTTTCAGAATTGAACCTCAAGTTCTACACGCCCTTACGGGTACATCTTCTTTCTTGTTTTACTTATTACTATTTTGGACATCTATCTCCCAATCTTGATCAACTTCATGTTTTTATGGTCACGGCACACACACCGAGAAAATCTAACAAACATTTGCCTTGCGTTATTTCCAGAAGGATGATAGATTCGTCGTCAGGATGAAGGTCGTGAAGATCAAAGGTGTGAGAATAATCGTCGAACATTTGATCGAGACGCTGCCAGATCGTAAGGTAAGCATGAATACACAGGGATTCTACAGCTAATTCATTCTCTGTTAATTTAGAGGTGATTTTATTAAGAGGTATTATACTTTTTAGTGTAAAGCTTGATACCTTGGGATAATTTAGTGTAAATTTTAATTATCTTTAGGTACTTTTCAAGCATAGTAAAGTTTCTCTAATTTTAGCTAATGGTGATCGATCGATCTCACACAATGATTTTACTGCTGCTTCTCCCAGCTCGTAGTGGATGCCAAAGCAACCGCCGTTTGCCTCGACAACAAATACCGCCCAACCCGTGTGTTCCCGGAGTTGTCGACAAAGTTACATCAGTTCTTCCTGTCATAAACGGCTCTTTGTTGCTCTCATGACAAGAAGTGGATGAACCTTATGTGCTCTACCGGTGTACAGAGCAAGGCACAATTTGTTTGATCTACATTTTTTTTACCAGAATTATGAAGCATACTGTAGTAAATAAAGAGTGAATAAGTTAGTGCTGACCGGCTTAGCCGTGAGCCGCTTTATGTGAGGATGAGATGTAGATACGCAATACAAATGTGCACCTGTTCAGCAGCTTTCATTTCAATGGGCATTCCATTAAAAAAAAATTATGATCTTCCATCGTGCCTTGGATTTACAGTTTGCATGATTGTTTCTCAACAAGTGAAAAGCTGCGTATTTTTATCACGTATAACCGTAGACTACACTCGAGTACAGAACAGATAAAACTCGATCAGATGTATAATCCACGGAACAAGTATTAGCACTTCAGCAGGTGAACCCACAAACGCACGTGTTGCTAGATGAGAACACAAGCAACAGCAAGAGAAACAAATGTACGGCTGCTTGACCGTTTCTACCACATGGCAATACCAGTCGTTTTCATTCAAAAAGATCACATCAATATAATACCACAACAAACTTCTGCCAGGTAATGACAATAGCTAAAATATAAAGAAACACAGCTAGTAAGTAGTAAGACAGTTCCTGTGTGCTTGAATTTTGGCGGCGGCTGTGCTTTTCTGAAACTGAACATGGTCTACACATGTCATAGGTGCTTCGACCCTTGCCAGTTCAAATACCAAATTCAGAAGTCAGACTCAATTGGAGAACAGAAACAGTTTTTAATGCCAAATGATTATTCAAGTCACTGGTTAATAAATTTGAGAAGTGCATGTTCCACAAGCATTAGATTGAAAATCTACCTACACAAACATTAGATTGAAAATCTACAAGGTATGTTGAAGAACCTGGTCTTTATGATTTCAACCAGTCACTTATATATAGGTATGTGACGCTGAGAGCCAGTTTTGCCACCAATGATCAATCCAACAGCACCAATATTCACCATGATGCAGATAGGCACCGTCATTCTTCGTGTCAGTCACTGCTACCCTGGCCTGGGCACACATGATGGAGATACAGTGTATAAATTCGAAACCCAAGTGTCCATAGCTTCAAAATTTAGATTCTTTCGAATTTGAAACTTAGGTGTCCATTGCATGAGGTGTAAAGTACTTTAGGTGTATGATATACCACTAGTTAGGTGAATTTGAATTTGAGACTAAGTTTCAAAGTACTTTAGGTGAATTTGAAACTTAGCTGTCTATTCTGGTATATCATACATTTAGGTCAGACTTTGAAAGAGCCATTGCATAAGTTTCGAATTTATACACTGGTATATCATGAATTTAGGTTATGGATTATAGAATTGGTGTCCATACCTTCGAAATTTAGGTTCTCTCATGTTGAAAACGAAACTATGTTCCTCAATTATTTCAATGCATAAGCTAACTAGGTCCAGTGTATAAATTCAGAGATGTGTTGGGGCATGCAACCCACATTTCAATCCTAGTTCACATAAAGTTAAGGTTAACTGTCCCCCAAAGCAAACAAAATTGATCCAGTCAAATCCATGTCAGATAACAATATATCAGAAAAGTTCACAAAATTGTTCCTATCAATTCATCAAGTGAAGCCTGAAAATCAAAGGTGCAAGAATAAAAGCAGACCACATGATTGAAATACAGTCAATAAGGTATGGATTTACCTCACATGCTCAGATGGCTTGCCAATCCTGCGTGCTGACAGGGTCCCTGCATATGTCATCATATAATAGTGAAATATCATTATCTACGGTGCCCAGATTCATGGTCTATGAACAGTTAATGATCTTGCTTACCATCTTCATGTATCTAGCACTTTTGTTTCACTTGCCAGCTCATACAGAAAGTCAGAGGAACCGCTGTTCGCCTCAACAAACACTTTTGTTTTACACTCATAGATTTGTTGACAAAAAGTACTGCAGTTCTTCTCATCCAAGAATAACTAAAAAGCTCAGATAGCAAGATTGCATTCACTGCTTCGCTTTCTTAATAAGACTGAGCTTATGAAACTTGTGTGCTCTCCTACATTCACTGCTTCGCTTTCTTAATAAGACCGAGCTTATGAAACTTGTGTGCTCTCCTGATTTTTTTTTTGGGTGATTTTTCTCTAAACACCATGGCAAGCAATATGTATCTTACACCCGCTGCTTAAGCTGGTCTTAAATTGGACTGATGGAGTATCAGAATTTAACAATTCATTAGAAAGCCAAAATAGACATATGTAGTGTTATTTCCTTTTCTGAAGTAATAGTAAAGTTATACACGAAATAGAAGCAAAAAGTTGAGCAATAATTTAGCACAACACACAAAAAGCATAGCATCGACTTCCAATGGATGCCACAAGAACATTGATTCATTTCACCTGAGAGTGGCTGATGTTGAAACGCCGACCACTTCGAGTCCACTACACCATACATGTCAATGTACACCACTACACTATGCTGCGATGAAGCCAAAAGGTTTCTCTGCTGCGTTCCTGCTTCAACCCATTGCATATTTGAGAGAATCACCAGCTCCTTGGAAGAACAGGCATGATAGAGCGAAATCCGCAACGAAAATCCCAACTAAAGAAACGACCACTGCAGATGTGGTGGACTCTCCAACGCCCTTGGCTCCACCATGGGTGGTGACACCCCAAGCACAGCTCACAACAGCAATAATGGCGCCAAACACCTGAGATTTTAGCAAGGAACTGATCAAGTCCCATGGCCGCAGCGCCCTTCGCGCTGACTCCAGAATGATGCTGGTACTGACACCGAAGATCGAATCAGCTAAGAATGCCGAGGACGCCAGACCGAGCGCGAAGCTCATGAGGGTTAGCACGGGCAGCGCAAGCACACAAGCGACGACGCGAGGGACCACGAGGTAATCGACGGGCTGCGCACCAAGGACGCGGAGGGTGTCGGTCTGCTCCGACACCTGCATGGTCCCCAGCTCTGCAGCAAACGCGGAGCCGACCCGGCCCGCGGCGACGACGGCGGTGACGACCGGGGAGAGCTCGCGGGAGAGCGCGAGGGCGAGGACGCCGCCGACGGAGCGGTGGAGGCCGAGGCGAGTGAACTCGCGCACGAACTGGATGGTGAAGGCCATGCCGACGAATGCCGCGGTGAGGAGCGAGACCCCCGCGCTCCCGGGGCCCACGCGGCGGAGCTGCGCGAGGAGGTTGCGGCGGTGGACGCGGCCGGTGAGGACGCGGTGGAAGACCTGCCCCGCGAGAAGCAGCGCCGAGAGCCCCCGCCAGATCGCGCGCGGCGGGGACCACCTGGAGAAGGGAGGGGGCGGGGGCTCCGGGGACGCCGGCGGAGGCGAGGGCGGAGAATTATTGCTGCCGGTGGGGGCCGGGGTGAGGGAGAGGCGGGGCACGGGCAGGCGGCGGCACGAATGGTGGAGGCGGAAGAGGAGGTGAGACTTGTGGTTCGCGCTGTCGCCGGCGCCGGTACAGGATAAGCTGATGAGAGGGTGGGTGGTAGCGGAGATTGGACGGAGTAGGAAGGCGGCGCCGGCACCGGCGGACGGCATGACGGTGGCCGGAGATCGGGACGGTGGCGGTGGGTGGGTGGTGGGCGATTGGGTGGGTCGGACGGACGGAGGTGATGGGGATGGCTTCGTGCTGCGGGAAGGTAGTGGTTGTTCTTGTGGGCTTCTTGATGTTGGGCTTTCTGAGCTCTCATGTGATGGGATCACTGGGCCAAGGCCCAAGATAAGTCAACTTTGACAAAAGTTAATCTATGTTTTAAAACTTAATTTTAGCATGATGGTTTTGATTTTGTTTTTCGTAGTTTATTTTTTATTGCTGACTTTTAGTTGTTTAGAAAAAATATTATTTATAAATTATTTTTATTGGAAAAATATTATTTATAAATTATTTTTATTGGTTCGTTTAACTTTTCATGCTTTGTACCATAGCGGCGCAACAACTAATCACAAACACAATACGGAACGGGCGCACACGCAGCCACCCGATCCGGAACAGAACACCATTAACACACGGGTATAAGCCTCCATTAATCCTTACTTGCATCTTCATCCTCCCATGCAAAATTCAACCTGAGAATTAATTCACGTACACGAAAGATTAGTGGCAGTAGTGAAGCTGTGGCTATCTCGCTATTGACTTACTATCTCAATAATGGGGCTTGCATGTCAGGGCAGAGTCGCACATGCGTTAGTTTGCCGTGTTCAACTGCTTGCAAGTTGCAACAGCGATCGATGCCAAGCTAATAGGTACAGACACTGCAAATCTGCAATCCTTTGGGCAAGTACAGGTACGTACATCATGGGCATAGGGATGGCAATGGGTCGGGTCGGGCATGGGTTGAGCAAAACCATGCCCGACCCGATGCCCGACATTGTCCGCCCAAACCCTACCCACTAGAGTTAGCGGGTAAAATTCCGTGCCCGTACCCATGCCCAGCGGGCGCGGGTATGTCCGGCAGGTACCCAATAGATCTCACATGAATAATAACTTGAAAGATATGTAATTTAAGAAAGAGAAATAAAATCAATAATTTACCAAATCACCGTTTATCAACAATAATTTGAATTACATCACAACTTAGTATCAGTTAGCATCACAAATGAACCGAGAGAAATGGTATAAGAATTAAGAAATGAGTCAAAAGTAGTTAATACATATGTATCGGGTTGAGCATGGGTTACTCACGGGTAAAAATTGAAACCCACCTATTGCCCATAACATCTTCGGATCTTGGACGGACGTGCCTATGGGTAAAAAGTCACACACACGCCCATGCCCGTCAGGTCGGGTATCCATGGATACCCAGACTCATGGTAAAATTGCCATCCCTACATGGGCAGCTCAGTTGATCGTCGATCACCTAGTCAATTCGTGGGTGCTGGCTGCTGAAAAGGACGATCCTCTCTTCTGTTGTTAGTGGCTGGAAGTAGGGACTGATGGCTACCGGACAAGCAAAAACAAACTGATTCTCTGTCTTTTCTTCTCCCTTTTTTTTTTTTTTGAACTCTTCTCATTGATGCTTCGTGCCTCTGCTGTGCTTTCCTGTTCTGTGACATTGTGGCAATGATGTAGAACAAGCTATCTCCTTTCGGCATGGCATCAGTTGAGCTTTTATGGGCAAAGTGAGCAAAATATGCTTGATATATTCCCAAATGTTGGTAATATCCTCGTAAACAACAAGCAGCACACAGAACACCGACATTGGCTAACTTATAGTTTCGCTCTGCTGGAATATAACCAGTGTTTAATTTTGACTTGCAGGTTGTTGATAAAACTGTAAGATAGCAACTAGTTCAACATTTCCTACAAGTGTAAAACCAACGGTACAGTTACAGGAGCTTTACCATATGCTTAAAAGCCTGAGATGTCACATTAATTAACTGTAAGTTTTAAATTTGGCCGTCCATGCTTGAAGAAAGGCTAGCCTTCTTGGCTACCCATCAAAAGAGAAACCCTTAATTGGTTTTCAGAAAACATGCTGTCTACTTATTTATTCTTTCTCCAACTAGCTCCATGACATCCAAATATCCCCTCCATGACTTCATCTGTAATGGCTGCATCTATGTACTAGGTCGAGGCTAAGTCCTTGGTTACTAGCTTAACCTTTACCAGTTACCAACTTGAAGGAAGATAAGAAACATTTATGCCGTCTACTTTTCTTCTGTCTTTTACCAACCTGATTCGTTGGATGCCTACTTGTCTAGTCACACTATCGATGTTATTTCCCTGAGTGCAATAATATGTTATCAGCTCCGGCCACTAAAAATCTCCATAAAGCATGCTCGATGGAGTAGAGCTACAAGCAGCTTGCTCTTGCTGTTGAGATTTGGCTTCAGAGAGCATCTTTCCCATCCTTAAGAAGGTACCATGAGGTACCAATGTAATCTGACCGTTGATTTAGGAAGGGTATGATGGGGCTAAACAAATTAGGGTAGCGTTAATCACCGCCCATCCCAGCCAATAGTCTGCGGCGGCCGCCAAGCGCCAATATCTGTTGCCGGCGTCTCATCTTGTCCGCCGCAGCCGCCGTCTCATCGCAGGTATTCCCCCGCGGCCGACGTACCCTCGACGCCACCGCGGCCGCGCGTCGAACACGCGTCTGCCGCCGTCGAGGACGCCGCGGCAGACGTCCAACCCGCATCCCGTCGTCAATAGCGGCGCATCCCGTCGTCGCATACAGCGGCAGCCTCCACCCCGGCGCATCCATCCCGCCGTCGCAAGAACTCGTTGTCTCATCCAGCCATCCGCAGGCGCATCGACTCATCCACGACGACGCCAGGCGCATCAAAATCGCCGCCTCCACCCTGCCGCATCCACCGTCGCATCCAGCCGGAATACTCGGGCGTCGCTTCCTGCTGTTGTGGTCTCTGTTGTTCCTGCATCGTCCGACGCTCTTGTGTGTGCACCTTACATTTGTATTCCAGCCAACTAAAGTTTCTTAAACTCATTTGTATTCATGCCAGCTGCTTCTGTTCTGTGTGTTTTCAGCCCAATTAAGTATAGTATTCCAGCAACAATCAAGATGAAGCTTCCGTAGCATGTTTTTAGTTTTCAGAACAGAACGGGCAGCCATTTTAATTTTGTAGCAGTGATTCCAACAACAATCAACAACTCCAGTAGCATAAAAACTGTACACTTGCCATATCAGATTTGAAGTGATGCAAACAACTAGGTAATTTTAGGGAAATAGATGATAAATATATTACATCAGAATAACATTGTCTTAACTTAGAACATAAGCTGCTGCATGGCCTCCATTAAAGTTGAACAAAAGCTGCTGCATAGTATCCATTACATAAGGTGCAGATACTACACTAGGAGGGGGCATACTACTACATTATGAGGGGGCACATCAAAGTTCTTCATCCATTACACTAGTTGAGAACCTCAAGAGTAATACATAGGTCATCATCAACTTCAGTGAACAGAAACACACAAACATCACCAAGCTCGAATAAATTGGCTTGAACCAACTTGTTCCATCTAGTTGTAAAGGTAGCCCGCTTATCTTTGGATTTCTTCAGTCTCATCTCAAAGGATTCAGCTGATCCAACCAGAGTCACAAGTAAATCATCAATTGGTGTTGAAAGGTGGTTGTTTATGTACTGCTTGCTAAATGGCAAACTGAAGGCCTAAAAAATATAAACAAGACATTTAGACTCAGGACATTTATGTATAAACAAATGCAAATACAGGGCAGTCAGATTTGTGAACCATACCATTTTCCCTTTTGTCAAATTAGTCATCTGGATCTCATACACATAGAGTGGAATGGTAGGCAAATTGCTTACAGCAATGTGAGCAATTTTGTACTGCATGTTCAGTCCCATACCAGTACTACCTATCAAATCCAGGGAAGGTGCGAGGTCCATATTGACCTGAAATTGGAAGTTTGACAAGCACATCATCTGACTAGCAGTACCTAACATTCTGTACATTTGGACTTATTAATTATTTATATGAAAATAATCACCTCTTTCAATGGAGCACTTGCGCACGCTTTGATATATCTTAGCAACTTCATCATCATCTACAATAATATTTCCCGTGTTTTTGGTTTGTAAGCACCATTTTAGTTCGAAACAAAGAAGAAAGGACATGAATAAGTAGGAAAAAGAATTTGGTTTACCATCTTCACTGTCAGAAATCAAAATGACTGGTTTTCCCCTCGGAACGTTGTCCATGCTGGTATTGTCATGAATAAATCATAAAACTCGAAAAGCACTGATTGAATAAAAGGACCTCGAAGCAGTACACTTGGACCTTGAAGAAGGACGGGAGCAGGCACACATACCTTGAAGATCCACGGCGGCGACCCGGATTGCCGTGCCCCCGCTCGCCACCGTTCGGGGGCTGCATGGTCAACGGCGAGCTAGACCCTGAGACGCCGCGCACGGACGCGCGCAGCCGCAGCACTGGACGGCGACGCCTGGGCTGGAGGGAACGAGTGAAGACTGAAGACTGCCTATCTCCCTCCCGCTTTTGGTCACCGAGATCCCGACGAAACGCCGCCACAACCATCGCCGAGCTCCCGACGAACGGCCAATGCAACCATCTTCGAGCTCGCCGATGTAGCATAGAAACCTCCGAGCTCACCGTCGCTAGGGCTGTCAACGAGCCGAGCTCGAGCGAGCTTACCTACCTAAGCTCAAGCTCGGTACAGGCTCGAGCTCGGGCCCAGCATTACCTTCGAGCTTGAAGGTAGGCTCGGTTCGAGCTCGATCAAGGCTCGGCTCGACTCGAGCTCGATTCGTAGAAGCTCGTTAAGACTGTTTCCTTCAGCAATCTGAACTTATCTCCCAATAAAAGCTTCTTAACAAGCCAAAGTAGGATTACAAATTCATAATAGAATATAATAGCTTCTCGACAGGTATATACTAGAAAGATTACAAATTCATAGTAGTGCATAAGTCATAATAGAATTACTACTTTATAATAGACCGGTGTGTATAACACCATAAGAAACATTACAATATCATGTGTCAATGACTTGACAGAACATAGAGCATCAATTAACATCAAAAGTAGCCCACCGGAAGTTCCCAACATATGTTCCATCTAAAAGCTCTAATATCTAAATATTACTTATACTACTAACACAGCGTACTTCAAATTTCAACTGTCACAAAATATTTACTCCACTATTGGCAATGGCAGTACGCCAATGTGAAACCTCCAAGCACTTTCTTCAAACTAATTGTTGATGCTATACTATATGCCTGCATTAATGTTTCGTAAAGTTAAATCTGAAACCATGTGCAAAGATTATAGGTAATGTTTCATCAGTGATGAGGAATTGATATGGTAGCAATAGATAATTTATATAACCTCAAACATATACCTGACAAACGAGTCTAATTGCTGCCCACAACCGAATTTGCAGTTGAAGCTTGAGTTGGGACAAGGATAATAGAATTAGTATCATCCTCCTAGTATGCAACAAACAAGTAAACACAGATTATTAGATTGTGTATCTCTATTAATTGGTTAGAAACATGAAAATATAAGAACTTACTAAATATGTGCTTTTGTGGTGGCCTCCTCTAATCCAACTAGATGTACACACCAAAGCTTGTGCTGTTGATGGGAGTAAAGAGCTGTGATAATCACTAATCACTTGACCCCCTGTGCTGAAAGCTGATTCAGATGAGACTGAGGTGATGGGAATAGTAAGAATATCCTTGGCCAACTTTGCCACAATTGGATACTTTAATTCATTCATCCTCCACCACTGAAGTAGATTGAAACTTTTTGCAGGAATATCCTCAACAGGATCATCTAAGTACCTCTTTAAATCTGACTTAGGAAGACTAGCAGCATTCTTTGATTTCATATACTCATGAAATTGGCTAGCAGCAAAGAAATGACTACTAGTAGTGCCCAGAGATGTACTAGTAGATTGAGTGGTGGCATCATTTTCCTTTGATGTGCTCTGGAGTTCACTTTCATATGATGCATGCAAAGATTTCAATGTGGATTCCACATTTGCAAGTTTCTTAGGAAGTACAGTTTCTTCATACAAAGCAGGGAATGTGTAGTTAATCATACCCATCTTAAACCTTGGGTCTAGAACCAAAGCAACTGCAAACAAAGTATTGCATTCTGGGCCCCAGTACTTCTCAAATTTTTCAAGCATTGCATTTGCCATTTCTTTAAGAATTGGGTCTTTGGACTTCATGTCACGCCCCGAGCTAGTCCCGACTGGAATTAGCCCGTGACGCTCCAAATTAACCTGTTAATCGATACCAGTCCCAGGAAAACAGTGCTGGTATCACAGGGAGACAGAATATCACAGCAACAGAGGTCTCTTTATTATAGAGTAGAGGTACAGTCATGTTGGGCTGCGGACAGATCCCGAGCTCACAACTGCATTACAAAAGGGAAACGGAAGCCAGGGCTTGGACCAAACATCACAGGCGCGACTTGGGAATTAGGCCGAAACCCTAAAACTCATCGAAGCCGGCTTACTCCTGGAAGAACTCTTCATCAGCAGGATCCGCTTCATCTTCTTCAGCAACTGGGGGGTTATTTATATAGAGCAAGGGTGAGTACAGGAGTACTCAGCAAGCCAGGGGAAATAAGTGTTTAATGCAGGCTTCAAGGAAAGGCTGTTGTTTTCGTAATTGATTTTATTTGAACTCTTTTCTGAAACAACTAAGTGAGTGCTTCTCAAACGACACGGATGAGACAGTGCGTCTTGTCCGAACGGAGTATGTGCAATGTATCAGTCTTTAGATTTTGAAACAAGGTTGGCACCCGGCCAACAGCTTTTCAACAGCCACCCGGGCCAACAACTTTTCAAACGGCCACCCGGGCCTAAATCCTTTTTCCTTCAGACCAAAAATCCAATAATCTTAGAAATTCAATATCTTCCCAACCGTAAATCCGATTGACTCCGTTCAACTTCCAAAATTCCCCAAATCTCGAGATCTACCTAATGGCACGCTTAGAGGTCATTAATAGGGCTTTATTTTCGCCGTTTGTTGAGTTGTCCCGTTTCGCGTGTAGTTTCGGAGCCCGAAGACCCGCAGTGCGAGGATTTCGAGGATCAAGCTCCGGATCTCGAGCAAGGCAAGCCACCTTTGAACATCTTGAGCCTATATTTGAAATTTAATTATATTGCTTGCAAAATATTATGCATTGATAGGATCGCACTTAATCGGTTGTCCCGTCTGCAAGGCAGATTGGCGGACCTGCCTAATTTGTTGCATTTGATCCTTCCTTTGTTAATTGTTATACCATGTCCCCTTGTAACCACCCAGTTGCGCCTCGATATTCGTGCACTCTGTGCGAGTATCGACGGTCGCCTTCAAACTTAAAATCTGAAAAACAACTTGGGTAAAACTTGGGTTTTACAAAAGACTTGGAAAACCCGACACCTGGGTCGGTGCTTGCGAACTAAATGAATTTCTAAAACCGCGGACCGGGGAACGTACCGGGTGTACGGTTTCCCGCTCTTGCACTTAAGGACCGTTTCCTTGGAATTTCATCCAAACATAAGACAAGTACGACCACATGGGTGGAATGGGACACCCCTGGCTGAGTAACTAGCTTATCAGGGGAGCCATGATGCCGAGAGACATGTGGATTCGCCGGGGTGGTGTCGGAGAGGACCCCCCTGGGCTTCCTGGCACAGTATGGTCTGGGACCTAGCCTGTTGTTGGTCTGGGACCCCTCTCGTCGGCATATGGTAAACCTGTGTCGGCTTTCGAAATGCCTTGTCATGAAAGCTTGGAGGTCTCCCGACGTGGCTGATCCCCACGGGCTGGGTGATCCGGGTTAGTAATGTCGTGTGGGTAAAGTGTACCCCCTCTGTAGAGGTTAACTAACTGTTCGAACAGCCGTGCCCACGGTCATGGGCGGATGTGAGGTGATTCTTAGCGTAGTTTTGTTTGACTACTGCTTGTGAAATTGCTGTTGTGAAAAGGGGTTTGATGTTTGAAAAATCTGTAGCTGACGGGATCAGCTAGGCCCGGGTGGCCGTTTGAAAGTGGTTGGCCCGGGTGGCCGTTTGAAAAGTTGTTGGCCCGGGTGGCCGTTGAAAAGCTGTTGGCCGGGTGCCAACCTTGTTTCAAAATCTAAAGACTGATACATTGCACATACTCCGTTCGGACAAGACGCACTGTCTCATCCGTGTCGTTTGAGAAGCACTCACTTAGTTGTTTCAGAAAAGAGTTCAAATAAAATCAATTACGAAAACAACAGCCTTTCCTTGAAGCCTGCATTAAACACTTATTTCCCCTGGCTTGCTGAGTACTCCTGTACTCACCTTTGCTCTATATAAATAACCCCCCCAGTTGCTGAAGAAGATGAAGCGGATCCTGCTGATGAAGAGTTCTTCCAGGAGCAAGCCGGCTTCGATGAGTTTTAGGGTTTCGACCTAGTTCCCAAGTCGCGCCTATGATGTTTGGTCCAAGCCCTGGCTTCCGTTTCCCTTTTGTAATGCAGTTGTGAGCTCGGGATCTGTCCGCAGCCCAACATGACTGTACTTCTACTCTATAATAAAGAGACCTCTGTTGCTGTGATATTCTGTCTCTCTATGATACCAGCACTGTTTTCCTGGGACTGGTATCGATTAACAGGTTAATTTGGAGCGTCACGGGCTAATTCCAGTCAGGACTAGCTCGGGGCGTGACACTTCAACAACTGACCTAGTACTCTCTTAATATCGACAATGTGAGAATAAAAAAGGTTAGATGTTGGGTAGGTTGAACCTGAGAACTCCTCAGTGGCTGCATGAATGACAGAAAGGGCATCATTGACTTCACAATATAGATTCCATTCCTCTGGTGTTGGCAGCCACCTATAGTTTGCATCTCCTGCAGCATATACATCCAAGGCAGACCTATAAAAAAATGCAGATTGCAGCATTTTGAAGGTTGAGCCCCACCTTGTGCAGGAATCAATAGCCAAACCCATGTCACTTTTAAGGTTGAGAGAATCAATATCAGCACTGAACTTGTATGCTCGATTGTTTGATTTCTTGATGTACTTGATAGTGTCCCTAACTTTGTCAATTATATGCTTAATCACAGCCAGACCATCTTGGACAATTAAGTTCAGAATGTGAGCACAACATCGGATATGAAGGAATTTTCCATAAAACCAAAGTGAACCACGTTTTGTAAACTTGGCAAGCAACAGGTTAGCAGCACTATCATTACTTGAGGCATTGTCAAATGTGATGCTAGCTATCTTGTCCTCAATTCTCCATGAAGCAAGACAATCAGAAATGGCATTAGCAATAACTACACCAGTATGTGGAGGCTCCAACTCAAGAAAGTTAATAACACGACAATGCATTGACCAATCAGCATCTATGTAGTGGGCAACAAGGCTCATGTAGCAAATTGTTTGGTTAGAGGTCCAAAGATCACATGTGAGGCTTATCTTTCTAACATCTTTGAAAGTCCTCTTCAGTTTTTCTTTTTCAGATTCATAAAGCCTCATACAATCACTTCTAATGGTATTTCTAGAGACCTTTTTGTAAGAAGGGTTTAGCCTCTTTAGCAAAACATTAAACCATGTATACTCCACAAGGTAAAATGGCAACTCATGGACAATGATCATTTTGCAAATAAGCTCACGTATCTTTGTAGGATCATAATAACCAGGGACAGAAACACAAGGAGCATCAAGATCAACATCACCTTCATCAAGGCTAGGGAAATTGATATTCTGTTGTTTTATGGATTTTTGTTGAAGCTTGTGATAATCACACTGCTCTAAATGCCTCCGCCAATGTGTTGTAGTGCCACTACTATTCTTGGTGAGCAGAGTTTCACATGCCTTACATTTGACCTTATTTTCCATTTCTCCTTTCTTCTTCTTTGATGGCACAGTGCATTCTTCAAAGAAATCCCACAATGGAGATTTCTTTTTCCTGGTGGCTTTAGTTGGGTTTCCCTCTTGGCCCTCTTCTCCCCTTACTTCACCTGGTACTAGCTGCTGATTCGGTTGTGCTTCTGTTGCTGCTATGCCATCCCTATTGCTCGGTGACTCGATCTCTATAGATAGCTGTCTTTGCAGGTTTACAGACATCTACAAAAAATAAAAATACCAACTGCTATCAATATATATTCTGCACAAGGTAAGGAATCAAACAAGTACAACAAGAAAAGCATTGCCATCAATTTACCTTGGCAAATGGCAAACACACGGTGTTCTGCAACCTTCAGTCTTTCTTCAGAAGAGGAGGACAGCAAGATAAGTACTACTCTATGTCTCCACCTAGTCCATAAAATTCAATGTAAATCAATAACATCCATCAAGCAACTAAACACTACACAATTAATACATGTAGGGCCCTAGATACATGTGGGTGCAAAAGAAATAAAAATGTAAAACAAAGAAAGAAGAGGAAACTTACTCAGATCCGAGTCGTCGGTTCGTCACTCACGGCGGAGGCGGTGGGCTGCTGCTGTCCTCCATGGGGTTCTTCCTGGACAGGAGAGGCGAAGGATGGACGGTGCTTGGCTAGATCCACAGCAGTGGTCAGTGGAGCACTAGAGCAGCCTAGGATTGTAGATCTAGAAGAGAAATGTTTCGAGGAAGAGAGCAAATGAGCTAGGGTTTGGATACGGGATGGGGATATAAGGGAAATAAATGGTTAGGTGATGGACTGCTGTTGGTGGTAGGATTTTGGAATTGGAGTGCGGGAGAAATTGGGATAGGTAGCGGGAGTGAAAATTTCAAGCTTCTGCCGAATAGCTCGAGCTCGGCTCGGTAGAGCTCGCGAGCTTCGAGACAAGCTCGAGCTCGGCTCGAATCCTTGCCGAGTCGAACTCGAGCTGAGCTTGCGACGAGCCGAGCTCGAGCTGCTCGCGAGCTCCGAGCTTTTTTGACAGCCCTAACCGTCGTCGATGAATCGCCGCCACAACCATCTTCGAGCTCCCGACGGTTGGCCGATTTGGGCCTGCCGCTGATGACCTCCACCCATCCCTGATCTAGCCGCCATCGAGTCGCTGATCCAGGATTCGCTACATGCCCCTCCTCCCGCCGCCATCTAGGGTTCTTTCTCTCGCTTCAGCCCAGCGCTTCCTCCTCTCTCGCGAAACAGCGAAGAAACAGATGCCGCGTGCGTGAAGCCGTGAATCGGTATACAACGCGAAAGTACAAAACTACCCTCCATACCACGGTACCGCGTCAATGGGAGGTGCGGTACCATGAGGTACCGACGCCTTTTGGACCGTTGGATGATCTCGAATCAACAGTCACGATTTGGTACTGCAGTTGCTCAAGGACAGTAAAAACTCGGCTTCAGATGTTCATTTCCAGACTTCCAGTGAACTATCCTTACTGCTTACAGTTAAAACGCAGTTAAAGCATATGTATCTGACTAAAAAATGATAACGGGCAAGAACAAGCATTCATTGTAGCAGATTTGATAGCACAAAAATAGGGCATACACATAATGTCTTACAAGCCAAGTTTCAGAATTAGCCCCCACAAAGGTGCCTTTTACTCCTTTCGTGCATCCTTGACAGTATGTTTTCTTTTCCACGTAGCAGAGACAGCACTAGGCTATTCTTTTCCCTCTAGGATTTTTATGATATTGAATGTGAGGGAATCCAAGTTCGCTCTAGTTGATCACTTGCTCGTGAGATACTGAGATCTAGAGACGAAGATTGGAGAGAGGGCCGGCTTGGCTGCAGAAGCAAGCAAGAATCCTACGTGCCACTTGGAGTACGCTAGATCTTCCAGTCCTACTAACAGTAGCTCCTCAACAGTCTGCAGGCCCTAGCTGCACCAACCAAAAACTTCAAGAATTCAGGATGCATATATCCATCCATCCATCTGTGCGTTCGTGTGTATGACGGTTAGCAGCGACCACTCTGTGCTAGCTAGCTCCATGGAGGAGAGGGACTTAGCTCTCATTGATGCGCACACACCTCCGTGCGCATGGAGTAGTATAGTAGTACCACACTGCTCCATAATACACATGCCCGATCGATCGTCGGCAGCGGCAGCAGGGCCTCGATCGCGAGCTAGCTGTTGGTATTTATTACACACCTCGGCCTTTTTGGGACAGGGATACTGGAGAAAGTAAACGATTACATTCAACTCACGGGGATGTGTACAACCCGATCTATTGATCTAGATATTATGTTCGATCTTGTACGTTCTAGCTTGCCGAAAAACCAAACCAAAACTTGCATCAGGTCTCTCTCTACCGGGTATAAGCGTGTGGTAAAGGTAAAAAGAACATTGTCTTCTTCCACGCCTCAGTTGCACCATGCATGCATTATGCGTAAATCCAGCCTCTAATTAAGCCATTGGTGAACCCATGGAGCCATCGAGCCCGTACGACTAGCGTTATTCTGAGCCTCTTCTTACGGAAAACCTCCTCCTCCAGAGCGCACACGAACGACGCCGCGCACTGTGCACGCAAGTGCGAAACGGATGGTCGTTAAACTGCCCGCGGCGCGCGCTCTGTTCAGGGGCGTGGGATTCACCAGACAGCCACCAGTGGCGCCGGTGCGTAAGCTAGACCACCCAATCAACAGCGACTCCGTAGTCAATCGTACAGGCTACTTGCCCCCTTCGCGCGCGCGGTGCGCGGAACAGTCATAGCCACAGCGGTTACCATCGCCCGAATTTACCGTCGAGTCGCTTTGACCCGTGCAACTTAACCGGTTTACCATTGGTGAGAACAACTGAGAGAAGGATAAGATCGTAGAGCAAAGGTTGCTATTGCTACTACACCATTCAGTAGTGCCGCGAGTTTTGGGTGGATTAGCCGGTCGCCTTTTGAGTGCCAGTGGGAGACCGGTCCAAACTCCAAAGGCGAGGAAATTCTAGCCGGGGATGGGACGGCTATGGCGTGAACCATGGTGCAGAAGGACTGCATGCCGTGGCTTAGCTTACCTGGAAGGGTTCTCTTCGACTCACGAAAGTCTTGCGTGCTAGTGACCCCATCGCGCAGCAAAAGTGAAGGGGAAAAAAAGAAAAGAGAGCGCTAAAAACACTTGTGGTACTTTTCAGCGATTCTTTCCTGAGCTGCCACTCTCCCCGTAAAAAGAAAAGAGGTGAACGAATGCTTCTTGTACGAATTCCACTTTTTTGCTAAGATAATTTAGGTGCGGCTTAACAGCGGCAAGAAAAGTACAAGCAGAGAGCGCGAGAAGGAGGGAGGGAGATCACCTGCCTCGTCTAAAAAAAGCGCAAGGGTAAGCGCCACCTGATCGCAGCCGTCCAACCATGATCCATCACGTGTCGCCACGTGAGACAGCAAATGAGCAAACCCCACTGCCTTCGTCCAGGCGCGCCCCGCGCTACGGCCACACGGACACGGGGGGACAGCACAAGGTCGGGCCAACGTATCAATACCTTGTCCCGTCCTGCTGCTCGGTGTGGACCAACCGATTACGCCGGGAGATCCGCCTCGGGATGCGTGCCCACACAGCTTCCACAGGGGAGAGAAGTACGATGGCCAGACTCATTAACCGAGAATTAACCCCTGATTAACTGCGTTAATTGTCGTGCTAATCCCACCCTGGGTCAGTAACGCCCACACCGCGCAAAGTCAGTGGCCACTGACACGCCGATGCAATCCAGGTGGGCCCAGCGAGGAGAAAAGAACGGTGCCACGTGGACGCGAGACGTGGGCCATGCTTATAACTACCTGCCCACCAAACGAGGAGAGCAGCTCCTGCAAAATCGAGCTCCAGTTTTGCTGCCGAAACCACACAAACTGTCCATCGAGATCCAACTAATTCTCCCAAGCATTTTTAAACAACTAAAAGTTCTACATTTTTTTTTCTCAGTGCTGCATGCTTAGTTTAGGAACAGCAATTCTGTTGCATTAGACAGACGATTTGTTAGGATCCAGCGCATATGTTTGCGCCGGACAAGTGGGGCCCATCGCACAGTGAGAGGAATGAACGGAGCAGCAGCCAAGCAAGAGACGGACAAAATGGACTAGGCAAAGTACGAGGCTTTCTTTTCTGCTTTGCTCCTAGCGTGAGAAGGGAAGGGGGGACGCCGTCACGGCGGCATATGCAGCAGCCAAACCGGGCAGGCAGGTGGTCGTGGTGGTGGGCAGTGGAAGCAGGGAGGAGAGAAAGCAGGAGCAGAATGCCGCTGTTGCTGCACCCTGCATGTGGATGCAACCATGAACACACTAGGGACTACTAGGCTGATCCTGCATTGGTACTGCCATTTTGTTGCTTTTCTTTTCTACTACACTGCTTACTATCTCGCCTATTGTTTGGCCAAATCCCGTACCATGGACAATTGGAACAAGAACAGCTGGAGACTGCAACAGAAAGCAACAGTTCAGCTATAATTTTTCTCCTGTGGCTCTCTCTGTTTTTCGGTGGAATATTTTCATGCTAGATTATGATCAAGAAGTAAGCAAGATGCTAAGCTCTGCTAGTTGCCCCAATGTACACTGTTCGGGTAGCTTGAAACAAACAAAAAGACAGAACAGAATGGAGGACAGCATCAAGCAATTTTTGTAGCTGAATGAACAAAACAACTGAGAAAAAAAAAACTACCAAAGCAAAGATGTCTCCTTTTTATGATATTTTCTTTACCTTTTCGGCTGCCTGGTTAAGCAGCTCTTTCTCTCGAATCCATAGCTCTAACCATCTTCTTTGGAATCAACCGAAAGGAGAGAGAGCACTGAACAGCCAGTATGCTCGCTCTCTCATGCTCTGCTTGCTTTCAAGAACCTGGCTTCGAGGAGAGGAAAGGATCTGAAACGGCGGAGAGCTCCACGTCGTCGAACGGCGCCGGGAGGTTCAGATCAATGAAGCCGTTGCTTTTAATCATGGCTGGAATATCGTCGCCCGATGCGGCCGCCGCCGCGGCTGAGCACAGCTGGGACCGCTTGTGGCCGCCCAGAGCTTGGCCGGACGCGAACACGCGGAAGCAGTAGGGGCACTCGTGCGGATGCGGCTTCGCGCCCTCCTCCTCGCCGCCGTCGCACTCCGGCAATGGCTGGAGAGGCGTAGCGGGAGAAGGAGGAGGGTTAGGCGGAGGCGCGCAGCAGCCGCCCCTGCCGCCGCGCATGTGGCTAGCGCGATGGCCGCCGAGGGCCTGGTACGATCGGAACACCTTCTTGCATGCGGGGCACTGGAACCGCGTCCGCTTCTGCGCGGCCGCTGCGGCCGGAGCCGGAGGTGCGTCGCCACCGTCGCTCCCGTCGTCGTAGCCTGCGCCGCGGAGACGGTAGGGCGGCGGCGGCGGCGGCGTGGCTGGCCAGGTGTCGCGGGAGAGCATCATGAGGGACAGCGCTACGTCCTCCTCCGACGTGGCGTCGGACACCGAGCTCACCTGCTCGACATCGCCCGATCCGGTGTTCGCGCGCTTGCCGTGAGGCGGCGAGGAGTAGTACTCCGTCTCGCTCTCGCGATCCGAGAAGTCGGACTCGGCGAGGCGGACCCTCCGCTTGGGCTTCTCCCGCAGCACGTATCCCTGGATGGGCCTCTTGGCATCACCGCCGCCGTCGTCGTCGCCGACCGCGACGGATGTGGACGCGGAGGACGTCGAGGAGATCTGCGACCTCGAGGCGGCGACTGAGTGGGAGCGCATGTGGCCGGCGAGGGCGCGGGGGTTGCCGAAGCGGCGGTAGCAGAGCTTGCATGTGTTCTTGGCCATGGCGAGAGCTTGGATAGAGCTTGATGAGGCACAGAGCTTAGGAGAGCTAAAAATACGAGCTTTCAGAGGAAACGGAGAGAGATGAAAGCGCTGCTTCCGTGGGGAGTTAGAATAGAGCGGAACTGCCAGCTTCCTCTCGTTTATTGTTTTCCTTTTATTTCCCCCCTTTTTTTCTGGGTGACTCATTGTATTCTTGACTGGTTGTATTTGCAGCATTTCTTTTACTGCTCGTGTAGAACCAAGCCCAACCGTATGGAAGATTTCGGACTGATGCTTGTAGTTAATTGTTAGTACGGATGAAAGGAATGAGCCTATTGTTCTTTTCGATGAAATGAGTCTAATGTTTTGCCATGTACCATCATGTGGTCCAGTGCGTAGTTTTTAGCAGTAGCGGTTGTATTGCTGAGATGGTGGCTATTTTGGTGATCAGATTAGTCCTAATTAAAAATCTTTATTTGCTACCATACAGAAATGGCTTTTGCATACGTGCCATATGGCTTTCTATGCGAGGGAATGTACTGTGGGATGCTGCTGTACTCAATGCAATAGCTCTGAAAATTACCCGCCTTGGAAGATGCCACTACACTTCATGGCTGTCAAATTGCCCTTTTGATGGATCTCCTTAATATAGCTTTGCCTTGTTAAACCACCATTTTTATATCCTGATCATCCAAAGGCCACACCTTGGTGCAGCTCAGGCGTTCAGTAAGTTGGGTGAGATATGTCTGAATAGAGGGCTCAGAATGAGATGGGAACAAAGAGTAGGTGACAAGAAGGTTGGGAAGATGGGTAGACCAGTGAGAACAAAGCGAACACAGGGTGGAGTGTGGCTTGGGGAATCAGTGATAGTAATAAGTGGCAGATTAATCAGCCGGGGTCTAAATCACAAGAGTCACTTACAATGCACCACTGTTTTTATACCTTTCTCATTAAATTAAGATCTGGGTATGGTGGGAACAAAAGATCTCGATACGGTTTAGGCAACGATTAATCCCTTATTAGCAGCACGTTAGTTGCTTACCCACAAAGCCTGACCGAGTGCCCGGCCAGCATGCATGCATCTCATCAGCGGATCTCTCAGAATTATGCCCATCCAAATCCAGCCTCATCTTGTTCTTAATCTCCCTGGAATTACTCCTGGCCTCCCCTTCACATTATCTTCCTGCCAATTTTAACCACCAGGCATGCATATGCACCAGCTGCTGCATGCTCGTTGAGAGCTTAGCACTTAGCAGGCAAGCAAGCAAAGCATCTGCGAGAGCTAGCCTTTCCAACTAACCGCTTTAGGGATCTCTCTGGTTATGATGGGTACGCATTAGGTGCGCCCCCGATTTATGTACATGATGGCCATTCACCCCGAATAAACACCTACCAGCTAGCGAGCTAGCCACTCAGGATCATATTTAGTACTACCATCAAGTAGCGACCAAGTATCCAGCATCATTGTTGATCAAGCATTTGTTATGCTTGCTACGGCTGTCATGTTAGTAGCATGCTACTGTGCTGCCGATGCATGGTGTTCATTGTGTTTGTGTGTTTCTGTGTGTTTCTGTGTGTGTGCGTGTTTGGACTTCGGTAGGTAATTTCCAAATTTCCATTTCACTTTGTAGCTGGTACTGTCAGTACTGTACTAGTACAGCGTACAGATACGGTACAAGTCAAGGGGGATCGGCTGGCTGGCTTCAATTCCGTTCTGAACACTAGGCAGCGTGGCAGGCGATGAGATCATAGGCGTGTGTTGGTTTCTTGCTTCGCTCCTCCTCTCGTATACTCTACTGGAGTGTGAAGTTTTTCCCCCTATCTGTCACCTTCTTTTTTCTTTTCTGTCATCTTGGTGCTGTCCTTGTTCTGCTCTTGATCCCTATCTCCAACCTTTGGGAGTATTCATTGGAATCATCATCCCGAATTCATGATATGATATCGAAGTGATTAGCTCTGAATACTTACAAAACATGCAGTGTTCTCCTTTTCCTTTCCTTGGGCCTGCAGGTGAAGCAGATTTGTATTCTCCTGTAAAATGCAGTGGCTTGGCAATCAGTGGAAGCAAAGGGTTAGTGTCTTCCTATGTTACTATTCCACAATGGTGTGTGCCACGATGTCTTTTTTTCTTTCATGGAGAAAACGAAAATCGAAGGAACGAGTACAAATCCGCGATTCGGTCCAGTACTCCGGTCATTGTCCTACCCTGTGAACTTCACTTGCAGTCGCGTCGAGGATCCAGAGGACCAAAGCTTTCCGTGCAACGGAACTGTTTAGATGGTACTCCAGTCCAGGAACAAGACGCGCGATGCGATGGCGATGAAAACCACACGTTGCTCTCCGGCGCGCATGGCCGTCTTGTCCTCTCGCGCTTTCAAAACGAGCGTGCGTTCGTGCGTGCAGCGGAGCGGAGCGGGGTAAAGAACGGAAGCCGCGAGGGCTACGAGAGGGCTAGCGTGCAGTAATGTCCACTCGCACAACTCCTTGGATTCAGCAAGGCTGGATGGACGGGAGCGCGTCAGGCGAGGACGAACGGGATTGGGTCAGAAAGGATTACGGAAGAAGTCAGCGTCGCGTCCCGGTGGCTGCCTGCCTCGCGCTCGAATTGGAGTGGAGCGATCCGAGTCAAGCGCCGAACGAAGCGAAGCCCCCGTCGTTTCCGCCGTCGTCGTCTCGCTCGGCAGCCTCGCATCGCATGCGCCGGCGCTCGCCAGCTGACGAGAGCCGCGTGCGCCATCAAGCTTAATTGTGAGCAGCTAGCTGGCTGTTCGACACGTAAACCGATGAACGAAGCGAAGAAGAAGCTACCGAATGCTGATGCATTTGCTGTAGACCTGTAGTGCATCGTGTAGAAAACGAAAAAGGATCAAACATATAGGCCGTGTTTAGTTGTAATTTTTTTTTCAAAATTCCAACTTTTTCATCACATCAAAACTTTCCTACACACACAAAATTCCAATTTTTCCGTCACATCATTCCAATTTCAACCAAACTTTTAGTTTTGGTGTGAAAACACAGCCATAGCTTTGTTGTCCCCTTTAATGCCGGGTTGGTTCGGAAAGTTTCGTTAAAGAGGGTTTATGATATTCCTACATGTTTACTTGGTCTTTTTGAGACGGATTTGCTACATTTATGTCGCCATAAATTTTCGTTGATTACAGTCGGTATACATGCCTATTGGTCACACAGCCGCACAGGCTTCCCACTGCATGTGCTTCCATGAGAGAGAAGATTATTTTCACACATATATCGCGTGATGATAGACGATTACATACTAATTACACTATAATTACATACTATTTTATGACTTACATATACAATTTTGAAACTTACATTGTAAATACACTAAAATTACATATGTAATTTTGGGACTTACATATGTAATTTTGAGACTTACATTATAAATACACTAAAATTACATATGTAATTTAAGAACTTACGATGTAAATACATATCGACTATTTTTTGGTGAAAAATATGGCGTCATAAATATAGCTACTGATATAAGAACGGTAAATATATTCGGTAGTTTGACGTGAGGGAAAGTAAAACTAGGTGATGTGAAAGACCTTTTTACACATCGACGGATAAATTCGTTGTAGTCTAGCTGGTTAGGATACTCGGCTCTCACCCGAGAGACCCGGGTTCGAGTCCCGGCAACGGAAATTTTTGATTTTCTATTTTCTGGTCATGCAGGCATACAGCTTCAAAAATTCATATCTTAAATAACGATTTCAGGGTGCAGCATCCAGGCTGCCATTGGCCCACGTGGCACTCTACAAAATTTTCCAGGGCTACTCTGAAATTATGCCACGTGTCCTCCCGTATACATAATTAAACTGCATTCTTCTGTCCACTTAACTCTCAGGAAAAGTCAGGAGTCAATAAATCACCTTGCCTAACCCTTGTGAAGAAGTTGGATATGTAACCCTTCCGAAGTCTCTAGAAAAATTAAGATAGAAGTTGGATATGTAACCCTTCCGAAGTCTCTAGAAAAATTAAAATATAACATGGTTCTTCACGTGTATTTATACGCACAAACTATGTCAGTACTCACATAGTCACATATTGATTTCCAAGACCTTTGATGCTTTAACTTTTTAAGACTGGTTTTAACTTTTAATACAAAGAGTAATCTTTTAATACAAAGACTGGCTTTGGATATTAAGCTGACAATTAGAGTCATTAGCCTAAAAAATTATGCCTTACATAAATTTCGTAATTTTCCTATAGGTTAACAAATTCTGTAAATTATACTAATTCAAAAGACACATCTTCCAAAGTATTTGTCCAAAGGTACTTATAGACGCTTAAACAAGTTAATCTTTCATTAGCAAAACTTTTTTCAAGTTGAATTATAATATACAGCAGAGAAGTACGGCTATCTAAATGTGGTAGAGAAGAATTAATTAGCCATGCATACACTAATTAACCATATTACTCTATTTGTTGATAATATTGCTCTAACTATGTTCGATTGTACCTATGATTAGCTTGTATTATTTTTAAGATGGAGGGAGTATCGTATATGAGACTACAGAGAGGAGTAGGTGACACTGGTATGTTAGCAGAAGAAATTTCTCTTAGAGAGACTTGTCAAAAAATATATCCTTTAGTTTTCGGTCCACTAATGATCTAATCTTACCAATTAATAATAGGTGTTAATTACTCTGTCTAATGGAAGAGAAAAACAAAGGTTTGAAAGCAAATAGGCAAGTACTATACATAATTTTTATACATAATTTTGCTTTATGTATTAATTCTTTTACAACGCTTAAATCTTTACATAAATATGGTTATTACTATAAGTTAATCGTTCCTCAGTCTTTTCAAAATTCATTAAATAGGTTCTTGTAAATCTACTGCATTTGAAACTCTAGACAACAACAACAATAATTTTTCTAAATGAGTAAATATATCCAGCTATAAGTTGGTGTGCCGATGGTGCGCCAATTTTCTAGGATATGGAAGCAGGGAATTGGGAAAGGATAGGGAGGTGAGATTTGTATATTTGTTTCTAATTTTTAGGGTATTTAGTGTAATGTTGGACTATTCTATAAATTTGAAAAACATAAGAACTAAAGTAAGAAATATGAGGGCCCGGCATGAAAAATCAAGAATATCTCTAGAGTTACTTTGCATTATAGGATAAACAAATTTGAGATATGCTAACTCATCCTACGTGATACTTTGAGGAGGGTCTTGCACTACGAACGCCCTAAGAGAGGTGGTATAGCTATAGTTTTCCGAATTATACATATGAGGCTACGAATTGTGACATCTAAATGGTGTACTACTCGCAATAGAAGATATGGAGGCGTGTCCCTCTCCATTCACATGTGGCTCTTCAAATAGTGTGTGAACTATGTGGTCCTCTCGTAGTCATGAGTCATGACTATTTTCGACTACTGAGAAGATAAGCAAATATTTGGAAAAAACAGAGAGCGCGGTAGAGATACAAATGATAAGATTTTTAACCATCGAGGATTTAATAATGTAAAAGTAAAATAAATAAAGAGAATTTAGAATGTTATACTTAGGCTGAAAGAAAATAAAAATATGGGAAGAAGAAAAAGAAAAAATCATTTCCCTTTTTTTTCATAACCAGTTAAAAAAACAATTCCAACTGTTAGTGCTATTATAAGAAACCTCTAGTTATTATGAGTAAATTCCCTGTGTACCCCTGAAAACTCACTCAATCCCTTTCATACCCCTGAAATTTACCCAATCCCTTCTATACCCCTGAAAATTCAATTTGATCCCTTCCATGCCCCTACCGTTACATTTTCCATCATTTCACTGTTACGTTTGGTTGCAAATATCCTTTTTGCCCTAGATGCTTTAGGTTTAAATATAAGCTTAAAAAACAATTGAAAAAATTTTGTTTGGGTGCACAGTATGTGCATTTTATAAGACTAATGAAACTAAATAATTAGTGCAGAAAATTTTGACATAAATTTTGAAAATAAAATAAATGTAATAAATTAAAATTTTTATTTCAAATTTTAATAGGACAATGGATTTTTTTATCGGGAGCATTCATAAAAAAAATGTTGTGAACATTGGTAGTCCTATCTTTATATGAATGCTCCTCATTTTTATGACTTTTTTTAAAAAAATAAATACGTGTTTTTTATTTCATGATCTAAAAATATTTTTGGGATAAATAATGCATCGCACAACAAACTCATAACTATAATAGTCTCATGCGAGAAGCTTTTATATTTTTAATAATGTAATTCATGAATTTCTTTGTTCATCCAAGGGTAAAATGGTCATTTTTATGGAAAATAGACGGTCAACTAACGGTCAACTGATGGGAGGGGTATGCAAGGGATCAAAATCAAATTTTGGGGGTATACAAGGAAGTAAGCAAAATTCAGGGGTATAGAAGAGATTAGGTAAAATTTCAGGGGTATATAAGGGATTTTCTCAATTAGTATAGTCCCAAACAATTTTCATATAAGGCTTCACCTTTTAGCCTTATCTTATTAATAATAATTAAATCGACCATCAACCAACATATATTTGACATCATTTTTTCCTCTGTAATTTAAATATTTACAAATATAATGTTTACTCAGACTTGTAGGCATAAAATTAAAAACTGCTAAAATATCTCTTTAAAATTTTACGCTTTTACAAATAACAATAAACAGTATATGTAGTATTAATATGGTTTGCTATATGGATGGTGTGCTAACGGCGCACCAATTTTCTAGTATTTACCTCTTTTGTGAAAAAAATACTCAATACTTGCTTCTCTTGAGAAGAAACAAGAGAAGCACCTATTTCTTTAAAATTTTCTGGTCATACAACTTAACAGATTAAATTCATATATTACCTCTTTTGTGAAAAATACTCAATACTTGCTTCTCTCGAGAAGAAACAAGAGAAACAACTATAACTTTAAAATTTTCTGGTCATACAACTTAACAGATTAATACATTATCTTGTGTGAAAAAACAAGAGAAGCAACTATTTCTTTAAAAATTTTCTGGTCATACAACTTAACAGATTAATACATTACCTAAATTTTCTGGTCATACAACTTAACAGATTAATGCATTACCTCTTGTGAAAAAACAAGAGAAGCAACTATTTTTTAAAAAAATTTCTGGTCACGCAGCTTGACAGATTAATACATTACCTCTTGTGAAAAAATACTCACTACTTGCTTCTCTTCAGAAGAAAAAAAAATCCTACAAGTCTACTGCCTCTTCCCAAATTCATATGTTACCTCTTTGTAAAACATACTCACTATCTTGAGAAGAAAAAAAAACCTACAAGTCTAAAAGAAAAGAAAAAGTCACAAAAAAGAAGGCAAATACTTATATGCTCATGCGAACAACATATATGCAATTGCAAACGCATGGAAATAATGTAACAGTATATATGTATGTACTGATCAATTCGCAGATCAATCACTCCTTGTCGTTATCATCAGCACCCCCGCGAGACGAGGAGCCAATGCCGACTTGCAGCCACGGTGTCGTCTCCCCTGCCATGCTCACGTCCTTGAGATCGCTAAGCCTCGCTCTCTTGACGGTGGTGCTGTCCGCCTCGTCCTCTGCTGCGGCGGTGCTTAACCCGACCGCGTCGTTGGCGTTCTGGCTGCCGGTTGTCGCGGTAGCCTTGTTCCGTTGGCTGGGTATCGCCGGCGACGATGGGATGTATACCGGTGGTGGCGCGTCGAGATGAAACGAGCTGCCGCCGACCTTCGGACGGACTGTTGCGGCCGAGGCCAGCAGTGGCGGGTTCGCCGCGATGCTGAGGTCG
The DNA here is from genome assembly GCF_034140825.1 of Oryza sativa Japonica Group. Lineage (NCBI taxonomy): Eukaryota > Viridiplantae > Streptophyta > Magnoliopsida > Poales > Poaceae > Oryza > Oryza sativa. Next base: position 28,172,692 of record NC_089038.1, on the reverse strand, counting down.
AGAGCGGGCTCCGGTGCGTCCAACATTGGCCGGAACGAGAGCGGGACAAGGTCGTCGGCTAGGGGTGGGACTGAGGCGGTGTGATCCGCCGAACTTGACGTCAGCCAGTGGCACCGTTTGTGGCCTCCAAGCGCCTGCCCGGAGGTGAACAGTCGATGGCAGACCGAGCATTCGTGCATCTTGCCCTTCTTCTTCAACGGTGCAGCGGCGAGCGCGGCGACCGGCGGTTCTATGGGCACGATGGCCATCGACAGTTCTGCCGCGGCATCGCTCGTGCCGGCGTTTCCATCACCGTCGATGCTTGCGTGCACGTTCCTCCTGGCATCAGAAGTGGCCTTGGCGGGATTGTCCTCGCTCCGATCAGCGACCTCTGCATGGTGTGATGGCTCAGCCACCTCTGCGGCGTTGCTCTCCAGCTTGGCAGCGAAGCAGCCCTTCACCTTCTTGTGGCTGGCACGGTGCCCGCCGAGAGCTTGGTGAGAAGAGAAAACCTTCTTGCACGCCTTGCACTCGAACATGCCTCGAGGCACGGTCGAGACATACTGTGGCGCCGGCGCCGGCGGGGGAAGCGCCATCACTGTATCCAGTACATACGTCGTCGGCTCCATGAACGTGATCAGTCTCTTATGTTCCTTACTCGCGGAAGAAGATGACCGTTGTTCTGCTTCAGTGACGCCTGCCTGATCTACCTTGGACGACGAGAGCATGACCAGGCAATTGGCCAGGTCCTCCTCCTCGCCGGCAGCGCACGCTGAGGGTGTCGGTGACAAATCGACTCCTGTGCCCTTGCAGCGACGCGAGCGCTTCCCTTTCAACCAACCGGCGGCCGGTGCAGAATCCTCTTCGCCGTCGGCCTCGGGCGAAGGCGACCACGGTTGCAGCGAGTGATCCACGTCGTCCTCGTCGTCGTCGTCCTCGCCGGAGCTGCACTTGCCGTGCTCGAGGAAATGCTCCCACGACGTGAACTCCTTCCCGCAGTTCTTGCACACCTGGCGGCTCCTCGTGACCCGGTTAGGATTGGTGCGGAGCTCGTAGACGTGTGTCGCTGCCCCTGACGACGACGGGCCGCCCGCGTTCCAAGGATCATCTGCCCCGCCGCGCGCACGCCGCACGGCCTCATCGCCGAGCGAATCGTCGTCGTCGTCGTCGTCATCATCGGCACCCAACCCATCGCCGTCGCCGACGCCGTGGGCCCTCATGTGCCCGCCTAGGGCGCTTCCGCACGTGAACCCCTTGTTGCAGACTCTGCAGAAGTGCTTGTACCCCGACGCCTGCGCCGCCGTCGGCGGCGGTGCCCGAGGTGATGACGGCGACGGCTGCATCTGGCCATGATGCTCAAGAAGATGCAATCGTTGTATGGAAAATCACAATGTCAACATGTCTCGACGAAAAATCAAATCAACTTTCGGTGCGAGACATATATATATGTGATAATCGACTAAGTACCAAAGACGGTGAAGATTCACACATGCATGCGCTTGGTTCGCCGCGGCGGAATCGAATTCGACCTGGAGATGGGAGCGCCGATCAAGTGCGCGCCTCCGTCCGGTGTCACGAACTCACGATCGCAGCAATGCCGCGAGTTCTCCTGAACCTGAAGGTCCAAAACAGCCATCCAAATTTAAAAACTTCGTCACTACTGCACGTCCATAGACATATATAGTTCTCATAGGCGTGTTTCGCGGTGCATCGGCCGCTTTAGCTAGTGACGTTTGACAACGCCTAGGAGTGACACGTGCCGGTGATAATAAGCTACATATCTCTGAATCTGAAAGTCAAGGGACCAGCCCACGAATCATGTTCGTCCAACGGATGCCATTTGACATATATGTAGGATTGGAGTTGTTAGTTTTTTAACAACAGCGCACGTGCACTAGTGTACCTTGGGGCTCCTTCGGATTGCAGAATCTAAAATTAATTTTGTTAAATTTAACATTGAATGTATTTTGATAATATTAATCAAATGACTTATAATATGGAAAGGAGGGAGTAGCAAATTTTGGTCGTAATTTTAAAAATGATAATCATGTAAGTATCATTCGCGTATGCACATCTGAATAGCAAATCCGTCTGAATATGCGACGGCTGCTATACTCTAGATCGCACATTTTTTTAGATGAGATTGTACACTCTTGTTTCGGAAGTTTCCAGAGAGCGCCGTATGTTGGATTGCAATAAGTGGCAGCGATCCAAATTCTTACGATTACCACCCTCCCCTTGTTTGGCGATTCTAAAATAAGGCCTTCCCGGGGAATTTTCGGCTCCTTTCGCCATCCTGCGTCAACCTGCTGATCAATCGACCGGGCAAGTAACGCACCGCCAGGTCCGTCAACACGAGTTGGGCTGTAACTGGATCCCCACACACGTGCCCAACTACATGGGCCGGAACGGGATTCCCATCTGCCGCAATTAGTTGGGCCGGGACTGTATTCACACGAACGCGCAACATGAATTACAGAGGAATAAGTTCACTTTGAGTCCCTCAGTCGCCGAGTCCAAAATTAGTCCCTTGAGCGCAAAACTGAGTAGAACGCATCCCCAACATATAAAACCAATACAAACGAGATCCCTCGGTGGTATTGTCCTCAGTTTTAACTGACGTGACACATACGTGGCTCCTTTGACAAGGTCTTTATCCCACGTAACATTGACGTGGCGCTTATGTGGCAATTTGATTCTGTAAAAATTAAAAGACGTGGGACCCACATGTCAGCTACACACAAGATAATAAAAAAAAAGTTGAGGCCCATGTGACCCCACGTGTTATCGTCACTCCTCCCTCTTCTCCCTATCCCCTCTCTCCTTCCCCTACACTGCAAGGAGAAGGGCATAGCGGTAGTGGGTGGCGCAGAGGAGCTGAAGATGACCACCGTTGGCAACGCCCACAAAGCCTCATCCATATTTCCGCGGCGTGCACTGTGCTCGGGAACAGCTCTGACTAGTACACATGCGCCAACTTCATTTCCACCAACTCCGACTCCTCCTGTGGCTCCTAGGCCAGCCGCGTGAGCCGCCACACCTCCTTCCCTCCAAAACCGCGTCGCACCTCAACTTCCACCATGCCATGAGCACATGCCCCACCACCGCCACAATTACCACGATCACCACCACGGAGTCCGCGGACAACGACAACTCAACCGCCTCCCCTCTCCTCTCACCCTTCTCCCCTCCTCCTCCTCTCGTCTCCTCCCTGCCACATAGATCTCACCGCCCCACCCAACCTCTTGCACCCACCAGATCCGCGCGCCAATACATCCACTCCCCCTCACTATAGCCAACCTGTCGAAATCTAGGGCTCCCAAATTTTCCCCTCTCTCCTCTTCTCTTTCCTACCCATGTTTTGTTTGGTCTTTGGAAGTAACAGAGAGACAACAAATGAAGAAGAAAACCGGCGGAATCCACTTCTAGTCTACGCACTTGGGGGTCATAATGCGGAAGAGCACCACGAGCACCAGGAGCGTGGTGGCCTTGGAGGCACGGTCGAAGAGGGAAGGCACCGGTGAGGTCGCCGCCCACCATCGGTTAGCTCCGTCCGCCACCTGCCTCGCTTGCCTGCTCCGCCATTCTCCTCGCTGCCCACCCCCACCCCCACCCCCGTCCGCCACCTTGGAAGAGATGATGAAGAGAGGGGAGATGGAAGAAGGGAGGAGTGAGGATGAGTAAGAATAGAGAGAGGAGAGAGAGGGGAGAGGGCAAAAGGGTGGACCGGAGGAGCGCGGATGACATTTGGGGCCCACATGGGCCCCATCATTTTTAATTGTTTTGTGGTGTAACTAACATGTGGGCTCATGCTTTTTTTTATTACCCATATTAAATTGTCACGTAAGCATCATGCCAACGTCACGTGAGACGTAGTAGTCAAATGAACCATGTAGGCGTCACGTCAGTCGAAGCCGGGGATAGTATCACTGAGGGATCTCGTTTGTACTGGTTTTGTAAGTTGGATGATGCATTGTACCTGATTTTATGGTCAAGGGACGAATTTTGAAAATTAAGGGACCAACTTATTCCAATCACAGATTCACAGCCGACGTGCCTCCGAATGTGGGCCGAGACAGCGCAGCTGATCGGCCATTCCATTCGTCCCGCTGCCTCGATTCTATTCTTTGCCGTCGCCGTCGCACGCTCATCCTATTCCCCCACACCGACTCCCCGTCAGCTGCCCAGAGCTACTCGCCTGAAATGTTCCTCATGTACTCCACGTAGTTTCCTGCATCTGGGCAATTTCATCTCGTCAGATATAGTGTCTGGTCACTGGTGCCCTCCAAGAACGGGCAAAGCTTTGTCATCGCTCTAGTCTGTGGGTAAATTATTTCCGTCACAAGATGCTGCCATGGAATGCTGACAAGGACCTCAGTCCTCTCCTCACTCAGCCATGGTCCATGGACCAGGGGCATCCGCGTTGCCAGAAATCAGATCCTGCACCTGCACAGAACCCTTTCCCGTACCGTATGGGCCGCCGCGTACGTACGCTGCCGTGGGGGCGGCCGAGTTGCTGCAGCTTGCAAGCTGTGCTGCGTCGAGTAATTCATTAAAAATAACTCTTATTATCCGAAAAGTTTTTAATGTGCACCGACAACGCATTCGCATATCGCAACAGAGAAAATTTTGCGTGCTATGTTCGCCCATTGGCATGGACCATGAGTTAAGGTAAAGTGTTAATTGGTAGTCATATTTGGTCCCTACTGGAGTTGATTTGATGTAATCTCGCTACCTTGTCGCTATCGATTCCGTTAGCGTTTTAAAGACTTGATTTGCCGGAAAGCAAAGTTGATCGGTCGTGACAACATGAAAGAAAATCAATTTTACTTGTCCCCGCATCAGTTCTTTTACCAATCGAGGTAGAGAGGAACAATTGCATTGCACAATTCTTACTCCTATCCTAAGTACACGAGCAAACCATAACTATTTACATCCTTGATCTTTCTGGGCACTCGAGTGGCAGCTGCCGGCGATCAAATCGTGCGGCTGCTGTGCCGGCCGCCTGTGGCGGGCAACTGGCAGATCACGCGCGAATGGCGGCTCCGGAGCTGACGTCTACTGGGCTGCCGCCGACGCCGCTTGCCTCTGCTGCGCCTGCGCCTCGCCGGAGCAGACGAGGGCCTTCTTGAGGCACCTCTCCACCTGGTACCCGCCGCCGTAGCTCACCTCCCTCTCCAGGTGCCGGCAGTAGCTCTGGAACACGCTGACGCTCACGTTGAGCCTGAACTGCATCAGGAAGAGGAAGTCCAGCTCCAGCGAGCTCAGTTCCGCGGCGGTCAGCCCGCCCACCGCGGCGAAGTACGAGTTCTTGTAGTTCCGGTCCTCGACGAACTTGGAGGCGACGAGGATGGCTGTGGTGAGCAGCCGCTGGGCGTTGGCCGACACGACGCGCACGCCGTCGCCGCGGCGAAGCCGGTCCAGGTACGCGTACGCCACGACGTACACCTGCGGCGAGACGTTCGCGTACCGGGAGAACCGCTCCAGGAACGCGTGAAGGCTCATGTCCAGCACCGTGCCGCTGTCGAAGGCGCGCGCCCTCCTCGCGGCCTCGCCGTCCGCCGCCGCCGCCTGGTCCCTCTCGTTCCGGGCGATGTGCCGCTCCAGCAGCGACGCGAGGACCGACACGACCACCGGCGTCGACAGCGCCGTCGTGCCGTCGTCGCCGCACGGGAGCGCGTACACATCCGACGCTAACTCAGTGGACGCCATCTCCTGAAGAATTCAATGGCAAAAGCTTGGTTCTTCACAAAACCTATGCTACACAAGTACACAGAGAACTCTTGCAAATGCAGACACTTTATACACCAGAGGGAGGCAAGCGTGGGGGCAAAAAGAAGCTATTAACAATGGCGGAACTGAACAGCTGAAGGCGACACGAGGAAGGAGCAAAGAAACAAAAGATATCGGCATAAAAAAACTCAGCACGTACACGCAAACTGGAGCTAAAACAAATCGAGACACGGAGATGAAGCCTTCAGGCACCTTCCATTGAGGCCCCTGACCCGATCACCCGAGCTTATTTATGATCAAGCGGACGACAAATGCATCCAGGGGCAGATCTGATTGATGGCTGGTACTGCACTACTGCGGTTGGGGGCGGCATCCGTGATCGACGAGGCTGGATTTATGAGGGAAAAACAAGCGCGAGTGGCGAATTATCGCGTCGGTGCCCGGCGAACCCGTACACATTTAACTATGCGAGACTTTTCCCGCGTACGTGCTACCTGCTGTTCAGGTACGGCGTCTTGTGTCACGGCGAGACGCGTGGCTTGTGGGCAAGTGAAGAACAGATGCCTCTGATCTTTTTAGTCTTGCCTTGCCGGTTGATAAGCTAGTTTATGATGGTAATGGGAACTTCTGTTAAGACGTCGAAGCGACCGATGGATGCAGGAGACGACAATGGCCGCGGCGTTGTAACAACCGGTTCTTGGAGTTGCTGGAGAGGAGTGGCCCTTTCTGCCGACAGATTTGCACTATTTTAGTAGGTTGGATGATCAGTGGGAATACTGTTCTTGGGTACTCATAGGACAGCGGCATCGAGGTGTTGACATGAAGATCCAGAGAGGATATAAAAATGGATCTGCTGATAGTTTTTCTTCATCATCAGTACTACTTGCAGAATGATGAGGTTAGGTTGCAATAAGCTGCTTCATCGAAAATAATTAAAGTTGCCAAAGGTTAATTTATTTCATTTGTGAGGATCATTTTTTGGAAAGAGATGTCTGGTTGGTATATGCACGCACATAAAGCTTGCAGGAATAAAGCAGAACTTTGCTTTGCTTTCTGATAATAATGATCAAAGTTATCATGCCCCTGATCTTAGATTTTTTTTTTGAACTCCTGATCTTGATTGGATATTGGTATTTCTCTCCCACTGGACAAGTAGCTTTTGTTTATTATTGTCAGGCGTGATAATGTACAGCATGATCTTTGCCAAGAGATTCCACTCTGGGACATCGAATCAATCGGCCATGGCTTGCGACAGTGCTCATGCGAGCGGATGGTAAACAAATTGAGGCATGTGTTTACTAGAGAATTTTTAAAAATAAATTTCATGAAACTATAGGTGTTTTAACTAAACTATCCAAAATTATAAATTTAAGGCACCATATCACAAAACCACATATTTAAAGTACATAAAAAGCTATAGATTTAATATTAAAGTTAACATAAAATTATATATTTTATAGTTGAACTATAAATGTTATAGTTTTGTGATTAATATGATGCTAAACTTGTAGTTTTAGGATAATTTTGTTGCTAAATCTGTATTTTTTGATACTTTTGGTTTGGGATAACTTTAGTGATAAATCTAAAGTTTTGTAATTCAACGTCTTAAAATTACATTTTTTTCGATAGTTTGGTTAATGTATACCAATATATAGTTTTGCGAGATTTATTATTTTTTTCATTGAAGCATGTTTTACATTCTGCTCTTCACTTGCTTACGGTGACCAGGACAAAGATCATCTGAACGGGACAGAGTAATGTTAGAGAGCAGAGTGACAGCCTGGGGGGGGGGGGGGGGGTTGTCATAATACGTAGCAGAAACCACATATATAATTGAAACCTCAAAACTACCGTTAGATTAAAAATGGACGCCTAAGATTTGTTCACGCGCACGTGGACGAATCTTATGTCCATTTTATTTTAATCCAACGATAATTTTCAGGTTTTCAGTATATAAGTGATTTACACTATTTTTGCAAATAGAATACGTATTTATCAAGTACTTCCTTCGTCCAAAAATATAACAACTTTTAGTCTTTAGAATTTGTCCTAAAATATAATAATTTCTTCATTAACATTCTCCTTTCAACCAATCACAACCTCCACTATTCAATTTTCTCACATATCTCCACTTATTCTCCAGTCAGAGCACTCCCCCATTTAATTCTACCAACTTTCTTAATAACCGTGTCCAACTCTAAAAATGCTTATATTTTGGAATGAAGGGATAAGCTAGTTTCAAGCAAGTGCATGTTTGGTGAATGAAATTGTCTGGTACACAATAAAAAGGTTTATTCACCAAAACAAACAACTTGTCTAGACGTATCAGACCCAAAACAAACGTATTATAAGTTAATACACTAACTTAAGTCCGTATACCGGTAATGCATATTTACTCTTTTACATTCCTCAAAAAGTTCATGAACGATCACATCATATAAAGGACTAAGCATAATAACAAAAGCTATGGTTCAACGAAGATATGTAACATCCATGGTGTCATGGTGTCATGGTTATGGATACCACATATCTAATAGTAGTTGACTAAACTCGGCAGGACCCACCACATATCATGTCTTATACGGAAACAAACCTCGTATATAAAAAGAGTTCCGGATAAGGAAGAATAAATAGAGTTCTATATGAAAACGGGAAGGACTACTCGGATTGTATCCATATTTATCTCCTTAATCTTACTTGGACAAGGGGGCACTTATGGGTATAAATACAAGCCCCCCTAGGAGAAAAGGGGACACGCCACAAAGCCACAAGACATAACATACACATAAGCCAAGACGATGGCAGCTATATAGGTTATCCCAAATATTGTATTTGTGTGATCCAGATAAATAAAGAGCAACACTGGTTTCGGCTAACAGGATGTAGGGTTATTACCTGTCAGATAAGAGGCCCGAACCTGTATAAAAATTCATGTCTCCATCTCTTTTATCTTAATCTCGCACATACCCTGATACCAACGATCCCCATACCATCCAAATACCCTAGTCGTGACTATCAAACGTCGACACATGGGGATGCCATCTCAAGCGTGGAGCTGCAATGATGTACGATTGAGCTGGGCCGGAGCACGGAAGGCACAGAGGTGGAGCCGTGGAGGGATTGGACGACTGGGGCCACAACGGCGGCGCGGCTGCCATTGGAGACAGAAGGGGCGGAGGGACGGGGTGCTGATGTGTTGGGCTTTTTCTCAACTTGGGTCTTCTGGGCTCAAGTAATAGCGCTGTTTCGGAATGGAGAAGGCTTCGTATTAGAATAGAGGAACAAGTCCATTTGTCATCCCTCAACTTTGCACCGAGTTTGTATGATATCCCTAACCCTCAATACCAGATATCTTGATCCTAGTCTTCAAAACCGTGCAAAGTTGGTCCCATGACGGTATAGATCATTTTCCCCCTTTTTTGTTGACATGGCATATGGAGGTCCCACTTGTCAGGGTGTCGTTGGTGTCACTGGGAGATGAGGGAAAGAGAGAGGAGCACCTGCTGCAGTCGATTGAGGAGCCCCCGCGGAGGGGCTCACCGGTAGTCTCCCCTTCCCTCTCCCACCTCCACCTCCCTTGCACCAATGCCGAGCAAGCTCAAGCTCAGTGGGGCTCGTCGGCCACGTCGCCCCTTTCCCGCCTCCAGTCCCCTCACATGGAAGCTGAGCTGACAACCTCCCCCTCTCTGTCTCACCGCATGTAGCTCATGACCCGCCACCTTCTCAACCTGTCGGACAACCTCCTCCCCAGCGAGCTATTCCAGCCGCCAGCCCTCGACGGGCACAACCATCGTCTCAAGTGGTCTTAGTGTGCAGACTTGGGAGAGGGGGAGATGTGGATGATGTGCACTCTCCTTCGGCGAGTGGAGACGGCGGCGGGCGGTCGAAGGCCCTCGAAGAAATCGTCCCTGATCCGCCTCGACCTCCACCCCACTTTTCTCGCTGCCGTGGCTACAGCAGCGGCTGCCACCACCACATCACGCCTCTTCCGCCATTCATCATCATCTCTGTTGCCGCGCCGCTCACCTCACCATTTGTCCGTCCCTCATCTCCGAGCCGCTCACCTCGCCATCTCCGTCGCTGCGTCGCTCAGCTAGCCTCACCTGGTTTGGGAGGAGAGGCCGAGAACAAGGGGAAGAGAGGAGGAAGGAGGGAGAGAGGCAGCCGAACAACCCCGGCAGCTCGCCGGAGGGCCAGTTGTCCACCAGTGCCAGCTCCTGCAGCCTCGTGCTCGCCGGAAACTGGTCTTTGCTGTTGATTTGTCAAACAACGGCACTGACGACACACTGACAAGTAGGCCCCACCGTATGCCACGTCAACAAAAACAATGGGAAATATGGTCTATATTTTCATGGAACCAATTTTTCACGGTTTTGAAGGTTTGAGGGGGTCAGAAATAATTTCTGGTATTGGAGATTATGGGTGTCATGTAGACTCGGTGTAAACTTGAGGGATGGAAAATGGACTTATTCTTAGAATGACTAGCGCGTGGGCCTTCCCCGACTTGGATCGCAACTACTGGTGTCGTTGCCCTTATTTGTGGCCAACGAGAGGTATATGTAGTATCCGGTTCGGCGGTTGCCATCTCGGCAAAGTCAGATCACGGCGTATAGATTGACGTAAGCTGATTCGGCAGAGAACAGAAGACGTATCATGTATATATATGGACGTTGGAAAATAAGAAATCGCTTACTGCATACGATTATGCCGGTAGCTAAAACAGAGCAAGAATAGAGGCCGTCACACGGCCGGGCTCGTCAAAACCGAGCTACGGTTGCCGGTTGGGGCAGGCCCGGGATGTCTCCAACCATGTCAACGCAATTATACAAGTGCAAATCGCAACGCAGAATTCGGTTAAGTTATAACCAAGCAAGAGACGTCACTAGAAGCAGCTCTGCAAACGGCCACGGAGGGAGAACACACATCACGAACACTTAACACTAACAGATCGAACTCCTCTTTTACCGCGGCTGCGCACGATTCCCGGACGCGCACACACCGAACTCACTTCGACGAGGCGAGCTTCTGCCTCGCGATGGATCTATCGCGGCGACGTTAACAAACACGCGCGTACGTAGTCGCGCACGACGCCGCCGCATTAGGCGGCGTAGTTCACGGTGGATCGGTAGGTCAACCCGGCCTGCCACCCGGAGGGGATGACGTTGTTGGCGACGAGCACCTTGCCGGAGCCCGAGGTGAGCCGGATCGAGAACGGCGGGCTCAGCGGCTTCCCGGTGTTGGAGTTGAGGCGCCAGGTGGCGCCCCACGACTGCTGCATCGCCTTCCACCCGCCGCCGCCGCGGGCCTCCATGATGTGCACCGCGGCGAGGTCGCCGTCGCCGTTCGCGTACTGGACCAGGATGGCGAGGTAGTACGGGTTGGAGCCCGCGTCCACCTTGAAGGCCACGTTCATGGCAAACCTGCACGGCACCCTGCAGGCAAAAGTAAAAATTCAGTAAAAATCTGCACTTGTACATTGCAGAGTGGACCAGAACTCCAGAAATAATTTTGCAAATTCAATGGCGGGGCACCTCTTATACTGGATCTTGAGGACTCCGGCGGAGCGGAGGCGGTCGCCCATGCCACGGTTGGCCATGGCGCCGAAGGCGGTGCCGCTCATGTCGAAGTGCGCCGCCTCGTTCAGGCATACCCCTCCAGGGCAGGAGTCGGTGATCACGACGGTCACTGGGCGGCCGGAGCACGCCCGGTTGCCGGTGCACTTAATCTGTACATCTAATTTAGTTAGGAATGCTCCACGTCCCATGCATTTGACTGGTAAAACATACAAATACACTACTGACTTGGTAGCATGAGCCGCAGCCTTTGCCATTCTTGAAGAGGGAGGGCCCGCCGGCGGCGATCATCGACGAGAACGGGCGCTGCCCGACGGCGCTCTGGTAACCGCACGCGCCGCCTGCATTTGGATTAATTAACCAACATGGCAACGTGAGTACTTGAGGTCAAATACGCACATGCATGCAGTTCATACTACCACTTGACAACGACTTAATTACCTTCGCTGCCGTCGCCTTGCGGGCCGCCGTACCACGTCGCGCCGCCGGAGGACCAGCCGTAGCCTCTGCCCAGCGACATGGTGCTCCGTCTGCCGGCAGTGTAGTTCTGCTCGTAGCCAGAGACGGGGAGTGACAGTATCGGTAGCGCCACTAGGACGGCAAAAACGAAAGTGCCCCGGCTAACCATTGCTATTTTCTTGTTGGGCAATCGGTTAGGTAGCTGGGATTGTTAAGCGGAGATTGCTCGGTGATTTTTAAGATGATTTGATTTGGTTGGTATTTATAGGGAAGATTAGCGGTCACAAACGTGGTAGCAAATTATGTGTACCCAAGCATTATTGAGGTGAACGTGGCAACTTGAATTTGTACATGTGTTGATGTGTATGTCAACTATGTGTGTGTGGGATCGAAGAGTATACTTGTGGACTTTACGGAGGTCCTTGCATGAAGGAGGTGATCACGCAGCCGCAAGGGTTTGGATAAACTATTCTCACAAGGTAGTTGTGTTGGTTAGAAACGCTTTGAAAATTCGCAATTTGATATTCGTCTTGTGTCATCCGTACGTTTGTCAAATGGCTACTCCATAATGTGTACGACTTGAGCGTGAGCTGTACGTGCGCAACGTGCCTAGCAAAGTAGCGAGTATCATGCCCGGCCACTCGAATGTTTGTACATATGGTACATATATAGTTCCTTTTTCTTTTGGAGAAATATATATAGTTCTTTTAGAGGAGAATGTTGTATAGTAACACTTAGTGGCAGCAATTCAATCGAACTAGCTGGGTAGCCCGCGCAATTAGCACCCATACAAAATTATCTATTTTAATATGATTTATTCAAAATTTGTTAAATAGCTATCTCATTATCTTAAGACTTTGAAAGACCAAACCATATCATTCTCGTGTTTTTAATTATATAGTTTTTAAAAGTCACACCAATTACTACCCCTTATGTCATCTTCTTCTTTATTTGCTTGCTCGATCTATCACTATTTCTATTCATACTTCTTGGAACCTTTAAAAAATAGATTTTATAGTTTTTAGAGTTTATTGTCACGTTGGGTTTTATTTTTATAATTTCTAGATGTCTCGTCAAACGTTGCCATTATACTCCTCTACGGCCCATCAACTATCTCATCTCTTTATTGTCATTGAGATTTTAAAAATCGAACATAATTATCGTTTTGGTTCATTTTTACTTTCTAGAAGTCCCACCAAACCGTCAGCGGCTTTGCCATTGTACTCCTCTACGGCTCGCCCGCTGCCTCCCTTCTTTATTGTCATTGAGATTTTAGAATTGAACATGATTATCATTGTTTTTTTTACTTTTTAGAAGTTCCGAACCTTTAAAAATTAGACTTGTAGTTTCATTTTTTATAATTTTGAGAAGTCCCATCAAACAATGCCACTATGCCCCTCTACAACCCGTCCGCCGCCTACTCTTTATTGTCCTCGTGATTCTAAAAGTCGAACATAACTATCGTTGGAATTCATTTTTTATTTTCTAGAAGTCCCGTCGACGGCTCTGCAACTATACTCTTATACACCCCACCCGCTGCTTCTCCTTTTTATTGTCATTGAGATTTTAAAAATCGAATATGATTATCAATGGGGTTTGTTTTTTTACTTTCTAGAAGTCCCGGCAACCGCCTTACTCATTTGCTTCGCGGCCTACCTGACGTTCCTCCTTTGCGGCAATTGTGTTTTATTAACAATTTTTATATGTCGTATCAACCGCCACCACTCTACTCCTTTACAGGCCTGTTACTTAACTTATCTCGTCATGTGTTTTAGATGGTCTTTTCTTTCAATAATCTTTATTTTTATCAAAAAATTGAGTTACTTATATGCACCCCGCGCACCGCTTCTCATTTTTATTGCCATTGAGATTTTAAAAATCGAATATTACTATCAATGGTTTTTTTTTACTTTCTAGAAGTCCCGGCAACCGCCTTATTTGTTTGCTTCACGGTCTGCTTGACGTCTCTCAATTTAATCGTCATTAGGATTCTATTTGATATTTTATTAACAATTTTTATATGTCGTATCAACTATCAACCGCCACCACTCTACTCCTTTATAGGCTTGTTACTTAATTTATCTCGTCATGTGTTTTAGATGGTCTTTTCTTTCAATAGTCTTTATTTTTATCACAAATTTTAGTTATTTATAAATTGTATTCCTAATTGAAATCTTATTTTTCTTTTTCTAATTTCAGAATTTATTTTTTTTAAAAAAATTAGTTAATACCGTGTTGTGTTCTTTTAATGTTTTTATTTTTAATTTTCAATTTCAGTTGTTTCAACATTGTATTCCTACTTGAACTCTCTTTTAATTTTTCTAATTTTGGATATTATTTTATTTTTTATTTAAAATTTTAATTAATCTCATATTGGGTTCTTATATGGATTCTTCTTTCAATATTGCTTATTTTTAATTCCGAATTTCAGCTAATTTTAAATTGTATTCCTACTTGAACTCTTCTTTTATTTTCTTTTGCTAACTTTGGATTTATTTTTATTCTAAATTTTAATTAATTTCGTATTGGGTTCTTATATGGACTCTTCTTTTAATATTCCTTATTTTTGACTTCGAATTTCAGCTATTTTTAAATTGTATTTCTACTTGGACTCTCCTTTCCTTTTCTAATTTTGTATTTTCTTTTACTTTTATTTCGAATTTTGATTAATCTCGTATTGGGTTCTTATATGGAATCTTCTTTCAATATTGCTTTTTTTAATTCTGAATTTCAGCTATTTTTAAATTGTATTCCTACTTGGACTCTCATTTCCTTTTCTAATTTTAGATTGTATTTTATTTTTATTTCAAATTTTGGTTAATCTCGTATTGGGTTCTTATATGGAAACTTCTTTCAATATTGCTTATTTTTATTTCCGAATTTCAGCTATTTTTAGATTATACTTCTACTTAGACTCTCCTTTTCTTTGTTTTCTTTTTCTCCGATTAATGTGGGAATTTTTAGCCCCTACAGCGAACGTGGTGCCTTCTTTTCGAGCTGTCTTAATAATATAACTAGCTGGGTGGCCCGCACAATTGCGCGGCTAGCACCCAAACAAAATCATATATTTTTTTAAGTATGATTTTACTTAAAATTTATTAAATATCTATCTCATTGTCTTAAGAATTTGAAAGACCAAACCTTATCATCATCGTGTTTCTAATAATATAGTTTTTAAAAGTCACACTAGTTGCTACCCCTTATGTCTCAGCTTCTTCTTTATTTGATTGCTCGATCTACCACTATTTCTATTCATTCTTATTGGAACCTTTAAAAATTGGATTTTATAGTTTTTAGAGTTTATTGTCACGTTGGGTTTCATTTTTATAATTTCTAGATGTCCCGTCAAACGTTGCTATTATACTCCTCTACGACACGTCTACTGTCTTATCTCTTTATTGTCATTGAGAATTTAAAAATCGAACGTAATTATCGTTTTAAGTTCATTTTTACTTTTTAAAAGTCCCGCCAAACCGTTAGCGGCTTTGCCATTGTAATCCTCTACGGCTCGCCCGCTGCCTCCCTTCTTTATTTCATTTTGATTTTAAAATCGAACATGATTATCATTGGTTTTTTTACTTTTCAGAAGTTCCGAACCTTTAAAAATTGAACTTGTAGTTTTATTTTTAATAATTTTTAGAAGTGCCACCAAACGATGTCACTGTGTCCCTGATCTACAGCCCGTCTGTCACCTACTCTTTATTGTCATTGTGATTCTAAAAATTATTTTTTTTTACTTTCTAGAAGTCCCGGCAACCGTCTTATTCGTTTGCTTCACGGCCTCCCTGACGTCTCTCCTTTTAATCGTCATTAGAACTCTATTTGGTGTTTTATTAACAATTTTTATATGTCATATCAACCGCCACCACTCTACTCCTTTATAGTCATGTTACTTAATATATCTCGTCATATATTTTAGATGGTCTTTTATTTTAATAATCTTTATTTTTATCAAAAAATTTAGTTATTTATAAATTGTATTCCTAATTGAAATCTTATTTTTCTTGTTCTAATTTTAGAATTTTTTTTAAAAAAAATTATTTAATACCGTATTGTGTTATTTTAATGTTTTTATTTTTTATTTTCATTTTCAGTTGTTTCAAAATTGTATTGCTACTTGAACTCTCTTTTATTGTTTTCTAACTTTGGATATTATTTTTTTTATTCTAAATTTTATTGCTTCACGGCCTCCCTGACGTCTCTCCTTTTAATCGTCATTAGGATTCTATTTGGTGTTTTATTAACAATTTTTATATGTCATATCAACCGCCACCACTCTACTCCTTTATAGGCATGTTACTTAATATATCTCGTCATGTGCTTTAGATGGTCTTTTATTTTAATAATCTTTATTTTTATCAAAAAATTTAGTTATTTATAAATTGTATTCCTAATTGAAATCTTATTTTTATTTTTCTAATTTTAGAAAAAAATTTAAAAAAAATGTTTAATACTGTATTGTGTTATTTTAATGTTTTTATTTTTTATTTTCAATTTCAGTTGTTTCAAAATTGTATTGCTACTTGAACTCTCTTTTATTGTTTTCTAACTTTGGATATTATTTTATTTTTTATTCTAAATTTTAATTAATCTCATATTGGGTTCTTATATGGATTCTTTTTTCAGTATGCTTATTTTTAATTCCGAATTTCAGCTAATTTTAAATTGTATTCCTACTTGAACTCTTCTTTTATTTTCTTTTTCTAATTTTATATTTATTTATTTTTATTCCGAATTTTAATTAACCTCGTATTGGGTTTTTATATGGACTTTTCTTTTAATATTTCTTATTTTTAATTCCGAATTTCAGCTATTTTTAAATTGTATTCCTACTTGGACTCTTATTTGCTTTTCTAATTTTGGATTTTATTTTATTTTTATTTTGAATTTTGATTAATCTCGTATTAGGTTCTTATATGGAAACTTCTTTCAATATTGCTTATTTTTAATTTCGAATTTCAGCTATTTTTAAATTTTATTTCTATTTGGACTCTCCTTTCCTTTTCTAATTTTGGATTTTATTTTATTTTTATTTCGAATTTTGATTAATCACATATTGGGTTCCTATATGGACTCCTCTTTCCATATTGCATATTTTTAATTCTGAATTTCAGCTATTTTTAATTGTATTTCTACTTTGACTCTTCTTTTCTTTTTCTCCGATTAATGTAGGATTTTCTAGCCCCCACAGCGAACGTGGTGTCTTCGTTTCGAGCTGTCTTAATAATAATAGATAGATAGATAGATAGATAGATAGATAATAGATAGATGATGAGGGCTGTATGATAGTATAAGTTATTTTCCGACAAGGAAATGGGCCGTTTACCGCGAGAAGTTGGTGTGGGCCCGGCTGCAGGCCCAATCCCCCCGAATCTCGCGCCGCGTAGTGAGCTGAGAGCGTTGCTGTTCCCCTCGACACAGACCGTCACGCCGGCACGCACGTAATCCTCCTCTACACCAACCGAATCGTTGCCGCGCACCCACGCACGCACGCACGCAATCGGCAATCCCCACGAGAAATTCCCCGGAGCGATCGCTAAACGTGCGGTGCACATAGGCAGGGAGGGTGACGAAACGGGCGTGTGGTCTCATCTTAACGTATTGGATATTTTGGGTCGCGGAATCGCTGGAATCTCCCGTGCAACGCGCCGTTGATAGCGAAGCTCCTGCTCCAACCGCGCGGGCGGGCAGGCGGACGTGGGAGGCAACGCTGTTCGCCTGTTCGGGCCGAGGAGATCATCATGCAGTGATCAGACGACGGCTGATCGCGCAGGGGGGCGCACGTCGTCCCGTGAAAACAACAGCCGCGCCCGCGCGTCTCTATCTGGGCATATCACATCGTCTTCCACCGATGGGCTCTTCTTCTCCTACGCCGCCGATCATGTAGTCGACGCCACGGTGGGGGTGGTGTGTGTGTGGTGGTGGTGGTTGGGGGGGTGGGGGGTGGACAAAGGCAAATCATGTTTGTTGGCAGCGTTGCCGTCGGCGAGATTAGCGGAAAGTTGTTGTGATAGCAGGCCGGTTGACGTAGATAGAGAGCGGCCTAGGCCCAACACAAATTTGCTGCGCTTTGGGAGGAGCGAATTGGGCTCTCGTCCTATACGGGCTGGAATCAACTATCCCAGCCCACCTTGGATAATCCGAATTGTTGGAAGCTTCGGCCTAAGGAATAAGTTCATCTAAGGTCCCTTAATTTACACCGAATCCAATTTTCATCCTTTAACCCCAAAACCAGATATAATTTGTCCATGACTGTCAAAACCGGTGCAAATAAGCTCCCTCGGCGGTTTGGAAAGCGGTTTTTGCTGACATGGTGCCTACGTGGCTGGTTTGACTAGGTCTTCATCCCACGTGGCGCTGACGTGGCAATTATATCTTAAAAAAAATAAAAAAACGGTGGGCCCACATGTCAGCTACACACAAAAAAATAACTACAAAATGGTGGGGCCCACGTAGACCCCACATGTCATCCTCACTTCTCCCTTCTTCCTCTCCCCTCTCATTTCTTCCTCTGCGCCGGCTGCATCAGGGACGCGTTCGACGCTGCCATGAACAGGACGAACAGGCCGCTCTGCGAGCTCCGCAAGAACGTCATGCTCTACTACGACTGCTTCCAGCTCCTGTTCTCCGACGTGGACTTTGTCTCCGGGTACGGCAACAAGCCGGAGTAGCCGCTGAACAACACCAACGTGGTGGACACCTTCATCGCCGGCAGGTTCCGGGAGCACGTCGCGGTGCTGTTGAACGCTACCGTGCACGATGGTGTACGCTTTGGTGCAGTGCACCCGCGACATGAATTTTATTTTATTTTTTTCAAATGTTCACCATATCCTGATTAATTTGTTTCTCTTGCTTGGTTGCTGCATGATTTTGGTCGTGGTGCAGAACAATCGGGTTCTGATGTCCCCTCCGGCGTTGTCCTCCACCTCGGCGTCGCCCTCCGCTCTCGGCTCCAGGAGGCCGTTGGTGATGGGGAAGCGACGACGCCGGCTTTGGTGAAGCAACAGGACAACACGAGCTCGTGGCTCGCCACGGCTTTAGCTCCTTCGTTCCTCTTCCCCTTTCCTATACGCGCGTGCCCCGGGGGGAGTCAGGCGCGGGGACGGCGGCGGCTCCGGGACACGGAGCAGAGGGGCGCCGCGGCGGGCGAGCGGAGTCGTCAACGCCCGCCTCCCCCGCAGCAGCGTCCGGCGCCGGCCGAACCTGTCCCTCCTGGCCGACCGTTGCACGACCCCGCGTGAGCTCGCCGTCGTCCACGCCGCCATGCTCGTCTCCGGCCGCCTCGCCGACGACGCCTTCGCGGCGACCCGCCTTCTCGCCGCCTACGCCGTGCTCTCCCCTTCCGACGCCGTGCTCCGCCTCTTCGCCACGAGCCACGAGCGGCGGCCGGAATTCCATGCGAAGCGCCGTCGCAACAAGCTCTGCCGCCTCGTGCTGGCTGTTGCGTCGGTGTAGAGGCGGCGCAGGGGAAGGAGGATGGAGGCGGTGGTCCGGCGAGGGAGGAGCCTGGCAACTGAGGCGGCGGCGGCGGCGGCGGCGGCGAGGTTGCCGAGGTCGCCGCCTCGCAGCCTCGCTCGCCTACGGGAAGAAGATGAAGAAAAGGGAGAGGGAAGAAAGGGGGTGTGAGGATGACATGTGGGCCCACGGATTTTATTATTTTTCTGAGATATAATTGCCACGTCTACGTCGCGTCAGCGCCATGTCAATGTCACGTGAGACGGAGACCTAGTCAAACCATCCACGTAGGCGCCATGTCAGCCAAAACCGCCTTCTAAACCACCGAGGGACCTCGTTTACCCCGGTTTTAACAGTTCAGGGACCGTTTGTATTTGGTTTTGGGGTTTAAGGACGAAAATCGGATTCGGTGTAAAATTAAGGGACCTTAGATGAACTTATTCCTCGGCTTAAACCCAAAACTGCCCCCATACTTTCCAAAGCCTGGGCACCGAATGGTATGGGACCATTTTAGGTACACTCTACCAAACTGGTGTCTAGTGGGGATGTCCACTCGCTGTTTGCATGTCATTCAAATAATTATAAAAAATTAAAAAGATTATAAAGATATATTAACATGTGTTATATGATATATCACTCTATAAACATGCAAGTTTAAATTCAACCTACACATCTCGTAACAAAAAAATAAATTTAACTTTGAATATGCGTTACTAGTTGTAGTTTAATTTATTTTTTTTTGTTGCGAGATGTATAAGTTGAATTTGAACTTGCATATTTGTGAAGTGATATAACACATGTTAATATATCTTTTTATTTTTTAATTTTTTTCATAATCATTTAAGTGACATGTAAATAAGGAGGGATAAAATAGTTTCATGGTGCATGCCGAGAGACATGTATGCACAGTCAAGACACAACAACACAATGCGAATATGTTCATATATAGCACGTTTATAAGCACTGGTCGGCTCTGTTCTGATACAAATAATACACACAGTAAACACGTATAACGATAATCATTGACACGTACTGCGGCGAGGAGGGGAGAACTAGTAAATCATCTGCGCCTCCGCCTCTGCATCTCGCCGTTATTAATTTCACACTTACGACAAACCTGTAGCCCTGTAGCACACATCGTTGTTGCACCAACGAATAACCGATCTAACATATGCCTGCAGACTGCAGACACATGCATGCAGCAAGCATGCAAGTTGAGATATTGCTTGCGATCGTTAGAAGTTCACCGTCGATATGTACGACATGCCGGGCTTCCACCCGGAAGGGATGACGTTGCTGGCGACGAGCGTCTTGCCGGAGCTGGACGTGAGGCGGATGGAGAACGGCGCCTGCAGTGCCGAGCCGGCGTTCAGCTTCCAGACGGCGCCCCACGACTGCTGCATCTGCGTCCAGGCGGCGCCGGCGCCGGTCTGCATGAGCTCCACGCCGGAGAGGTCACCGTCTCCGTTCTCGTACTTGACGAGCACGGCGAAGTAGTTGGGGTTCGAGCCGACGTCCACGACGAAGGTGAGCTTCACTCCGCCCCAGTTGCACGGCACGCTGTACACACATCACGTGCGTTCGATCGGATCGTTTGAAAGAAACCAACACGAGAAGAAGAATTGAAGGACAGTTGCATGCATGGAGGTTATAGCTGAAGCAGTGCATGTGCCCCGGTGGCCGGTGGTCCATGCGTGGTGATAAGAAAAGATGAGTGAAGCCGTGATAACTGCAAGTGTTCTGCTGCTTGGCCGACTTTTGGCCATTGCTGCTGCAGCAATTTTTGCACGGAAGTGAAAGATGCTCGCTTACCGGTTGTACTGGATTTGGAGGACGCCGGCCGCGCGCAGCTGGTCGGCCTGGCCGGGGTTCGCCATGGCACCGAACGCCGTGCCGCTCAGGTCGAAGTGGACCGGCTCGCTGAGGCACGGGCCTCCGGGGCACTCGTCGGTGAGGACGACAGTCACCGGGTTGCCCGAGCAAGCGCTATTTCCAGTGCATTTCACCTGAAAAATTATATTGTTGATTTCCAATGTTAGATGCAATACAGGCATATACTCCCTCCTTCCCTAAATACGCCGTTGACTTTTTTAAATATGTTTGACCGTTCGTCTTATTCAAAAACTTTTGTGAAATGTGTAAAACTATATGTATACGTAAAAGTATACTTAACAATAAATCAAATGATAGGAAAAGAATTAATAATTACTTAAATTTTTTGAATAAGACGAACGGTCAAATATTTTTTAAAAAGTCAACAGCGTCAAACATCTTGGGACGGAGGGAGTACATGTATGTGCACAGACTTAATTATACTAGATATATATTCTGATCTGTCGGTATATATGTACCTGGTAGCAAGAGCCGCAGCCCAAGCCAGACTTGTAGATGGAAGGACTGCCGGCGGCGATCATAGACGAGAACGGTGCCTGGAAGACGGCACCCTGGTACCCACATGCACCACCTGTACACACAGATATTGCACTGTTAAGACATGACATACATAGGCATGAATTTTCTTTTCGAAGAAACTCTCATCTGATGACAACGTATTTACCATCACTTCCGGCGCCATTTGCAGCGCCATACCACGTAGCTCCGCCATTGGACCAGCTGGAGAGCTTGCGGTGGAACTCGATGGAAGCGCAAGGGCGTGGAAGCATGGTGACAGCGGCAATGACAACGAAGGTCGACAAAATCAGCTGGAACCTGGAAGCCATGGCTGCTATACCTGCTTAGCTAAACTTGCTAGGATTGTTGTTGCTTTGCAAGGATTTGGAAGATGCAAGCAAATGAGTCGATGAGAGGTGGTGTGGGCTGTGTGTGAGGTAGCTAGGGAAAGGAGGTGATCTATTTATAGGCAGCAGACGATGGGTTTGTGTGGGCATATCCCTCCGTGCATGCATGCGTATGCAGACAAATCGCTCTGCTTGCTTGCTCTGTTGGATAGTTCCATATCCATGCTAATGCACATGGCTAGGGTCAACATGTTTAAGTACAGTCGAAAAGTAATTAGCTATTTACGTAGTAGTAGGCCGGTCCTTTTGTGTGTAGTTCACTTGTCCAATCCTCAATTCGATCGGTATCGGGACCATGGCAGTTTTACCGGTATTATTACTAGCTTTCAGTTTCTGCCTGCCTGGCTAGATCTGGCAAGCTAGTGAATGAAGCCATACCATTTGGCTGGAGCCCATCTTTGGTTAACAAACTCGTGAATGTAGCATACATGCTATGTGTCATTGCACCCTGAACCTCCAGGGCGGCATGCATGAGAGAAAGGTGCTAATACAATTAATGTGCATAGCTTGTG
The DNA here is from genome assembly GCF_034140825.1 of Oryza sativa Japonica Group. Classification (NCBI taxonomy): domain Eukaryota; kingdom Viridiplantae; phylum Streptophyta; class Magnoliopsida; order Poales; family Poaceae; genus Oryza; species Oryza sativa. Next base: position 28,150,183 of record NC_089038.1, on the reverse strand, counting down.
TTAATCTGCAACAGAGGGTAACTGTACATGATTATAATTTGTGCATAACATTGTCAATAACTTGCTGGACGACGACGCTTACGTTTGCGAATCCTGCCTACTACTATTGGCAAAATGGAAAGTCAAAAGTGCACAGGAGATTGGCCGTTATTTCGGTTGATCACTGCACGCCCGCACGCCCGCGCGCGTGATGCGATGGTGACCGCTTAAGCTTGCGCATCCCGAGACGTCTCCCCTAGCCTCGCTCTCACCACACCAGCTTCATTCTTCCTCCTCCCGGGTCAACCGATCGACCGTTTCATCCCCGGCCGCATCCCCAAATCCGCCAATCTCGTCCCCGTCAACTCTCCTGACGAGCGAGCGCACCGTCGGCTCCCGCGAGCAAACACCGGGATTCGGGGCAGCTTTGCCGGGCCATGGCCTCCCGGGCTACGGCTCTCTACATCAGCGAGAATTAGGCGGTCGTACGTACGCCATCGGCGGCCAACATGTGCGCTTGGCCGGCGGGAGGGCGGGCGAGCTCCGGGTGCCACGCGTGAATGTAGGTAGGCTGCACACAGTCGATCGGTTGGTGGCAACGACTTGGCGTTGGCGATCGATGTGCAATGCATATGCATGAAAGTGTGTGGGATGACGAAAGGCACGGTTGCATGTAACTTGCACGAGTCGTCGTGCAGTGTTAACTGCGGGGGATAGCTGTTTTGAGTACTGTGGTCGCGTCAAAAATCGATGGAGTGCCCGGGTGGCTAATTTTGTCCGCCTTGATTTCTGCCATTAACCCGAGGATCCCGCCATCCCGGTGAATCTGCACGGCACGTATGGCATGACGTAATCACAGGTGTGAACCGGCCTGCTCTGAAGGGCCTTCCATTCTAGCCCATTAACATTTAACCTCCCCAGGCCGAAACAGGAGCTTTGGGGCCTAAGCCTACCAGGGGTTTTTCCGTACTGGCTTCACTGCGTTTCCAGCATATCCATTGGCTGGAGGTAATTTTGGTTTTACTTCCAGCTGGTAAATGTAGCAAACGCAGCACAGTAGAGTTCACAGACATGCTGCCTCACTCTCAAAATAAACCAATCTAAAATTGAAAAATTGAATGTGACATAAACTCATATAAATGTTATATCTAGATAGGACTTTATTCAGATTTATTTCGTCAAATCATACCCTAGATTCGCTTATTTCGGAATTAAGGGAGATCACAACATGAACCAACGCAGCATGAATTCCATGTGAAATTAGTCCTCATTTTGAAAACATAGTATCTTTACCGCAACAGTCTGCAAGAGGTCCTCGTTTTAAAAACAGAGCAGCTTTGCCCGCAACAGTCTTAGAGAGTAAACCGTGACGGTCGTTCCAAAATAGCATTAAACACAATACGGATACACATTCTCCCGGAACTCCTTGGTACAATATCCTAAGTGAATGTCTAATTAAAGACAAACAAAAAACTTACAAACATTCTAGGGGTCTATCACAACCATCACACATAGCAGATCACTCGTGATCACAAAAATGAGTGTCAATGCTTGTTACTCTTCGTTCCCGCTCTCTTCCTTCGTAAGTTTGATCATGTCATCAATCCTCAGGATAGTAATGGCCGCCTCAGTGGCAAACTGCAAGGGAAAAAAAAAGGAAATGGCGTAAGGGCCTCAGATTTCAGTCAAACATCATGATAAGACCTATGCTAAGTATACCAACCTGAATAATCTTTACTTTACTCATTGCTGGCTCAATGACACCATATTCAAGGTTGTTGCGAATGATACCTTTTGAAAGGTCAAGACCCATGCTGCAGCAAACAGAAGTGAATTTACTGGTTACTCTATTGATAAATTACACACATTCAGGAACACATTAACTTCTTCCTTTTAATAGATGGCTGACTAACATTAACTATATGTTTAATGCCAAGTATCGCGAAAACTACAGATTTAATAATAAAATTATCACAAAACAACAGATTTTGGGGTTCAAATCATTAGCACTAATGGTATGTTTGAGTTATCAACGTCCAAGTTTTGTGATTAAATTGACATTAAACCTGTAGTTTTGGGGTAATTTTATTATTAAATCTGTAGTTTTGCAATACTTGGCATCAGACATATAGTTTTGTGATAAATTTATTGTTAAATATATAGTTTTGTGATACATCACCTAAATCTGTAGTTTTGCGATAATTTGCTCAAGTATTTGTAGCTTTGTGAAATTTACTCTATAACATAATATCTCTAGAATTGTCCCAAAAGTTCATCAAAAAAGAATTTGGAGAGCTTTTCAAAGATCTAGAACATACTATATGTACAAGATAAAAGAACCACATCTTATTCAGATAACAACGAAGACATGTTCTGTAATTACCTTGAAAAGTGTTGCTTATCAGCCTTTGTTTGAGCAGTATGATGATATGCCCTAAGCTTTGCTACAAGCTCAGTTGCATCTTTTGCAGCATTGACAGAAAGAACCTGACATCACAAGGTCACACTTCACATTAATATTTTATGTCATCCAGTATGTAAACACATAGAACACAAGTGATCAAACCTTTGGAATGATTAACAAAGATTCCGCGAATTCAGCAATGGCCAACTGTTCCCTGGACCCAAGGGTTGTAGCAAGATTCTCCAAGTATACAGACAATGCAGCTTCAACTGCACCACCACCAGCAACAACCTGCATGATACATACATGTTTAAAGCGCCACCAAAGTTACAATGCCAGAACTACATTCACGGCTAATATGAAGTATACACTGCCAACATTGTTCTGTGGATGGAATGCAGGCATAAATGACTGAAACAAGTGACAACACAGATAGAATTGCACCAAGTGGCTCAGTTGTGAAAATTTTAACTGCTTTGGTTGATTTGGTTTGCAAAAGCATGGAAGCTATCCTCTGAAGAAATGTAATGGCAAACATGGTCATTTGGCATTGTACAGCATAAGCAATTGACAAAAGAATAATGATGGGGCACTAAATACAACTAATCAACATGTTAGTGTCTAATCAAAGGTCTCACGTGGTAACAGGACAACAGTAGTGCTCAAATGAAAAAAAAAGACATTTTTTTCTTACTCTCCCAAAAATCTTAATATAACAGTGAACTTTATATATTCAACTGCAGGGAACCAACATGTTAAGGAACAGAAGCAAAAGGTTATACCATATTGGATTCCAGAGTTCTCTTCACAATGCACAATGCATCATGCAATGATCTGTCAATCTCATCTAGCATGAAGTCATTTGCGCCTCTAAGTATAATTGAGACCTGCATAAAAGAAATGCAGGCGTGATTCCCCTAAACTCTTGCTGGTTTTGTTATACAAAATATAAGATTTGCATTGGAATTGAAAAGTACATACAGCGCTGGTGTTCTTTGTTCCTTTCACCAAAATTACATCATCATCAGCAATTCTTTCCTCAACAACTTCATCAGCATGTCCAAGGAACGATGAATCGAATGTCTCTTCACCTTCCATATCAGCAAATGTAGATACCTGCAATTTACTACCAAATTAGGACAGCACCAAACAGTTTGTGTAGCATTAATATTAGGACTAGAAGCAACAAACTTAAGACTAAAATTACAGTGGTATCGCAAGGGAAGTTGCTTCATCATTTATTAATTCTATTAGTCATCTGCACAATTATGTATTCCAATGTTGTTACAACTCGATAAACAAAAGGTGAGGCATACCATAGTTGCACCAGTAGCCTTGGCAACATGGCGCAAATCCTCCTTACGCACACGCCTTACAGCAATTGCTCCAGCCTCAACGAAGTACTGAAATGATATTCCATTGAACAGTCATAAAGCAGATTTAAAGACAGTAGCCAGGAATCATCAACATCATACATATACAAAGATTAACACACAAACACCACATGAACCAAGTAGCTCTTTCAAAATAATCAAAACCAATTCAATAATGAAACAGCTCTCTTCAGAGTAAAAAGAAGTCTAACTAAAATTATGAAACAGAAGCTCAGTTTGGACGACCAAAAAGATTCAATGATGAAAGAAGTTTCCTGAGGAAATTGATAATGAATACCCCACAAACACCCACGCTCAATCAACATCAACACAATACCGTCCATGTACTAGTATTCAATCAATAACAGAGCTCTTACCAGTCCAACCGAAGTCAATAGATTATATTTAGGTAATAAAAGAATGTTTCTACTTGAATAAAACATACCTTCAGTGACATATCATCAATTCCCTTAGTGGTCAGTACAACATTAGCACCAGCCTTCAGAATTTTCTCAATTCGCTCCTTTGTTATGTCAGATTCTCTGCCATGAAAAGTAAGATTATGTTTTACAATTGGAGACCATAAATTATAATAGAATTATGTGTGGATCCAACCACATTCCACAAAACAATAGAAATAAAAAAACACAATAAAAATATAAAAAAAATAAAATGTGCAAATCAGATAAAAGAGAACACCCCAATTGTTGACTCATTAAGTATACAAAACAAATGAATCAGAATGCGTTGGAAAAAGTAAATGCACATACCTCTGACGAATTTTCTCAAGTTCCCTTGGATCAGTTACAAGGACTTGAACACCCAATTGCATTTTTGTCTTCTGAAGGTTAAAATCAAGACATGCAATTCTTGCCGGGGTTACTCTAGTAGGCATTCCTTGAGCTGCACGGCCTGTGTTTAGTGCATACCCATTCAGCAGGTAACTGTCCTTGGCACTTTTACCATGGGCTTTCAAAATATTAATGCTCTGCAGATCAGATGAGCTATAGTTACCAGCAAATTTCTGTCGATTTTGTTAATATAAAAATCAAAAAATGGTTATTGCGAAGTACTTTTAGAGAAATAACTTGAATGCCATGTCCATACATGAATGGTTATTGGTTAACAAGAAAGTCAATGACATAACAGCATATAATTAAGGTAGAAGTTAAACTTTATTAGCTCTCAAGGTGTCCAATATGTTATACATAACCAGGAGAAAAGAACAAAGGTCACATGTAGCAAAGCTCACAAACAAGTGTAATACTCTACAATTTCCAAACAATAATAGAGGCTACAGAAAGAGAACAATCAGTGAAGCACAAGTGCACAATTCAATATATCTCATTCAGTGTATTGCAATTGCACACAACAAAGTTTTGCTTTGATGTATAACAAGAATCACAAGCATGTAACTCACCTTGATAGGATACTTCACTTCTCCCTTAGCGTTTGTGGTCTTCACAGCTTGGACTGCATCGACAACCTATTAAACAACAGCCATGTTAATTATACAGCACAGTTTGAAGGAAAGCTTACAGAAAGTGAATTAAAGCACTAGCATTTGGCTACGGATATGCCTAACTGTCAGATAGAGACTTAACAGTGAAGCATTATAGCATGCTACGACATTGGAAAGAAATAAATTGGACTGCCTATATATACAGATATAGAGTATCAACTAAATATTTATTTAAATTTAAAAAGTATCACTAAAATCAAACTTACAGCTGAAAATACAAATGTATATATATGGCAATAGGAACTTACCAGATTTGCGAAGAAATCACTGTCACTATTAATCAGCTTCGAGGACATGCTTGTCTTCGCACAGTTTATAAGAGAATCCTTTCCAAGTTTATCAACCTGAAAATGTTGATAGATACTAGTGTCAGGTGTCAAGAAGTAATCTGCTGCTATTCATTAAGCAGATAGTATTCTCTTACCTTGACAGCCAACTTTTCTTCAACATATTTGCAAGCTTCACGCATAGCAAGCTGGTAGTAAATGATGGTAAAACATGTTAAGCAATGTGGGTTTGCAGCTGGAACATTCGTTTTAAATCTGAAATTGTACTGCAGCTGAATTATGAAGTGCAAAACTCACCCTGTAGCCACTGATAATAGATGTCGGATGGATTTTGTTTCTCACAAGATCATTGCCCCGCTGGTAAAAAGAAAAAAAGAGTGTCATAAATGCATATTTAGAATGGTAGGCAAATACATAGGGAAGAAAAGACTGACACGAAAGCTCCATTTCATTACCTTTAGCAATTCTGCGGCTATTATCACAACAGATGTCGTTCCATCTCCCACCTCTCTGTCTTGAAGCTCAGCCAACTCAACAAGAACCTAACAATAACAGGACCAAAAAACAACTAAGCACAAAACAACAACCAGGGGAAAAAGGAGATGGCACCTTTAAGCTGCCTGACATCACCTTGGCTGCTGGATGCTCGACTTCCAACATCCTCAAAATGGTTGCTCCATCATTTGTTATGGTAACATCACCAATATCATCCACAAGCATCTACAAGAAGGATATGCTCAATTAGCTCATTCCAGCCAACCTTTTGGAATTATCAGGGATTGGTGTGGTGCAGAACTGATCTAAGTCTAACTTCATTAATCCTGATTAGGTTTAGTGATACTGATGCACATACTGTTGTAATTTCATGATTTCATAAAAAGTTTAGTGATACTGACAGTTATTTCGAGCACATAACAACATTAGCCGCACACATATTACACCGTTGAATCAGTAAGCGACTGAACTACATCTGGATCACAATGAGCAGCTCATAAAGGAGAAAATACGTCATTCTAAGTAGCGGATCACACAATTTTGAAACCTACAAGTTCGCATCCTTCACACACAGTAACAATTTATGCGCAACCAAGTAGATCAAATCGCAAGGTACAAACCTTGTCGAGCCCCACGGGCCCAAGCGAGGACTTAACGATGTTGGCCACCGCCTGGCACGCCACCACTGCAATCAGAGAAGGAAATCAAATCCCCGCGTCCGGACGGCGAGTCGTGCCACTAGATCTTACAAAAACCCGCCGCGACTCCACGGAATCTGGCGGCGGGGAAGGGCTTGCAGGAGGGGGAGAGACGAGTTACCGTTTTGCGTGCGGACGTCCTGGCCGGACTGGCGCTCGCCGAGGATGTCGGGGGTCTGGGCGGTGATCGCCATGGCGACGACGACGGCGGCGGCGGCGAGGCGAAAACTGTGGAGGCAGCACTGGAGAGTTCGAGGCGGGGGTCGGCGTCTGCAATGGGGGGTTTTGCTGGAGGAGCCGCGGGGGTTAGGGTTCGATGCGGTTGTGAAATGGACCTTGGACTTGATGGGCCTTGATGAGCCCAGCCCATTATACCGGCCCAAACTCCTCACGAAGGCAACGCGAGCTCGCCTCCCCTTCCCCCCGTCACCGCCACCACCCAAACCAAATCCTCGCCCATGGCGCCACTAGTCTCCCACGCGAAAATTCTCGCGCCGATTCCGAGGGGCAACCGCCGCCTCGCCCCCGCGCCCCCTGCCGCCGGCGGCTTCCTCCGCGCCCTCTTCCCCTCACGGCGCTCCCGCCCTCCGCCAGAGAAGGACGAGCTCCTCCGCCTCATCGCCGACCAACGCCGCGGCCTCGACACCCAGTCCGACCCCTCCCGCCTCGCCGACATCGTCTCCTGCATCGACGCCCTCGCCGCCGCTGCTCCCGGATCCGATACCGTTTCCGATGCCGACAAGCTTTCCGGTACGTGGCGGCTCCTCTGGACCACCGAGCATGAGCAGCTCTTCATCGTGCGCAACGCCCCCTTCTTCCGCACCGCCGCCGGTGATGTGTTCCAGGTAATCGACGTCCCCGGTGGCGCCCTCAACAACGTGATCACCTTCCCGCCCTCTGGCGCGTTCGTCGTGAACGGCTCCATCGAGATCCAGCCGCCCCAGCGAGTCAATTTTAGGCAGGCTTCCTCCAGCTTTTTGTTTAGGCTTAACATAATCATCTGTTCTTTCCAAAAAGAAGACATCATCGTCTGTTGTTTCATCAGCTTGTGGTAATTAGAGCAACTGCTGATTGTTTTATTTTATGTTTGCTTGTTGCAGGTTTACACGCGCTATGTTGAGAGGGAGCAATTGGGAGGTCCCGTTTCCGCCCTTTGGGAAAGGATGGTGAGTGGAAGATATTCTTCAATTGGTAGTATCATGCACTTCACTCGAATAATCTTACAAGTTGAGTTCCAATGAAATAGCAAAAACAAAGGAGACAGAAAAAAATGTGGAAGCATAGCACGAGATATTGTGCATTGTTTGCAACAATTTTCAAGGAATGAAATCGTATCTAGCATTCATGGATTGATATTGTGTTCACGTAATCGTAAACCATTTCATTAAATCAAATACATTACTCTCGCAGTCATAATTATTTTAGGTAAGATAAGAATTGGTCAAACTTTTAAAATTTTGACCATAAATTATTGGTCAAATGCTTAGTTTAAAAGCCAAAAAAGGGGTATACTTAGATTTGACTCAAAAATATATATATCATAAATTTATTCTAATCTAAAATTAATCATCCGAGTTTTAAAAGTTTAACCGAATCTTGTCCTAAGTGTCAAATATGTATGACCAGAAATAGTTTTTGGAACTGTGCTGCATAATCAACAATTTATAAGTCTAACAAACTTTTCATTTTTGTTACTAGATGACCAAATCATCATCTACAAGGGCTTTCCTTTCCCACCTCCATTTTTAGGGATGGTGTATATGTTTTCTTCACCTGATCAGTAGAGAGTGAATGTAAATAAAGCTGGACTGGAAACACATTTTTACCAGTTAGGTCTTTGACATTTGTTCAGTTTATCAGTTCTGTTTCGTTTTATCAGTTTCTGGTTTGACACCATCTATTTGGAAATTTGGCTTGTATGTGTTAGGTCTTTTGACATTTACATAATATATGCCTCTACTTTCAGGTTTGACACTGTCTATTTGGATGATGACATCCGCGTAGCAAAGGACATACGAGGGGACTATTTAGTTGTTGAACGCGCTCCATATTCATGGAATGGATAGTTGTTAAAATTCAAAGTTGATTGAATGCATAGCCAGTCTTGTGATGTGCCTTGTGAATATAAGAAGCAGATTGTCAGAGCCTTGTGCTTTCTCAGCAAAGTGTTAACCATCGTGCTATGACATTTCTTTTCCTAGACAATACTATGTTCTCCCGGAATTAGATGGTAAGTTTGATTAGTAATGCATGTGCAGCAAGGTTCTTCTTCCAAGGAATTGTCTAGGTTAAATAATACCTAGGTATCCCCTATGTGAGAGAACACAAACTTGCCAAGTATTTGATGTGCTTTTGGACATATGAAAAAGATGCTGCCCATTACGGTGAACTACGTTAGCGAACTTGACAGCATATTGTTATGGCCCACGATATCAAGAGCCATGATGGAATTGTTGACTGTTTCAGTACCTTTTGTTAGTATTGTTTTGCCTGTTGCTTCCAGCTTTAAGTAGTAGTTTTTCACATTGAAGCAAGTTCTCAGCAAATCAGGTCAATGAATGCCATCATCTGATTAAGATAGTAAACTATGTATGGTCTTGCTTTATCTGTATCAGGGTTCCTTTTCCTTTTATACTCATGAGGAGTCAATGAGATCAAATCCAACTTTGCTTTGGGAAAAGTAGCATTGTAGTGTCGCAAGCTTAATGATATGAAACATTAGATTCAGTTTCTGTAACCACTTACCCATGATTTCTAATTCTAGGGGTTTCAGATACAGTGTTATGTTTCATTCCATCTATCAATTGACCACTGAAGATCAGATCAACTTTTTGCAGGGATCGGACTCTATCCTTCTACTGCCCCCTTGGAATGCTGGCAGGATTTGTAGTGCAATGAGAAGAGAATTCAATTTGCCATGTCTGAATTTTCCTGGTTATTTTTGTTTGCTCGTTTCTTTATCTAGGAAAAATTCTGCTCAATACCTGGTTTAATTTTTGCTGCATCGTCAATGCTCCCTGTCATTTAAGAAAAGTAAGTGAAAAGGTATCTATGTGATAGATTGATTGAACATCACTACTTCTCCATGATATTCCAGGCCTGAACAGAAGCACTGAAGCAAAATACTTTTGAAATGCTTTCGTTGGTCCTACTGTTGAACTGAATAGCAAGTTCTCCTTTCAACAGCTTGTTTCAAGTGTCTAGTCTGATAATTGCTTCCTTGTACTAGACTACTGCAGGTTCTAGTCGCAGTCGAACAACATATGGTGAGGCTTTAGGAGGACAGGTTGGACCATGGCCCTGGGCCAGACTACATTGTGTGATGTTGGGCAGTTTGTGTACGCTACGTGTGAACTCATCAGCTCATCACGAACCAGCATAGAATTATTTTTCTTAGTTTGCTTTTGTTTGTTTGGATACCATTTCCTTCACCTTGAGATATTTGGTTAAGGTGGATTGAACTTAGTAATGAAGCAATTCTTTTGTAATAGCAGGCCCTCCCTGACCAAGTACTGGAGCCACTTCAAAGGATAGAAGGCAAAGGCTCCCCATGTGAAAAAGGACGCTCCATGACCCTGCCATGTGTGGTCATCTGCGATTTGGTGTCCCATGGACAGTGATGCACTGATTCCACCCTTCGAGTCTTAAAAGCAATCCAAGGTTAGTTTACATACCTTTTGCAGCTTAGAAATACTGAGGATAAAACGAAGATAGTATATCGTACACACTGCTGGTCTATAGATGATCTGCTGGTGGCCACAAACCTTTGCGTGACACTTAATTTGGTGGAGTAGTATTTTGATCTTACTGGTATCCTTATATATATTTCTGAATAAACTAGTATACAATGGACAAAGTCAGTTGATGTTTCCAAAGAAAAGCTTGTGCCGACATCAATTAATCATTTTAAAGTTGCAAAAGGAGCTATAATGCTTGAGCATATCTGGAAAAGTATGATTAAAGTATGCATCCATACAAATCAACCACAATATATTCAAGATTGAGGATATTTGAACAACATTTGTAGCTTGTGCATGTTTAACGGGAGCAGAATTATTAGTTTCTCTTTTTTTTAAAAAAAACCGAAGGTAGCCATTTGAATATATTAAAGAGAAAAGCTAAAAAACAAAGTGCATGCCCAAGCACCACACGCTAACCACACAAGCATAAACCACTGAGAGTTTAGAGCCTAACACCAAAACGATCCCCACTAAACGTGACCAACAACACCAAAACAAGACCGGCTTCACTCCACCTCCTCATGCCGAGGTGGTTTTCGCCGAGCTCTTTGGCCTCGCAGCCACCTTCCCATCTTGCCGCTAGCTTACCATCGGCATGCTCCAGCGGCGGCGAGGTGGAAGAGGGGTGGAGATGTGGCGGCACGGGTGGCTAGAATTTCGCCCCGAGCCGCCCACGCGAGGACGACACAGGGGAGGGAGTAGTAGATTGCTAGCAGCAACCATTTTTTCTTTTTTATATTAGTTCTTTAGGAATGTGAGCAGGATTATTAGTTTTTCTGTTTTTAGATGAGGATCATTACTCGTTTTTCAGGAACGTGTTCACAGCTTTTCTTTCTTTTCTTTTTCTTTATTTTTTTTGCATGCAATACGGATATGTTCGTCAGAGCGAATGGTGTCATCCTATAATCCGTGCTGCAAATTCAATGATCCAGTTACTCTAGAGACGGAAGGCACGCGTCATAGTATCATACTCCGTACTTTGTTTACACTGTCTCTATACTCTGATAGACGAAAGGCACACAGCACACTGGCATATCGTTATCCTCTGTCAGTATAGTACAGTAAAGCAACAGCCGTTCGGCACTGCAAATCTACTACTATCGTAGGAGTATACTGTATGTGGATTGGATAGATGTACATAATGAGATGGAACGGCTTTGCGTTTTGCAGCCGCCCGGATGGTAGCCAGCAGTCCAGCACCAAGAGCTCCAAGACACGGCGGACCGAGCCAGCCGGAGGGAGGGGATGATTGAGACAGCGGCCTCTGCGGCGACGACAGTGGATCGTGAGCAGATTTATCCTGCCACGAGATAAGTACATTGTACTGCTGACTCCGTTTCAAAATATAGCTATTTTTAGCATAATACTTTGTTCTAAAATAAAGCTATTTCTTCATCTACGTTCTCAATCAATCACAACCATTCTTTTGCATCTACCTTTTCTTTTCAATCAATCGCACACTTTCTCTAATCATTATCCCTAATTTTTTAATACCCGTACTAACTTAAAAATATTTATATTTTAGGATAGAGGAAATAGTAGCAGATAGGTGCGGCTGCTGCATGCTATGCTGTGCACCCCTACGCAAATGCGTCTCTCCAATGATCCATCTATCCGCATCCGTCTCCATCCGCGGCGGCGACTGGGGGAGCATGGCGTGGCACGGCAAGGGGGCCGGCCGACCGGCGTGGCTGTCGTACCCCCCAAGAAAGGGAAATAAAATCCAAACTGGCAGCGGCAGCAGCAGCGGCAGGATCGGATCGGAGCGGCCATCCATCTATCGTCGCCACGCTCGCTGAGTCAGGTCCGTGATGATATGATATGATCGGGCCCCCGGCCCGGGGTCTCTCCGCCCTTTTTCTTTCCTTCCTTTTCTCTATGCTGTTTATTGTGGGAACTGGCCAGCGGCAGCCGCAGTGGTGGTCCTGGTACTTGCGCACGTACAGCCACTAGCTTTCCCTGCAGCAGCCACCCACTGCACCTGCTGCTCTCTCTCTCTTCCCCTCTCCCTGCCCATGTCCATCCCGCTTTGGGCTACCATCTCCCCGCTTTTCCATCGCCACAATCATGACCGCACGTAGCCACCTAATTACGCCTTGGATCACCTCCAAATTAATCGCCCTTAATGTGCTCTCTTTTTCAATGACTTAGGGGGTCTGTTCACTTTGATGTTAAAAAAAACCTTACCAAATATTAGCATAGTTGCCACAGAATTTTTTATATAGTTATTAAAATTTGGCAGCAAACTAAATGTAGCCACTTTTTTAGCAACTTTACCAAAACTTGTTAAGGTTGAAAATAGCATCAAAGTGAACAGGACTTTTGATACTCTGATACGCTACGGCTGGTGGCTCTCGTAAGCTGGATGGCCCCAGCTTTAATTAGATCGAGACGAGTAAACCGGTTAGAGTATGTTCTTATCAGGTTATCTGCTAAACAGGTTTCAATTCTGAAGTATCGTACGAGAAGTTGGAGATCTCTAATTAGCTAGCTACTACTCCTTCCATAAAAAAACAAATTTGAAGGGATATAACATAACTTAATAGTGCAATGAACATCTAGATTGGTTTTTTAGATAAAAGAGTAGCTAAGAACCTAATTAATCTGAAACAGGAGTAGCTCCCCGTTTTTAGGCACACGGGACCATGATATCCTCCCCTGTCTAGGACGTCGACGTGGTTCAAGACGAGGATCGATCAATAGTACACCCGTCAATAATGTCATGTACGTACGGCTTATGCCTACTCCCTCTGTCCAAAAAAAGAAAAATCCTAGGTTTCCGTGCACAACGTTTGACCATACGTCTTATTTGAAAAAATTATAAAAAAAATTAAAAAGACAAGTCACGCATAAAGTATTAATCATGTTTTATCATCTAACAACAATGGAAATACTAATTATAAAAAAGTTTCATATAAGACGAACAGTCAAACGTACGGAAATCAAGGGTTTGTCTTTTTTTTGGATGGAGGGAGTACGTTAAGTAAGCACTCACGCAGGCCGGCAAGTACCTACTCCCTCTATCCTTAAAAAAAACCAACCTCGTACTTGGATGGGACTCGTCTAAAAAATCTAGTACGATGTTGGCTTTTTTGGACGAAGAGAGTACGTATAACATAACAGTGACTCGCCCATACTTGTTTTGTCATAGTACATGAGATATACCTCGTTTATTTACACATTATTTAAATATTTTTTAAAAAGAAAATGTATTGATATGTAACATTACCATACATGTTACAATTTAACTTCTATATGTAAAAATAAATAGATTGTAGCTAATTAACGCATATTCAGTCAAATTTGTTTTTTTATTACAACATGTAGAAATTAAATTTAATCTTACATATTTGTGGAGTGATTTATCACACTAATTTATCTTATTAGAAAATAAAATAAATTTGTAACTGCTCCATCCGTCTCAAAATAAATCAACTTATGGAATTTAAACTTTATCCCAAAATAAATTAACTTCTACCTTCTTATTTACTTTGGTTCACAATGAAATAAGAGAATTTCTTCCATACCCCTGAAATTTTAGCCGATCCCTTCTATTTTCCTGAATTTTCTTCACTCCCTTGTATACCTCTGAATTTTGATTTGGATCCCTTTCATACCCTTGTTGTCAGTTGACCGTTTAATAAGTATCAAAAAGTCAGTTTTACCCTTCAATACGTGAGGAATATGTAGAAATTTGTAAACTATATTGTTGCAAGTATAGAAATTTGTTGTGTGATTATAATATTTGTAAGTTTGTTGTACATAGAAATTTTAATAAATATTAAAAAAGTATGTGTACCATTTTCTTTAAATGATAAACATAGTTTTGGAAAACATTCCTATATATTATATAGGACATGAAAAAACACGTTGAACTACCATAAAAAAAGGATACATATACTCTTTTAATAAGTAAATAAATATTAGGTTTTTATGTCATTATCTTAAATTAAACTTTGCCATTAATAAGTTGCATATTACTCCCTCTATCCATAAACTTACACCTATTTCATATTTGAGTTTTTCCAAATAAGTTGTTTCTATTTGTAGTCTTTATGCATTCAAGACTTAAATGAAGATATAAATAAAATGCTTTATTAGAACCCAATGAGTCATCTAAATACTCATTAGTTGCATACTTACATTCACTTCTTGATTTTGTAACATCCAAGGTGATTTAATTTCTCCTTGGTCTTGGTGTCAAAAGTAATATGTGTAACTTTTGTGGATGGAGGGAGTATGATAGTTTGTTCAATGATAAACCTACTAGTAACATCAATTTTATCTGATTGATCTTTTTAGGGCCCCTTTCAATCAAATGAATTATGAAGGAATTTCATAGAATTGAAACCCTATAGAAAATTTTCCTATGTAACCTTTGATTCAAAGGATTAAAGTTTTCTAAAACGTACAAAATTTCTATGGAATGGCTTATTTCATATAGTTTTTGGAGAAAACTTAGCAAGAGGTCCAACCTCTTGGTAAGAATCCTTTGAGTCTATCTCATCCGATTCTTGTGTTTTTTATATGGTCCAATCAAACGATGATTCATGCATGTGTTTTTCCTGTGTTTTGCAATCATCTGTTTTATATTTACATTCATGTTAGAATTCTATATGTTTTCTATTTCTTCGTTTTTTTATTCTCATGATTCGAAGGGACCTTTAATATTTTTGATATTAAAA